>NW_006399768.1:9348414-9363879 GCF_000299155.1 Elephantulus edwardii | reverse complement strand
AAAAAAAAAGAAAAAGAAATATTTGAAGACATAATGGCTGAAATTTTTCCAAATGGATTAAATTATTCAAGGAAGAAAACAATGTAACAACCTCAAAAACCATAGTTTGCCTGTTTGTAAACTTTATTCTTTTATTTGAAATTGTAAAGTTTCTCCATTAAGTTGTGAAGTCAGTTTCAAAAAAGTAACCTACTGTACGATTTAACTGATTATATATTCCAGAAAAGAAAAATACATATGGTCAAAAATCAGATGAATGATCACCACAGGACTGAAGAACTGACTACCAAGAAGTTTATGTCAATTTTGGAAGGGAAATATTATTTATCTCCATATATTTGTAAAATCCATGAAAGTGTATCCATTAAGTGTGAAAAATTACTTTAAGTAATTATATGTCAATAAAATTTATTTTTAATGCTAATAGAAAAATTAAGAGGAAAAAATCCCAGGTGATTCCAAAATTTAAATTCTCAGATATGGGGTTAATAACTTATTTACAAGTATGTGTCAAAAAATTGAGATTTATTAATATTGTTGTTGTAGGTGTATACCATAGAGCTGGAACCGAGCCATAGCTGACCCTCTGGCAGGTTTTCAGAGGCAGTTAATCGCATGGCCTCGAACCATGGTCCTTTGGGACTACAACACAGCTTCTTGCCACTAGGTCAGTTGATTCCAAAACTTAAATTCTCTCAAATATGTGGTTAAATAACTCATTTACAAGTATGTTTCAAAAATATTGAGATGTACTAATATATCTGGAAAATATTAATATTTGTATACTAAATACTGATGTTGTTTTTGTCATCATGTCGTGTCAAGAATGACTGATAGTGACCCTATGAACAACAGATCTGAACCCTGTCCTATTCCGTGCCATCCTCACAATCTCTGATATCCTCAAGCCCACTGCTACAGTCACTGTATCACCCTACCTGGTTGAAGGTATTCCTCTCTTTTGCCATCCATCAACCTCCCAAGTATGATGTACCTCTCTGAGTAATGGTCTCTCTTTGTAATATGACTGAAGTATCTAAGACAAAGTCTTATCATCTTTGACTACAATGGGCACTCTGGCTTCACCTTCTCCAAGACATATTTTCTTGGTTTTTTTGGGCAATCTATAAGATATTCTGTACTCTTCTCCAACATCACAGTTCAGAGATACCAATAATTCTTCTGTCATCCTCTTTCATTGCCCAGCTCTCAGAAGTATAACAAGTGATTGAAAAGACCATGGTCTGAATCAGGCGCACCTTAGTCCTCAAACTAACATCATTGCTCCTCAATAAACTGGAGATGTCCTTGATTACAGACTTTCCCAGTCAATGTTTATCTCTTGATCTCCTGACTGCAGGTAAAAAAGTATATTGATTGTGGATGCCAGTAAGATGAAATACTTTACAATTTCAATCTTTCGCCATCTATTATGACATTGCCTATAGTAGTGAGGAATTTTGTTTTCTTGATGTTGATATGTAATACATATTGACAGCTCTATAGTCTTTGATCTTCTGCATAAAGTTTTTCAAGTCCTCCTCACTTTTATCAAGCAAGGTTTGTCATCTGTATAAAGAAGGTTATTGATGAATCTTCCTCAAATTCTGATGTCACACTCTTCTTCAAAGAGTCTAGCTTCTTGAATAATTTGCTTAGCAGACAGATTCACAAGGTATGGAAGAAAGACACAAACTTACACATTTTATTTATTTTTTTATTTTAAATTATGTAGTATTCCCTTGCTCTGTTCATACAACAGTCTTTTCATCTATATATAGGTTTCATATAAGCACAATAAATGCCCTGGGATTCCAATTCAACATTAGCCATAATTTGTTATTATACACAAAATTAAATGTCTTTGCATTGTAGGTAAAACACAAATAGACATTTTTCTGGCATTCTCTGCTTTCAGAATGGATCCATCTGACATCAGCAATGTTATCACTGGTACCATGGCCTCCACTAAATCCTCCTTAAAATCAGCAGCTCTTTGTATATATACAGCTTTAGCTATTTTTAAATAATCTTCAGTATTAATTTTGTTTGCATGTGGAATTAATGATATTGTTTGGTATTTTCCACATTCTGTTGACTCACTGTTCTTGAGAATGGGAACAAACATGTATCTTTTCCTGTCAGTCAGCCATGCAGCTGCCCTCAAATTTCCTGGCTAGACTGGTGAGTACATCCAGGAGTGCATCTGTCGTTTTAAGCAGGTTAATTAGTATCCCAATAATTCCTGGGGTCTTCATTTTTTCCAATGTCTCCAGCACAGCTTGAATTTCATCTTTCACTACTTTGACCACATGGCATATGGCTCTTGATCATGCAGTACTTCCTGAAATATTTCAGTATTGGCTAATTTTTGTATCAACTCAAGAAATGCCATATGAGTTCTTCTTTTATTCTCCAATTCTAGATCACTGCACATTTCCATTATAATACTTTGCTTTGTCTTCTTGAGTTGCCCTTTGAAATTTTCTGTTACGCTCTTTTACTTCAATATCTCTTTCTATTGTTTTGGCTTCTTGACACTCCAATGTCATTTTCAGTCTTTTCTGACATCAACATTGTTTTTTTCTTTTTCCTCTCTCATTGCCTTTAGCCACTTACTGGTTCTTAGGATATTTCCATTGTTTCTTAGGGTTTTCTATATAGACAATTATGTTATCTGAGAAGAAAAGTTTAGTTCTCCCCTCTCACACTGTATAACTCTCATTTACGTTTTTTTTCCCTTCTTTTATCTAATTGAATTATCTTAGACCATGGTGTTAGCAGTTTTTACTTTTTTGTCCTTTGCATTAGACCTGACCACATGGTCAGGAGGAGATGTGCAAGTAAAATGCATTTCTGATGTTCCAAATGTCACCCGTACTTCCCCTCAGGGTTTGATCTGTAGCTGCCTCATGGACATATGTTTCTCAGTGAATCAGCACCTTCAATATCATCAACAGCTCTGATAGTAATGTAAGAGAGACATAACCAGGCTGTAGAGAGAGTGTTGTGAGGTGTAACCTGATTGAGCCCTAAAGGTAGAGCCAGAGTTAAAGGTTTCTCTTGCTGGATAGCTGAAAGAAGAGCTAAGTCGTGACTGCTGTGAGATAAAGCTTGCTGGATAATTGAGGAAACCAGAAGCTTCTTACTTTTTATTGCTGGGCTGAACCAAGACTCACTTTTTTACTGAGAAGCTGTCTGAACTAACTGAGGAATTGCATCCTGCTGTTAATCTGGCTTGACACTGCTGTTCACTAAACTTGGACTTTCACTGTGTGATAAACTTTGTCTCCCCCATTACCTATCTTATTTCCCTAATGAAACTCACCATTGTGAGTAGAAAAAAATTCTGTAAAGTCTGTTGGTCATTTGCAATGAATATTGGACTCAGTCATTAGTAGAAGTATGTGTAAGAGCACGGAGGGCCATGCCTGGTCTTACAGCGACCAGTTTTATATGGTGGATGTTGTTAATGGGGACAGTTCTTCTTTGTGGAGTTACTAGAAGTCAGAGTCAGCCTTCCCCACATTGCTGTTGCTCATTTTACAAAGATTTACATTACTCAGCTCTGGTATGGTAAAGTCCATAATGAGTCATCCTGCTAAACTCTAAGGCAGTGAGCATCTCTCTGACTTGACTCCACCAGCTACTCTTCAAGAGAAAAATGGGCAACTCTGCTCATGCAATTTATAGCCTTAGAAACCCAATAGTCACACATCAGCTAACAACTTGATGGCAATAAGAGAAAGAATATTTACAGTACCATTCTGAATAAATGTGGTAGGAAAGTATATACCTGTCTTACCCTGATCTTAGGGAGAAGGTGTCCCGTTTCTCACCATTAAGTAGTAGGACTTTTATTGCAGGATTTTTGTCGATGTTCCTTATTATGTTGAGGAGGTGAATTCCTAGTTTACTAACAGTTTATCAAGAATGGGTGTTGGATTTTTGTCAAATGATTTTTATACATCAGTTAATTTTCCTTCTTTAGATTGTTCATGTGGTACACATTATATGACTGATTTTGTTTAAATCTTGAACATGACTTGCATATTGAGAATAAATCTCATTTCGTCATGGTATAGGATACATTTCCTACTGTTGGATTTCATCTCCTATTATTTTGTTGAGGATATCTGCACTAATGCTCCTTAAAGAGACTATTCTGGAAAAAGGTTGAGTTTTCATGAAGTTGATATGGATCTTGAGTAGAATAATCTTCATAGAATGCGTTAAGAGATAGTCTCTTTACTTCTATGATTTGGAAGATCTTGAGTAGAATAGGTATAATTTCTTCCTTAAATGTTTGGCAGAGTGTATCAGTGAAACCATACAAATCTGGTGCTTTTCTTTTAAGAAAGGCTATTAATTATTGAATTATTGGATCACAATATCATATATCTATATATCTATATATATGTATATCTATATCTATATCTATATCTATATATATCTATATATATATATTCAGATTATTTCTTTTTTCCTTATGTGAGTAGTGATAAAACTTGGTCCATTTCACCTAAGTCTCAAATTTGTGGGGTATAGAGTTGTTGAAATTAGTCATTTATTATTTTTTAGTTCATTAGTTCTTTATCCAGTCATTTATTTTCCAGCAAGAATGATCCCATCTTTCAGTTTGGCTGTTACAAATATGTGTTTTCTTTTCTTAAGTTTTATTGAACTTTACAAGAGAAACATAAGACTGTAATAGAATGAGACAAGGGCAGTACTTTCAGATCTTTCTCAAAGAATAAAAAAAAACAAACTAAAATTTGGCATAAACTCACTAAGTTCTGTTCATGCTATGGGAGTGTTAAGGCATGTCTTCCAATTTTGAACAGGATAATTTGTCTTTACTGAGTAGCTGGTTAGACATGTTTACTAGGTGTCATCAAGTGGATTCAAACTTAGGGTGACCCCATGTGTGCAGAGTAGAACTCCTCCATGGAGTTTCCGAGATCAAAATTTTGATACTAGACTGCCAATACTGTCATCAAGATTGTTCTAATCAGGTTCAAATCCCTGGCAGCCTTGTGCTAAGAGCAGTGCTGTATCCCAAAAGCACACAGTTCAAATCCACCTGCTGCTCTCTTGGAAAATGATGGGCAATCTCCTCCTGCACAGTTAAACTGCCTCTGAAAACCCACTGCACAGTCAGTTATGAATTGGTTCCAACTCAATGGTATATAACAACCACAGTAGAACATTTAAGACTTTACAGTCAAGGATCCTTAACGATCACTGTTGTTGTTGCTATTATGTAGCACTGAGTCAGAACTTCCTCAAAGTGGACGCTCTAGTGAGTTTTCAGGCCCAGAAAATTTTATGGAAGGAAATCTCGTCTTTCTCTCATGAGCAACTCACAGATTCAAACTATATACCTTTGTGTTTACATCACGACTACATACAATTAAGGCAACAAAATTCCCCATAACTATCCTTAGTTCCCTTTTATTACTCAAAGTGTTAAAGTGATATGTTAACAAGAATATTAAAAGAAGCCATCAGGTAAATAAAGACAGTCACAGTGGTTTGTTAGTTGTAATCAGGTTGGTTCAGAATCATGGTGAACCTATGTGGAAGAAAACAAAACACCGCCCAGTCTTGTGCCAGTTTCATAACTGTTGATATGTTACTGTCCCAATCACTGTATTGACCCCTCTCCTTGAATTTCTTTCTCTTTTTCTACTGATCTTGTACTTTACCAAACATGATATTCTCCAAAGTCTGGACCGTTCTGAAACATGTCCAAAATACGTGAGGTGAAGTCTCACAATCTTCACTTGTCAGGAACAATTTAGCTGTGGTTTTCCAATACAGAAGAGTTTGTTTTTCTTGTCTACTCACTGGCAAATGCAGTGTCATCAAGTCAATTCCAATTTGTAGTAACATATTAGACAGGGTAAAACTGTCCATAGGTTTTTAATGTTTTAAGTCTTTAGAGATACAGATTAACTTATCTCTCACAGAGCAGCTGGAGGAGTAGACCACCAACAGTGTGGTTAGCAGCCAAATGCCCAAACCACAAAAGGAACAGAAATCCATGGCATATTCAAAATTCTTTGCTAGTACCATAATTCAAAGGCATCAATTTCCCCCTTTTTCTTCCTTATTTATATGCATACCAAACAACTTAAAATAATTTGGCTCTAATCATTTGCTCTTTAGTGCTCAAAGTGACATTCCTGCTGCCTAACACTATAAAGAGGTGCTTCATAGACATGCTTCATATCATTGAATTTTTTTAAATTATAGATACTTCCATAGACAACGATTATGAATTCAAGTAAAACCAAAAACTTGAAACCTAATCTTATTTCTATTATGATGCATATTCATTCAGTAGTGAGAAATTTTGTTTTCTCTATGTTGAGGCAATCAATTCATACGGAAAGCTATGATCTATAGCTTTATCAGTAAGTGTTTCATGTTGTTTTGTTTTTTGTGAGTTTTTGTTTGTTTGTTTGTTTTGGTTGTTTGTTTTTTTTTAAAACATTAAGCAAGCCAAGTTGTTGTCTGCATAGTGCAGGTTGTTAGCAAGTCTTATGCCAATCTTGATACTACATTCTTCTTAATATAATCCATTTCCTCAGATTATTTGCTAAGCATGCAGACTGAATTAGGATGGTAAAAAGGACACAACCCTGACGCATATTTTTCCTGTTTTTAAACCAGCTAATTGCTCCTTGTTATGTGCAAATAACTGCCTCCTGGTCCATACACAAGTTCCATATGAGCACAACTAAGGGTTTGATAATTCATTATCATTTACACAGTTGAATGCTTTTGCACAGTCACTAAGAGAAAAGTAAAGCGTTTTTGATGGTATAGCTTGTAGCATGTTGCCCTGCTAAGCAAAATGATAGATCTTCATGGTATTTTCTGCTTTTAGCTAAGAGCCATCAGGTATCAGCTATGAAGACCATCATTTTATGTCTTCTTCTCAGTCTAGCTTAAAGTTAAGGCCTATCTAAGTACTGCTGAACCATTGTCAAGTTATCTTCACCAAGATTTTACTTCCACATAATATTGATGATATTGTTCAATCATTTCTCATGACAGAGACATGAAAGCATCTCTGGCACTGCATCTGATTGTGAAAATGTTGCAACTGGAATTCTACTAATTACTAGCATCTTATTTCTGTCAGTGCCTTCAATAATATATCTTGGATTTCTTGTTTCAGTACTATTAGTTCTTTATTGTATTGTATTTCCTGAAATGGTTGAGCATTGACTAATTTTTTGTACAGTGATTCCATATTTCTGCCATCTTCTTTTGATGCTTCCTGCATCATTCAACATCCTGCTTATATATTCAATATTTTTTCTCATAAATAAAAGGACATATAAATTACCGTTTAGAATTGTTGTTGTTATTGTGCACCACTGAGTTGGAAGTGACCCAAGCTCACCCCCCAGTTGGTTTTCAAAGACAATTAATCACACAGGATTGCGTATCCTCCATTATTTTCTAAGCTATTAAGTAAAAAGAATTGCTAAGTATAAAATACCTGAAATCAAAGACCTTGTAGTTTATTTAGGAACTCCATTTTATTACCTTTCAGATTTTTGGTGATTTTAAAATAATTTTTTTTAAAAAATCCTACAAAAATAAAACTTTATGATCTGGAACAGAACTGAAGTCAACATTTAAGTCACCTTATTATGTCAGTAAGAATATTTGCTTTATCAGTAAGAATTCTGAATGCCGACAAGACATTAAGCAATACTGGAGGGGATGTGAAGAGATTGGATAGCTCATGCATTGCTGGTAGGATTGTAAAATTATACAGCCATCCTGGAAGGCAGTTTGGCATTTCCTTAAAACTCTTGACATAGCTAGTCAGTATAACCCAACTATTGTACTCACAGCAATATAGCCCAAAGAATTTAGAACTTACCGAGGAACAAAGATACGTACATCTATGTTCATAGAAGCATTATTCAAACTATCAAGAAAATGGAAACATGTCAAATGTCCATCAATAAATGAATGGATTAAGAAGTTGTGATACATGCATATAATGGAATACTATGCAGCACTAAGGAGTAATGATTTTATATAACACTATATGAAATGGAAGAGCCTAGAAAGCATTATGTTGATTGCTCTAACTCAGTCTTCATAAGGACAAACAAATATTGCATAGGTCCGTTGTTGTAAAATTAGAAGGATAACTAGTAAGATGGGGATAAATGTGTAAAAGGAAACAGAGAACGGGAGAAAAGGATGAAAAAGGGAAGCCTGGAAATCACTGGGATAGTGGAGTTTAATGGGTAGAGTTGGGGGAGAGGAGTGAAAGAATGAGAAAGATTTAATGGAGACTTGAAGAGATGATGAAATAGTAGATACAGATCAATAGTGGCTGACTGTGTAAAATAGTGTATAAAAATAAGGCACAGTGTGGATAGAGGATTGTATAGAACATAATTCACATGAATGAAATACACATTAAATGAACTACTTAAAGAAAAAAGAGGAGGGGCAGGAGAAATGGTAAAGATGGAAGGAGAGATGATCACTGGTGGAGGTGGAGTGAGGAAGGCAGGCTTGAAGGGAGTGTCAGTGGGGCCTTAAGAGGACAGTGTGATAAAAGACATGGACAGGTGGTAATTAACTGTATGAAGTACAGTGTGTATGAGGAACTGTGTGAGGAAGAATGTACATGGAAAAAGTGCAGTAAGGGTGCTTATATGAAAATTAATTAAAAAGTGAGCAAATTTTTAAAAAGTATTATATAAATGAATACTGGATGTTGTAGATTTAGAAAGTGTGTAATTCTGTCTTTGGTCAATTCTTAATTTGGAGCACTAAAAGGGAAAAGCTGCCTTGGAGATAACCTTATCAAAAGTAGAATCTGTTGATTCAACATGGCTGAGGCTGAATGAGGAGACTAAGTCTGGAATGTGGGGTAAGTGTGGACTCCTGAGCTTGCAGCTGATGCCAATCAATTTAAACCTAGCCACAGCAGGGTGGGGATGAGTTGACCAAAACCCAGCCAAATAAAGAGAACATGATCCATGCTGTGAACTAGGGTTGACTGCTGCAACATGATGGTTTGCTCTGGGCTGGACAATGCTTATGAATGCAGATGCCTGAAGTTTCCAAGTTGAACAGAGGATCCTTCAGCAAAAGTGATGTGGTTTCCTCAGAGTACTGGTTTATAGTGATGGACAAATCAGCACTTGGCTTTCATGAAAGTAGTTGTTGGTGGGAAGATTGTAAAGGGGGAAAAACCCCCACCCAAAAACCAAATGAAAACGAACCACAACATATAAATGAAGAACTGTATGGAACATAATGCACATGCAGTAAACGGAATGTGTATATACAACAAAAATATTAATAACTAAAAAATGCTGAACAATTTAATTTTTAATTAAATCTACAAATCAAGACTTTAAAACTTGTATTTTTTTTATCTGTATAATCTACATGGAGCTAGTGGTAAGAAGCTGTGCTGCAATCCTGAAGGCACATGGTTCAAATCCACCAGCTCTGCAGTGGGAGTAAGACTAGCAATCACCTCCCATGCGATTAAATGCCTCTGAAAAACTCACTAGAGGGTCAGCTATGGGTCACTCTCAACTAGACGGTATACACAACAACAATAATCTACATTAACGAAAAACCTTAGTCAAATCCCTAATTCTTTAGACTCAAACAAATAAAAACTATGAGAAGACTTGTTTCACTTCTAGAAGATATGTTTATCTGTGTCATAGTCATCTCTTTTTAATTTTCTGTTACCAGTAGGATTCAAATCATCTTACTGAAAACAGGAGTGGAGAGCGATTAGACCCAGTACCATCAGAATGGAGCCAAAGTCCTTATGTTCAAATGTCTCCTTGACTCTCAGGGACTGTCCTGGTGAATACAATAATATCCAACTCCTCAAGGATGTTGTATCTGAAGGCTAACAGAGATAAAAGATTATGTAAAGCGCTGCCTTTCATTCAAAGCCATCTGCCTTGTCTTTCATTTTCAGCCCATTTGCCAGGCAGCAAGACAACCTAGTTAGGTATCACTGGACTGACATCTAGTGGCTGTTACTTGTCACTACAGCTAAACTTTCTGCTCATAGGTGTTTTTCCATTCAGTCAACATATTTTAATTGTCTTTAATCAAACGTTCTTCTAGGTCGTATAGCCCTGGTCTGTCCACTTGCTATAGAGAGGCAACTCGTGGTTTCTGTGATGCTAAACACTGTGACACTAATGTGTCAAATGTGATAATGGTTATCCATGTGGACAGTGTTTGGTGGAGCTCCCCGATTAAAACAAGCTTGGAAGCAGGAGTGGCATCCACTTCCAAAATAGCTTGCCTCCAGAAACCCTATGAATTTGGAGAAACTATGAAAGCAGTACAGGTCTTTTATTCATAGAGTTGCTATGAGTTGCCTACAACTCAACAGCACTGAACAACAACAATGAATTCACTATAATGCATGATCAACTCCTTATAATATTTTGTCTTTCTTTTCATCTAATTTATTCATTATTTAAAAAATATTTTATATCCTTCCATCTTCTTTTGATGCTTCCTGAATCATTCAAGATTTTGTACATAGCATCTCAGTATTGCAACTCAAAGCTCGAATTTATTTTTCAGTTCTTTCAACTTTAGAAATGCCAAGTGAAATATTTCTTTTTTATTCTCTAAATCCAGTTCTCTGCACATTCTTTTATAATATTTTGTGTTGTCTGCTCAAGCTTCCCTTTGAAATCTCTGTTTATCTCTCTGACTTTGGCATTTCTTCCCTTTTTTTTTGGCTCAACAACATTCTACTGCAATTTTCAGAGTATCTTCTGACATACAAAGTTCCATCTCAAATACTTTGGGCATGTTGTTAGGAGAGACTATTCCAGTACTGAGGCACAGCATGAAAATGCCTTTGGTAAATTGACTCAAGGTAGGTAAGAGATGACAATCTGACTGGTGACTGGATCCATAATTCACCATCTCTTTGGTCAGTTTTAATCTAGTATCTAAAGCCATACTCAACTATTCTATCAGCTTTAAGTGGATGAGGCATCAGGTTGCAACATTAGACCAGCTGAGAGTTCCTTTAAACGTTCACTCCTACAGCTAAAACATAATTTAAACCAGTGATCATAAATTTCATGGGAAGAAACAAAAGAAACAATCAAGAGATGCCTAAGAGACACCCATTTTTTTGAAAAATAACGCTGGGGCAAGTTTTTCCTTTGAAAGAGAATTTGCTCTCTGGGAGGGGAGATATAAGTAGAAATTACCACTTGCAATGTATTCACTATTATGAAAAAGATAACTGACGCTGGTGTCAATTCTCTAGAAGCTAAGCATAACTTTTTAGATTTTAGATTCTCTAATAAAGGTATATTTAATTGTTTAAAAAAATTATATTGTTTGTGAGTACCAGCAGGGATGGCCTACATGAGGTGGTGGGTGGGCTAGATCAGACTGTGTAAGGGCTGTCTACAGTGACGGGAGGGCTGGAGGGAAGGGGTTGGGTTGGAGTCCAGCCTCAAGGATGTCTCAGGTTTGCTACCGGACACATTTAATAAAAGAATTATTGCAGGCCTGAACAAGGTCACCAATAAGATTAAGAAATTCTTGGAAATCTAGTTGCCCTTCGGAGTTGTGGTCTAGTTTCTTCATCATGTGGTCAAGGACACCAGGTTCCTACTGGTTCTTTGTTAAGACACCCAGTTCTGTATTCATGAAGTTCAGGAACTCTCTCTTGGAGAGGGTAAGGTTGTGACCATCCTGTCTGCTGGGGAACATGGCAATCAGGGACTCAAGGCACTGCTCGATTTCCGTGGGAGTAGTGCCTTTTGCCACGTCGCAACAGACCAAGTGCAGTGGCTGTGGCTTGGCGTGGTGAACAGTGTGATAATAAAGGTAATTTTAGATCAAATATTGCCCCAAACTTTCTCCTATCCTAACAGGGAGGAACTTGTGCTATTACCAACACATTATGTTTTATTTGTTTTAATGCCTCTGATGAAGTAGAAGAAAGCATTAAAGAGATTTAATAGAAGGCTGATTATACCCAAGCAAGTAACTTCTGAATTTCTGTTTCCTGAAATATTTATATTAGCTGGTTACCAGAAAGTATCCAACTGTTCCTAGCTGGAGACTCACCCTTAGGCAAACCCAACTGACTATCACATGCAAGCAAAATGCTGCTGAAGATCACTCAAAAACGGCTAGCACTGTGCATAGACAGGGAACTGCCAAAAGTTCAAGCAGGATTTAGAAGAGGCTGTTGCACAAGAGATATCATTGCTGATGTCAGATGGATCAGATGGATCCTGGCTGAAAGTAAAGAATACCAGAAGAATGTCTATTTATGTTTTATTGTACAAAGGCATTTGACTATGTGTCTGACATTGAGAAGAATGGGAATCCGTGAGTATTGTATTGTGTTCATGTGGAATCTATACCTGGACCACAAGGCTGCTATGTGAACAGAGAAGGTGAGCACTGCATGGTTTAAAATTGAGAAGGGAGTGTGTCAGGGTTGTGTTCTCTCTCCATACCTATTCGATCTGTATGCTGAGCAAATTATCCAAGAAGGATGCTATGAAGAGGAGCGTGGCATCAGGACTGGAGAGAAACTCTTCAATAACCAGCACTATGCAGATGACACAACCTTAATTGCTGAAAATGAGGACTTGAAGCACTTGTTGCAGAAGATCAAGGAATGAAACCTTTAGTATGGATTATATCTTAATATTAAGAAAGCAAAGCATTATATGATGGACAGAGAGGAGACTGAAACTGTCAACAGCTTCATCTTGCTTAGATTCACAATTAACATCCTTCATACCCGCAGTCAAAGAATAAGGAGACACATTGCACTGGGAAAATCTGCAGTTAGGGAATTCTCCTAATTACTGAGGAGTAGTGATACCAGTTTAAGAACTAAGGTGCATCTGATTCAGGCCATAGTCTTTGTTATTATTTGTTATGCATCTATGAGCTGGACAATTAATAAGAATGACAGAAGAATTGATGCCTCTGGGCTATGTTGTTGGAGAAGAGCACTGAACATCCCCTGGGCAACCAAGAGAACAAACAGATATGTCTTAGAGAGGGTACAGCTTGGAGGCAAGAATAATGAGGCTTTGTCTCGCATACTTTGGACATGTTGCTAGGAGGGACTATTCCTTAGAGAAAGAAATGATGTTGGGGAGGGTAGAGGGTCGATGAAGGAGAGGAAGACTCTCAACCATGTGGATTGATACATGACTGCTACAATGGATTCTTGTGTGCCAGGAAGTGTGAGGATGGCACAGGATAGAAGAGGGTTCAGATCTTTTGTTCATGGGGTCACTATGAGTCCTATTCAACTCGATAGCACCTGACAACAGCAACAACCAGAAGGCATTGGATCTTGGTCAGTTTTATTCACTGGAATGTTTACTCTGATATTAAGTACTCTAATAACCACAATATTTAAAAGTGGCCTGCTCTGTCTCATTAAGGTTACCACTTAAACACAAATATGATCACTATACAAAGAATTATGTATATAAACTCTGTTCACGTTGGTGAGAGATGCCACACTCTGAACTAGTGATTTAATACAGGCAAGCTGTTTTTCTAATGTAAATGTGGTTAGGATTTTGAAGCTCCTTCTCACATACTTTTGGGCACATGGCCAGAAGGGACCAGTTCTTGGAGAAAAACATTATGCTTGGAAGAGTAGGGGGACAGTGCAGGAGAAGACGCCCTGGATGAGATGGATTGATACAGTAACTGGGGTAATGAAGGGTAGATGTGGTGGAGTCAGTGAGACTGGCTCAGGAAAGGGCAGGTTTCAGAGCTATTATACATAAGGTTGCTGTAAGTCTCAGGTGATGCAACAACATATAACAACAAAAACATCAAAATTCAAAGAAAGGCATTTTACTTTTGGTGAAGAAAAATACTGCAGAAAAATCACAATAAAGCATTAAAATATATGTACTTTGGATAAGAGCATTTTCCCCTGTTAAAAAATCATCTTTACCTTTGTGACTTACTATGATTCAGAGTATATAAATTCAAAATATCCATTCATAGATATATTTAAATAAAAATAAACTCACTATTAAAGAAAGCAATTTTAGTAACAGAGGCACACTACGGAGTAAAACACATTTCCACAGTTCTGGGTATTTTTAATATTAGATAATTAGGATTTGTTGTTTACATTAAGAGGAAGGACATGCACTTTTGACTCATCCTTATTCTGTCCCTGAGATATGAAAGCAGTAGTACTGGCAGATATTTTAGATTAGAAGGATTCCTTGATACCTTAAGGAATGACAGGATAGTGAACTGGCCAGGAGCCACAGTTCCTGAGAACATATTTTTACTTCTATTGTCATTGTTGTTGTCAAGTGCTTCCAAATTGAGTACGACTCATAGCAACCCTAAGAAATTCAGTCCTGAACCCTTTTCTATCCTGCATGTACCCTCTACATTTTTTTAATGTGAAAAACAAATGAACATCCATATTTTAAGCCATTACTATATTTTTGTTTTTCTGTAATATGCAGCCAAATCCCAGGGAGGCTCTTATATTTGCTTAATTCCAATTGTTTCAGAAAAGAATTTGTCATTAATGTCTATCATAGTCATAATTACTTATCTTTAAATTTAATTAACTACCATGCTTCCATCTCCTAGGCATAAATTACTGCCAAAATCTAGTCATTACTGTGTGTAGTTACACAATAAACAAGGTTGATGTTATTTTGGCTTATCAAACATGTCTATGAATCTACCTCATTAAAATGGCTAGTGTGAAGAAATATTGTTTTATGGGACAGTTAATGCATCTTTTAATTAATTCATTTTCACACTTTTTATTGGACACAGATTATGGCTATGCACTATTATTGATAGAAAGATGATCATGAAACAACAAAAAACATGTCTGCTTCAAGAAGTTACAGTACCGTAGGAAAGCTAGACACTGGGTAGATTACTATCTGTTAACTAAACTACAGTTCTTAGCATGTATCTTCTTTCCAGTCAACAGAGCTCTAGATTATTTTGTATATGTGAAATATACAACTTCCATAAGGATAAAGTAATTCTGGTCGTGAAATGGTTAAGTAGTACGCTGCTAACCTTAAGGTCAATCAGCAGTTAGCACTTACTAGCTGCTACACAAGAGACTTTTTTCCAGCAATGCTTCAGGGTGCGCACACTGGCCAATGCAGCCTGGGTTAGAATTTGGAGATCTGAAATGCTCCGCTTCTCTCTCCTCCCCAAATCAAATAGATGACATTTGTGGAAAGACTCGGTGGAGAAGCTCAATATCAGCAGGGAAAACCAGGCCAAGTGCTGATTGTGGGACAGACCACCAATTACTCATATGCAAGTTCCAGATGAAGTTGAGGAAAATTAAATCAAGTCCATGGGAACCAAAATTTGATCTTAAGTCTATCTCACTCGAATTTCAAAACCATCTCAGGAACA
>NW_006399768.1:9312626-9330298 GCF_000299155.1 Elephantulus edwardii | reverse complement strand
TAGAGCAGGGTTTAGGGCTGTTGTACATAGGGTCGCTATGAGTTGCAGTCAACTTGATGACACTTAACTATAGCCACAACAATATTACTGAAAACATTATCTTATAAAAAAAGTATAGGCTTTTTGTAAATAAAATATAGAAATCTGTGCAACCTTAAAAATGTGCTAAAGAAAGAAATCAAGTCATCTAAATTATGGAATTATGAAAATTAAAATGCTCAAAGAAATTACTGAAAGGGAAAAGAGATAAAGCAAAAGATTAGTTATACAAATTTAAAAGTCTCTTTTTCTAGGTACTAGAATTTAAAAAAAGAAAATAATTGCTACTAAATTTCTCATTTTACAAAGGTAATGAATTGACCAATCTGTTTCTTGACATTTATGGAGAAATTGACTCAAAGTCTATATTACAATGTAGAAATAATCATCACAATACAAAATTGTAATTTTTACTTTCATGTTAAAATACACCATTAATAAAGATTTTATAAATTGGCCCAGTGGTCAGAATCTTCTTTTTTCATATATGTTCTGTTTTATAAAATCTTTCATTTACATTTTATTTCATACATTCATATACATTCTATTTTACATTAAATTTTAATTGGTTTGCTTACAAGGTTTATATATAGTATTTCATACTCTTCTGCATTCACGTAGTGTTTCATACAATAACTCTCATGTATTATGTGGTACATTCAGACAATGAAATAATATGCACCACTCAGTAGCAAAGACTTTGAAAAATATTATCGAAATTGAGAGAGGCTGGAGCAATATGCCAAGTGAACTAATTCAGTCTCAAAAGACAAATAATGCAGTATCTTCTTTTTTTCATGTTGAGCTTCAGTCCATAATTAAGACTACAGTCCCTGACCCTCTGCAGCAAATACTTTAAGCCTTCCTCAGTTGTTAGGTATTATCTAGTAAGTTCTGTACCATAACAATCTACAACAAAAGGAAACACTGCCCAGCCCTGCATCTGTATTTTCTTACTATAGAAGATTTATATGGCTCTTACTATGGTGTGTGTGTGTGTACACACATACATACACACACACACACACACACACACACACACATACACACATATATACATGTATATTTCTGAAATCAGAATTCACAATCCCAAAATTTCAGTATATGGAGCCAAATTTTCAATTAGTAAAATAAATCATTAAAACAGTACACACAAATTAGTAAAAAGTTAGACTTTTAATATTACTTAGCAAGAAAGACATCATCTTAGAAGAGCCAGCTGTGGCTCCCAGTACAGGTCCTATTTGCAAATCCTGACCCATTTTATGTTTCAGTATCTCTCAAATTAAATACGAGTAGTCATTAAGATTGATAAATGCCGATAGTTGTAAACGGTCTTCAAGCCATTTGTTCACAGGGTCACTATGATTCGTGCAGGACTCAAAGGCAATCATCAACAACAACAACAGATGAGTATATTCACACAATGGAATACTACGCTGCATTGAAAAACAGGGAACTCATGCAATATTATTCAAAATGGTGACCCTGGAGGACATTATGCTGAGTGAAATATCTCAGTCACAAAAGGACAAATATTACCTGGTGCCAATGTTGTAGAACGGGACTGACACCAGGGTTGGGGTGAGACTAAGAAAAGTTGGATAAATTATGTATACTGCATTGAAACAGATGAGGGAGAGAACTGTTTGAAAGCAATATATAATTGAGTATTATGGTTATGACAAGTCCAGAATGAAGGTTGCACAGTGGAATGTACTAGGGGCGGGGGGATTATATACAAATGAAATAATTTTTCTTTTACTTTTCAAAGAAAGAGGGAACTAGGAGGAGGGATGGGCAGGGAGAAAAATGCAACAATAAATGTATGGAAATCCAAAATCTCTGTAAACGTTCATTAAAATTAATTTAAAAAAAATAAAAAACAAGGAGGGGTAAGATGAGGCAGAAAGAGCCTGAAACTTGTTTTCAAATAAGACTGTCCATACCATGAGAAGGGGGCTCTGGTGGGCTCTGGTGGCCTTGAAGCAAGAGCTGCACTGCAATCCTGAAGACACTTGGTTCAAGGCCGCCAGCTGCTCTGTGGGAGAAAGGGGATGGGCAATCTCCTCCCATACAATTTACTGCCTCTAAACGCACTGGAGGCTCAGCTATGTCAGTTTTGACTGTGAAACACAGTGAGAGCATATCATAGAACTGCTGAAATCTTTCCAATCAGTCGTAATGGGATTATATACAGATGTACATAGCTGTTGTTAGGCGCCTTTGAATTGACTCATAGCAACCCTATGTACAAACTCTATGCTATAGAGAGGCAGTTGAAACCTTGCCCGTCACACATCCATTCATTCATACATACATACATACATCACTCACACATTCAATATTGTAACTGACTCATAGTAGACCATCCTGGTTTTGGAGGCTGTAAATCCCAAGAGATGAGATCATCCCTCTTTCTCCCCTGAAGGCACACATGGGTGGATATGAACCACTAGAGGGTTAGCTGTGCAACTCCCTAGAGACCATGCCAATACAGCTCCCTACATACAAATATAGAGACACAGTTAGATACAAAGACAGAGGTTGTCATGTATTTTTCTACCAATTAAGTTACAAGTTTTTCTTAAGCATCATAAGATACTCCAAAATAAGCAAAAAGTATTCCATTACAGTTTCTTGCCACAGAGTGGATTCTTTGGGAGAAATTTCTAAGATAATATCAGATCTCCTTATTTAATATCACATTTATCAATCTCAAAACAATACTTTCATCAATAATAAGAAAATATCTCCACATAATTACAGGAGAAGGAGCATTGTCTTAGATGATGAGTGACAGATTTCAGTTTAATTTAGGTTTCTGGTACAGAGGATTGGAAGCAGCCAGAGTTAATAAGACATGTCTCCCAGTTTCCTAATACACATTTTTTCAGGATTATAAAATACCTAGTGAAATCCATTCTCAAAGCCATATTTAAAGCTATTTCAATTCCCTTCAGTTTGCTAAATAGGACAGATACACAAAATATTTATTGTTGTTGATTGCCTTTGAGTTGAGCACGACTGATAGCAACTCTATGAACAAAAGGCCTGAAGCCTCTCTACAACTATCAACATTTATCAAAGTTCATAGAGTTTCCGGAGGCATGTTATTTAGGAATTGGATGCCATTCCTGAATGAGATAATTCAGCAGTTGCAAAAAGTAGTAACCCTTCTAAACATACCACTACTGTAAATGGCTAAGTGAAATCTGTTTGAGTAACCTTATAAATTGCCACATTTATTTGCATGTATCAGCTTTCAAAGAAAATTTTGAATGTTGGAAGGGAATGTGAATCCTCCAGAACAGTTTATTTTACTCTTCATTAAAATGTTTACCCGTTGCTTTCCAGTCAATTCCTATCCATAATGATCCTATGGGACAGAGCAGAACTGTTCTTTAGGGTTTCCAAAGCTGTAAACTTTTACAGAAGCAGACTTTCTCTTTTTTCTCCTTCAGAAGAATGATTGTCGTTCTTAGGACTAAGGGGTACCTGGTGTAAGTCATGGTTTTGTTGTTTTTTTTCCCCTCAGTCACTTTAAATACATATGAAAGTTAGACATTGAATGAACAATAAAGACTAAAGAAGAAGTGATTCTTTGTTGTTGTTGTTGTTTAAAAGTTCTTTTTATTTTTTTTGTTTTCAGAAAATCTTATTTTATTGCATTTATGTTAAAGTCCACATAGAAAATTAGTTTCTCACTTAACACTTTTTATACAAATTATTTGATAACATTGGTTAAAGTTTTCAAAATATTTCACTATTCACATTATTTCCTATTTGTTCTGTTTTAATTAACCTAGCTTCCCTGTCTTCCTTGCCGAAGTGATTCTTTTAAATTATGCTATTGACAGAGAATATTGAATATACCAGAGATTGACAAAAAAACAACAACCAAAAAAAAAAACAAACCTCTTTTGGAAGAGAAGCAAGCAGGGTTCTCTTTAGAACAGGGATGATAAGACTGCTTCATGTACTTCGGACATGTTATCAGGAAAAAGACATTATGCTTAATAAAGGATCAGTGAAAAAGAGAAAGACCCCCAAGGAGATGGACCAGCACAGACTGCAATGATGGTGAGGATGGAGAGGAGCAGGCAGGATTTTGTTCTATTGTACTTGGTGTTGCTAAGACTCAGAGCTGAGTAGATGGCACCTAAAAATAACCACAACTTAAGACCATAAAGTAAGAAAGGTTATCAGACTACTTTTCATAGACCTTGCCTTTAAGCAGGTAAAATACTTAGACTATGCTCACTTTTTTTTTTCTCTTTTCACATTTATGCCAGAAAGCAGAAACAAAAGGTTGCAGTGTTTTTTGCACAGGCATTTTAAGACCGTTTCACTGGAGCATCATAAGCTACAGGTAGTGGCGACAGATATAATTCGTGTATCTTCAGATGTACAGAAAGTTAAACCTTTGCTGGACTAAAGTTTGTAAATCTTCATAAACTCATTTTCAATTATATTCTGACCACTGCTATCTG
The DNA here is from genome assembly GCF_000299155.1 of Elephantulus edwardii. Lineage (NCBI taxonomy): Eukaryota > Metazoa > Chordata > Mammalia > Macroscelidea > Macroscelididae > Elephantulus > Elephantulus edwardii. The sequence continues at coordinate 9,325,766 of NW_006399768.1, read as the reverse complement.
GAAATGTTGTTGTAGTGCTTCATCGCTACATCTTGCAATAATACCTTTATGTAGGTGAATTTTATACTGACTATATTTAGTACCATTGTTTTTATAAGGATCTTGCATGGTTTTTTTTGGCTAATTTCCCTTGAAGGATATATTTAAATTTCCTTGACAATAAAAGATTCAGAAATGTGATATCTCTTTTCAGATTCTTGTTGAAGAATTTTAAATATAACCTTTTGAGGGCAGATAAAGGAATTACAAAAATAAATGTAACTTACTTTTAATACAAAATTTTCACTCAACTCAATTGTTTTCTATTAATGGAGTAAAATTTCACTTTAAATTTTTGTTGCTTTTTCTAGCTACATGTGAAAAAAACAAAATTTTATTTGAGAGGGAGAAGAACAGGAAAGATTGAGTTTTAATAATTTACTCAACACATAATATGCTTACTTCAAATCCAATTCCATTTCATTTATGGAACACATTTCCTTTCTACTCCAAGCCTTTTTGGTACAATCTGAATATTAAGATCACTTAGAAAGGGATAAGTAACCTTTATTAAGAAGTGCCTGGTTGGCAAGGTGATAAGGATGGATCCAAGCATACACATGCTTAGTAACCTTAATTAAAAAATAATGTCTCTCCTAATGATCATAGTTTGCACTCCAATGGTAACTCAGATATATAAACATTCCTGTTTGTTATGCCTTGTAATAATCCCTGTGTGACTGAAACTCTCAGGATAAACCAATTAAGCACATTCGTGTGCAAAGCTCATACAAATCACTGGTCTGTGATCACTGGTATGACAAGAGCTCTCCTCTGTACGTGGCACCATAGCAGATCAAAGATCACTGTTTTTAAGGTTGCCTTAGCTCAAGACTCACATCCATAGCCCCCAAGACTCCTTACCTGGAGTTGAAGGTGCCTGCAGCCGCTGACAGATGAAGGTGCTGTAGCAGGCGCCGCGGCGGCGCGAGCACGGCCAGCGTGAGAGCCCGCCCCGCCCCGCCTGCCCCGCCCACCCCGCCCACAGCTGGCTCCCGGGGCGGGGCTTCCCGGCCCGAGGTGTCCAAGGGGCAAGGAGGCGGGATCCAAGAGCCTTACTGGGGCAACCCAGTGGAAGGGCCGATGAGCCCCGCCCTGCTCGCCCCACCCTGAATATCCACGTGATCGCCAGACTGATCGCTGATTGGATCATCTGGGTGGTGGCGGAAGTGATTAGTGACCCCTGGAGATTAGGCTAAGAGAAAGGTGGTTACCTGGCAACCGGGAACCTGGCTAAGGATGTTTTCCTAGGCATTGGGATGAGGCATTAGGCAGAGGGTTTTAAATGAGAGTAAATGGAAGAAAACAAAGTGGAGGTTCATCACCAGCGTTCCAACCAACTGACATAATTCCAATTCCTACTACCTCTGCACTTTCTAGGAAATTGGAACTAACACAATATCAAATACTGAGTTTGCACTCTCTAGGAAAATAAGTCAAATTAAAAAAAAAAATCCAGCCCCCTCTTTGGGCAGTAGGTGAGGCAGAGATTTTTATCCTTCTTAGTAGATTAGACTGCGAGGCTGGAGTGTAATTGTAGGATCTTAAATCTCTCCCTCTTTTATTCCATAATAGAGATAAGGTGCTCTAATGGAGGACTTCTAGAGGAGATAATTTATCCCCATTATTTCAGTCGGGTTTAGTTAATGTACCTTCCTCACAATAAGAAAACTGACGTTTTGTATCATGTAGAAATCTGGTTCAGTCGAAATATTTATTATCACTCATTTTTTTTAATCTCTGAGCCACCTTAACTATTTACGGCTTTTATCAAAATAATTTAGTGAGAAGGAGTTTATGCTGTAAATAAAAGGAATTTGGGAAACTTTATAGATATTAATTGATAGCCAGAGTTAGAAAAGAGGTCTAACCTAGTCTGGAAAATCTCCTGGTTTAGGCTATATCTGTGATAGATATTTTTCCTCTTGTCTTTCAAAGTACTCTTTGCAGACATTTTTTCCTACTACTGCCTTGAACATAATATATTGTAAATTTTAAGTTGGTTGAAAATATAGGCAATAAATTTTTAGACGCTCTGATCAGTTTTCCATTTCTGTTTCATACATTCTAAGGAAGTTCCTGATGAGTTACTATTTTTTTTTTAAGTGTCCATTCAGGAACTTCTCCAAATTATTAACAGATAAGGGTGTCAGTTTGAGAATTAAAGTGCACCTAATTCAGGCCAAGGTATTTCCAGTTACTTGCTATGCATCTGAGAGCTGAACCGTGATTAAGAATGACAACCTTTAAACTGTGGCATTACAGAAGAATGCTGAAGATCCCTGGATTGGAGAAGAAAAAAAAACAAAACAAAACCAGAAAAACCAAACCAAACCAAACAACCAAAACAAAAGCAACAAAACACCCAGATATGTCTTGGAGAAAGTGCAGCCAGAGTGCTCCTTGGAAGCAAAGATGCTGATGCTCCATCTCACATCTTCTGGGCATGTTGACAGAAGTTATTCACTAGAGAGGGACATCATGCTTGGGAAGGCAGAGAGGCGGCAAAAGAGAGGAAGACCCCCAGGCAGGTGGGTTGACACAGTGACTGCAGCAATGGGTTTGAATGTTTCAGAGATTATGAGTATTGGCACAAGATAGAACAGTTGTTCATAGGGCTGCTATGAGTTGTACTTGACTTGGCGACACCTAACAACAACAGTCGATTCTAACTCTTGACAACCCTACATATAACAAATAAAACATTACCCAGTCCTGTGACATACTCAACAATCAATGTTGTGCTTAAATCCAGCATTGGTGCAGCAACAATGTAAATCCGTTTCATTGAGAATCTTCCACCAATAACTACACCTAACATTTTGTCCAGCTTTAGGAACTGGTTCCTCCCTGTAAACATGATCTAAGCATATGAGATTAAGTCTTGCCGTATTTTCTTCCAAGGAGCTTTTTAGCTATATTTCTTCCAAGACAGTTTTCTATTTATATTCTATGGCTTTTCTCTACTAACAACACAATTCAAGGCAGCGATTCTTCTTCAGACTTCTTGTTCATTATTTAGTTTTAATGTATATGACTTAAAAAAATAATGATTTGAGTTACTTGAGTCTTTAAAGTGGCGTCATCCTTGACCTTTAATATTTTAAAGAGTAATAGATTTGCTCCATGCAATAAATACATCCCCTGATTATTTGACTGTTGTTTCTATGGTGATTGATAGTAAAATCTAGTAAAATGAAATCTTTGACCTTAATCTTTGTTCCTTTTATCAAGATGCTGTTTATTTGTCCAGTTGTATTTTGTTGTTGTTGTTGTTATGTGCCATCAAGTCGCTTGAGACTCATAGCGACCCTATGTACAAGAGCTCTAAATGCTGTTCTATCCTGTGCCAACCTAGCCATCTCATTCCCACCGCTGCAGTCACAGAATCGATCCATCTCACCAAAGGTCTTCCTCTCCTTCGCTTCCCCTCCCCTCTGCCAAACATGATGTCCCTTGCCAAGGACCAGTCAGTCCCTCCTTGCAACATGCCCAAAATGTGTCAGACGAAGCTTCAGAATCTTTGACTCCAGGGAACACTCTGGCTTCACCCTCTCCAGGACAAACCTGTTTGTTCTCCTAGCAGTCCATGGTATATTCAACACTCTTCTCCAGCACCACAGCTCAAAGGCATCAATCCTCTTTTTATCAGCCCTATTCACTGTATTTTGAGTATGCTTAATTATATCCATGCTGAATTCTATACTTTTTAAGCTTTGTGTGTTTCAGAATTTCATTTTTGGCAAGCAAGGTTGTGCCATCCGGATAGTGCAATTCGATAATGAATCTTCTGCCAATCATCAGCATGCTTTCTTTTTCATACAGTCCAATTTATCAGATTATCTATTTCAGCATAAAAACTGAATAAATATGTTTTAGGGATAAAATCCTGATGCACACTTTTCTGTACTTAAGACATGCAGAACATTACTGTTGTGTTAGGACATTTGATTCTTGCTTTATTAAGTTCCACAAAAGCATAAAGTGTTCAAAAATACATTCTTCACAGTGTTATCCATATTTTGTCATGATCTACATGGGTGAATGTCCTGTATAGTCAACAACCATAGCTAAAATGAGCAAATATTTAATGACTAATGGATGGTCAAATGAGTGAAGAAATTAGGATAAAATCTACCAGAGGAAGAACAGAAGAAAGTAGCTAATTATAACTCAAGGTTTTAAGTTCTAAAATAATGTTATATGAAAGTCCTATGATACGATTACTGAAGAGAAAAGGAAACATTTTTCTTCCATGGAATTCAGAGTATCTTTGAATGAAATTGCAGTATTTGGATAGGAACACAGTATACAAAAAAGGATTTCAAAAGTTAGAAAAGGGAAAATGTTTTACACACGTTAGAAACATCATGTCCAAAAGCACAAAATGGAAAAAACACATAATTGTATCAGCTATTCATTTGCCTTAGGAGAAGATAAAACGCATATCTAAGTAAATGAAGAGAAAATGATAAAAAATTAAACAAGAAAAGTAAGAATACTTACTTTTTTCATATATTTAAGTTCTATGTTTAGGCAAGAGTGGGGAGGGTACTGAATTCTACATTTAGGTTAGATTTTAACTCAGAGCCAAATAACATAGACAACTCCACATTTTGCCTACAGAGCAGCTAGTAGGTTCTAACATCACCCTATTTAGTGAGCACACCGAAACTTAACACTTCACCCTATTTAGCATACTGTTATTATTGTTAAGTGCCACAAAGTCAAATATGACTCATAGCAGCCCTATGGACCACACAGCTGAATTCTGTCCTATCCTGTGCGCTTCTCACCATCTCTGATACCCTTGCAGCCATTTCTACAGTCATAATCTATCTTGATGGAAGTCTTCCTCTCTTTCACTGACCCTCCACCCTTCAGAGCATGATCCTTTTCCAAGAAATAGTCTCTACCAGCAACATATCAAAGTGTGAGAGGTGAAGCTTTGTCATCCTAACCTTCAAGGAGGACTGCCCCTGCATCTTTTTCAAGACATACTTATTCGTTGTTTGGGCAGTTATTGGGATATTCAGTACTTTTCTCTAATACCACAATTCGAAGACATCAATTCTTCTGTCATACTTATTAACTGTTCAGTTCTCAGAATTGAGCACATCTTAATCTTCAAACTGACATCACTGCTCTATTTTGAACAGATCCCTAGCAGCTGGCTGATTTGCCCAAAGCAATATATCTCCTTATCTCCTGACAGCTGGTACTAAGGATGTTGATTGTGGATCAAAACAAGACAAAATCATAAACAGTATCAATCCTTTCTCCATCTGTCATGATGTTGCCCAATAGTAAGGACCTTTGTTTTCTAGATGTTAGGACACAATCCATATTGAAGATTACGGTATTTATCTTCTACAACAAGTGTTTCAGGTCTCCTTTGCTTTTTTAAGAGGGAGTTAAATATAAAACATGAAATAAAATAGTTGTCAAAGGTAAATATTTTAGTTTGGTCCACTAGTTGTGTAGGAAAGTTTTTTATGTGTTGGTGGTTTATAATCACTCCATTTCCTCACTTAAAACCATAAAACAGAATGAATCATTAGGAATTATCTAGTTACATATTCATAATTTTAAAATTAGAATATTTTATCCTGCTTGGAAATCATAAAATTGCTCCAAAATTGTTGTTGTTATGTGCCCTCGAGTCGCTTGCCACTCATAGCGACCCTATGTACAACAGCCCTAAACTCTGCTCTGTCCTGTGCCAATTGCACTGTCTCTGACACTCCCATCCCAATTATCCCAGTCACTGAATCAATCCACCTCATAGAGGGCCTTCCCCTCCTGCGCTGTCCCTCCACCCTCCCAAGCATGATGTCCTTCTCCAAGGACAGGTCTCTCCTCACAACATGTCCAAAGTATGTTAGATGGAGCCTCAGAATCCTTGACTCCAAGGAGCCACCCGGTTTAACCCTTTCCAGGACAAATCTGTTTGTTTTCCTAGCAGTCCATGGTATTCTCAATACTCTTCTTCAGCACCACACTATAGAGAAAATTACATCACCATCTCACTTCCAGATTCCTACTATAGTACTCTTTTTTTCTTTATCAAAATTTGGTTGATATAATTTTATTTAAATAGAAGATTTAAATAATCATGGATATGATTAGAACCTAGGACCCAGGGACACATTAAAACTTAATTCCTAGCTAGACAAGATTTTATTCCTTTATTTCAGTTAACATACATTTAACGTGGTGGCCTAATTTTACAATAAAACGCCAGTCATGTATTCTGATTGCCATCTTCACAGTGATGATGATGATGATTATTACCTAAAATTGCTCATAATTACAAAGTAGCGTGATTTGGGACAGTAAATAGCTCTAGCAACTTTATCTTCAAGATTGAGCATGTTTTGTGGAAGCAGTGGCTTTGAAATGGTAATCCATGCCTTTTCATCCATTATAAAGGGTTTTATTGTTTCGTATGTTCCCTTGAGTCAGAACTGACTTGAAGCTAATTCTCCAGTAAGTTTTCAGAAACTGTAAATCACACCAGAGGAGACGGCTCATCTATCTCTTATGCTGCAGCTAGTGACTGGGATAATTGGGATGGGAGTGTCAGAGACAGTGCGATTGGCACAGGACAGAGTGGAGTTTAGGGCTGTTGTACATAGGGTCGCTATGAGTCGCAAACGACTCGACGGCACATGACAACAACAACAGTGTGTTCAAGCCACATGCCTTGGTTGGCAGCTCAATGTTAACTAGAGCAACCTAAAATGGGTTTTAATAGAAGTTGTAAATATAAAATCAAGAAGAATATGGTTTTTTTAAAATAAAATTTTTGTTATATACCAGTTTACTTACAAAGTTTGTATATATTGTTTTTCACACCAGATCTTTCCCATTTCCTTTTCCCACTCATCCTTCCATCCATCAAATTGTGCAACCCTATGAAGAATATTTTAAAATTAAACTTTAGATAAGTTACTAAAAGACTCTGATTTTATATAATCTGTCATGCTAATTTTTCATGCAAAAATAGTAAGCAACTAGAAACAAGAGAAAATAAAATATAAATGGATCAAACTTTGCAGCAAGCATACAGAAAACAGAATCCTCAAAAATTTACCTTAGGTAAAAAATGTAAAACCCACTTTTACAAATTTAGTTTATAAAAAAATATTTTTTAAAACGTGTTCATGATGTTTACAGTGCAAAATTATCACCTCTGTTACTGTGAAGTATATGAACTCTTACTACTTTTTGCCAGAGAGTTATGGTGGCTTCGTGATAAAGAATTCCACTACCAACTCAAACCCAGGCAACTCAAATACACAAACAGCTTCCCAGAAAAAGATGAGAAATTTCCTCTTGTAAATTAGTCTCTGAAAATCCATTGAAGGATCATTTAGGACCTAGTTCCAACACAATGGCACATACATAAGCAGAAATTCTTGAGTACTTGAAGATATAGACAAAGACTTAAAATTAAAGTATTTGAAGAAAATGTCATACTTTACTCCTAAAACAGTATTGATTAAATTGTTAATTCAATTAATGTTTATAAAATAGCTTAGCGTAAATACGTACAGAAAACAAGAAGCTTTCATGTATAAAAATACATTTTTAAACTCAGCCTTATTTGTAATAAGTCTTATTTAGAAAAAATACAGTATAGGTAAAAGAAATTGTCTTGACGCCGATTTATCCTTTCATTTTACCTATACTGTCACAATTTTTACATTTTTTCCATATTGGTATATATAGGTTGTGGTGGTGCTGTGCAGTCAACTGTGAGTGAATTCATGGCTCATTCCCTAGAGGGTTGTCAGAGGGAGTAAATCACATAGGAATTGATTGCCCACTATTTATTCATTTAGATGACTATGGACTTTTTTAATCTTTTTTAAAGAATTATCTAGGCAGGTAGTTGTTCTTCAACATTGTTGACATGTTGAACTCATGGTGACCCCATGTGCATATTAAACACTGACACACCCTGCAGCATATCCTTACAATGGTTGCTACATTTCAACCCCTTTGTTGCAACCACTATGTAAATTTAACTTGTGGGGGAGTTGTCCTCTTTCTGACTATCTTATCAAAAGGAACTCTAGTGGTATGTTGTTATTGTTGTTGTTATGTGCTGTTGAGTTGCTTTCCACTCATAGTGATCCTATGTACAATAGCTCTGAACCCTGCTCTATCTTGAGCCAATTTCATTGTCTCTGGCACACTTAAACCCTATTACCCCAGTCACTGAATCAATCTATCTCATCCAGAGTCTTCCTATCTAGGATCCTTCTACTCTTCCAAACATGATGTCCTTCTCCAAGAATGGCTTCCTCCTGGCAACATACCAAAAGTATGTGAGGCAGAGCTTCAAAATCCTTACTTCCAAGGAGCAGCCTGTTTTCACTTTCTCTAGGATAAACCTGTTTATTCTCTTAGCAGTCCATGGTATGTTCAATACTCTTCTCCAGGACCACAACTCAAAGGCATCAATTCTTCTTCTATCATCCTTAGTCATTGTCCATATCTCTGAGGCATAACAAATAATTGGAAAGATCATGGCTTGGATCAGGCACACCTTAATCTGTAGAAGTCCCTGACAGCGAATTTTCTCAATGCAATGCTGTTATCAAGAGTTTTGATTGTGGAGTGAAGCAAACTGAAGCTGTTAACAATCTTAATCTCTTCTCCATCATGATGCTGTCATTTTTCCCAGTGGTAAGAATCTTTGTTTTCCTCATGTTAAGCTTCAAACCATATTCTTTGACTTTTTGATGCAAATATCTCAGGACCTCTTCAGTTTTAGCAAGCAAGGTTGTATTGAAAGACCCCCGAACCGGTGGTCCTGTCCCGAGTGGACGGCGAAGACCCAAGACTCCAAGACACTGGCTTGAGCAACAGCAAGAGGTTTATTGTGGAGCTCCGGGCCGACACGTATCTCTCGCAGGAGACAGAGGAGTCGACCCCGAGCAGACAATTTTTGCTCTTTTTATACACTCTAGGGGGATACAACAGGGTATCAGCTTCTCATTGGGTGATAAAAGCACAGTTTGAATTCATTGGTTCGGCTTCGCTTATGGATTACACAGCATATTTGCACAATATCTTATTCTTGCACATGTGGCAGTTAGACAGATCTTAAGTCATCAGCATATTTGCCCAACCTTTGTAGTTAGCCATTTCTTGGAACATTAACTATAGGGTGGTTTCACAAATTCTTAAGCATACAATGAGTTCAAGCCTTAGGGCAGTGGAAAAGCACAAGACACATGGGTTATCAGGAAACAAAGGCACCTGGGTTATCAGTCGAGAAACATCTGCTTGTTTGCTCTACCCCTGCGGGTCAGCCAATTCTCGGAATACTGTTGCCCTGAGATCAGACTTTTCTTCCTGGAACACTGGGTGTGGGGCTCTACCGGGGACAAAGGAAAATTCCTGAGTTAAACTTAGCTGAGAGCTATAGGAGCCATTTTAATTTTAATCCTTCAGTATCATCTGCAAAACACAAGTTATTGATGACTCTTTTTCCAATTCAGATCTCATATATCTCTTCATAAAGCCTAGCTTCCTGCATGATCTAGAGACCACATGTAGATTGAAAAGATATGCAGATAAGATACATCTCTCTTGTACACCTTTCCTAATTTTTAACACATGCAGTGTTTTCTTGCTATGTTATGATGACTGCATTCTAGTCCAAATATAGGTTTGACATAAACACACTCAGGGGTTCTGAAACTCTCATTCTTCTGGAGGTTAACCACAATTTGTTGTGATCCACAGTCAAATGCCTTTGCATAGTCAATGAAACATGAATAGATCTTGACTTTCTGCTAAGATCCATCTAACATTGACTATAAAGTCCCTAGTGATATGGCCTCTTCTAAACCTGCTGGAGGTCAGCCTCAGCACAAATGATTCAGGTGATATGTGGCATCAGTGAAATACTAGGGACAGGAGGCAGATAACAAGTTCTTAAGGCTGATCTCTCATTCTACCAGATAAATTCCTAGCTTTTGAAATTCCAGCAAGTTTATTTATATCTTTAAAAAATCACAACAATTACACAAGAACAAGTCACAGTTCTTTTTCTTAAGAACCTTTTTCATAAAAGATTAATTTTTATGATTACAACAAGATCTGATTTTCTCCTTAACTTTATAATAATAGTCTCATAGAAATTTCCCACATCTTTTATTTTTAGACACACAAGTCAAGCATATTATTTCAACCTTACTTCCTCTTTCAGGCAGCTTTATAGATACTTCCAACCTCTATAGACTGCACATCCATAATATTAAATTATTTCTAATTCAATATAATATGGAGAAGGACATCATGCTTGGGAGGGTGGAGGGCAGGCGCAGGAAGGGAAAGCCCTCTAGGAGGTGGATTGATTCAGTGACTGGGGTAAGGGGGATGGATGGGTGTGTAGGAGACAGTGCGATTGGCACAGGACGAAGCAGAGTTTGGGGCTGCTGTACATAGGGTCGCTATGAATTGCAAACTACTCGATGGCACATAACAACAACAATAATATTAACATTTTATTTTCTTATACCAAAAGAGTTTAACTTTCTCCTTATGGTCTCCATGTCTTTAGATTTACATTTAGGACCAGATCTCTTTAACCTTTCTGTAAATAACAAACTCTAATAGTCAACGCTTTTTCTATCAATCTATTCCTTTCTAATGTCATCTACATAAGCCTCCGTATAAGATACAGATTCTTCTATTCAACCTACATTTTGTACTTTTGGGGTCTTTAGAGATTTTTTTCCCCCATTGATACTGTAGGCTATGTGGCCTAACTTATTTCCCACAATAGGAAGCGTGGATGTTTTGTCTTTCTTTACTATCTCTTATTCTAATCCTTCTTATCCTACTTATCCTGTTTCTCAAAAACACAATGACATTTCACAGTAAAAATATTTCCTAAAGCAATATTTTTTATACAATTCCAAGGATATTTGATCAAAGGAGAACTCAGAGTAATCATCTGGAAAAATCTTTCATCTAATGTTCTACTTTATGATTTCAAGGACATTCAATCACAGGAGAACTCAGAATGGAAAAGTCTTTGATCTAATATTCTGCTTTATTAGATATGAAAATATCCTGAATCATTAATGCTTAACTTATTCATATTATCATTTGTTACAATATTCTCTTTCTATTCTATTTTCAGAATTTTCCTCAGCCCATACAGGGAGCCCACATACTATCTTCAGTAAAATTCCTGATAATACAAACATTACATTTACCAGTTCCTCCAGAGCAGCTTGAACTTCCTCCTACATCACCATTAAACTCTTAAACATATATTGTGTCATGAAATTCTTCTGTGCTAGCCAATTCTTTTTGGTATAATGACTCTGCGTACTCCTTCCATCTTCTTTTGATGCTTCTGGGTCATTCAACATCCTGTCCACATCATCCTTAAATATTGCAAATTCAGGCTTGAAATTTTTCTTCAGTTCCTTCACCTTAAGAAATGCTGGACAAATTCAGCCCTTATGATTTTCCAACTCCAGCTCTTTGCACATTCCATTACAATAATATGCTTCTCTTCCTTTTGCTTTGGCTTCTCGGCACTCCAGTGCAATATTCAGAGTCTCTTCTGACATTTATTTTGGTCCATTCTTTTTCCTCTGCCTTTGTAATGATTTTTTGTATTCTTCATGGATGATATTCTTGATATCTTTCCACAGCTTATCTAGTCTTAACTCATTATCTGTTGATGAGATGGTATTTAAATTCAGGAGAGATAGATTCAAGGTCAAACTTTGGTTCTTGTGCAGTGGATTGGATTGGATTGGATTGTCTTTCTCTTCAGTTTGAACTTGCATACAAATAGTTGATGATCTGTTCCCCTATCAATCCCTGGCTTACCTAGTTTTCAGGTTAGATATTAAGCTTCTCTAGCAATTTTTCCCATAGATGTAATCGATCTGATTCCTGTGTAGGCTATCAGTTAAGGTAAATGTCTAGTTGCCATTTATGTTTTTTATAAAAGGTATTTGCAATGACTAAATCATTGATTGTACACAATTCTATCATTTTGTCTCCAGCCTCATTTCTGTTAGTAAGTCCATGTTTCCCTGTACCCAACTTTTGCATTCCAGTCACTGATTAAAATAACATATCTGGGTGGCTTCTTTGATCAATTTCCAATTGCAACAGTTGATAGCACTTATCTATTTACTCCTCTTTGGCTCTGATTGTTGATGCATAAATATAAATGATAGTGATATTAACAGGTCTTCCTTGTCATCTCTGATGTACTTGTGCCCATTTTTCAGGAAATCTATGGTATATATTCAATATATTTTAATGATACTTCATTCTTCCTTATTCATTATCCTTTTTTCACACACACATGAGATGATTGAAAAATCATAGATTGAGTGAGGTTTACCTTAGTTCTTCTGGAAGCAGCACATTTGACTTTGAACATTTTAAAATATTTTTTGCAGCAAATTTGCTAGATGTAATATACCATTTCATTTCTTCATTGCTGCCTTCATGGACATTTTCTGGGAAAGCAAGTGAAATATACTCCTTGACAAAGTCAAACTTTTCTCCATCTATCATGATGTTTATAGGGAGCTCTGTGGCCTACAGCGGAAAAAAAAATCACTGCAATTCCCAAGACATATGGTTCAGTTCCACCAGCACTTCTGCAGAAAAAAAGATAATTTTCTCCTGTGTGATTTATTGCCTCTGAAAACTCACTGAAGGGTCAGCTATGATGCTTGTTTATATGTGAAAGTTAGTACGTTTATTTTTTTTTATGTTGAGGTGTTTATCGATTCTAAGCCAGTAGTCTTTAACTTTTATCAGTAAATGCTTCTTTCAGGTCATCGTCACTTTCAGCAAGATTATTTCATCTATATATCACAGATTGCCAATGGAACTTTTTTCTTCAATCCTGATACCATGTTGTTCAAAGGCATTTGACTGTTTGAGTAACAATAAATTGCGGATCTTGGCAGAAAGCAGAGAATACCAGAAGAATGTCTATCTTGCTTCATTGACTATGCAAAGGCATTTGACTGTGTGGATCATAACAAACTGTGGCTGACTCTGAGAAGAATGGGAATCCCAGAACATTTGATTGTG
>NW_006399768.1:9283940-9311851 GCF_000299155.1 Elephantulus edwardii | reverse complement strand
GGGATGATAGAAAGAGAATTGATGTCTTTGAGCTGTGGTGCTGGAGAAGAGTGTTGAATATACCATGGACTGCTAGGAGAACAAATAGGTTTGTCCTGGAGAGGGTGAAGCGAGAATACTCCTTGGAGTCAAGGATTCTGAAGCTTTTTCTAACTTACTTTGGACATGTTGCAAGGAGGGACTGGTCCTTGGAGAGGGACATCATGTTTGGGAGAGTGGAGGAGCGGCGAAAGAGAGGAAGACCCTTGATGAGATGGATCGATTCTGTGAGTGGAGTGGTGGGAATGAGTGCGTTTGAGACGGCAAGGATAGCACAGGATAGAGTGGCGTTTAGGGCTCTTGTACTTAGGTTCACTATGAGTCGCAAGTTACTTGATGGCACATAACAACGACCGTGAGAAGGATGGGAATCCCTGAACACTTGATTGTGCTCATGAGAAACCTATGCTGAACCAGGAAGCAATAAGTCTGAGCAGAGTAAGGAAACACTGTATGGTTCAATATCAGAATAGATGTGTATCAGTGATGGGTCCTATAAATCTACATGTTTTATAGATCATTTGGGAGGCTGAACTTGATGAGAAAGAATATGGCATCAGGATTGGAGGAACATTCACCAACAGCTGGGTTATACAGATGATGTAACCTTGCTTGCTGAAATTGAGGAGGACCTGAAGTGTTTGCTGCAGAAATTTAAGGTCTGTAGTCGTCAATATACAACTCGATGGCACCTAACAACAACAAGTTGTCAATATGGATTTAAGCTCAACATCAAGAAAACAAAGATTCTCACCACTGGGCAATTGGTAGTACAATAATAGATGGAGAAGAGATTGCTGTTGTTAACAACTTAAGCTTGATTGGCTCCGTAATCAACACTCTTGGCTCAAGCAGTCCAGTCAAGAAATCCAAAGATAAATTTCATTATAGAACTCTTTTGTCAGAGACCTCTCCAAAGTGTGAACAAACAATTAGGTCAGTCTAGAGACTAAGGTGCACCTGATCCAGGCCATAGTCTTCACAATTACTTGCTATGCTTCGGAGAACTGAACAATGACCAAGGATTACAGAGGAAGAATAGATGCCACTGAGTTGTGGTGTTGGAGAAGAGTCTTGAACATATGATGAACCGTCAAGAGAAAAAAAAGGTCTTTTTTGGAGAAGGTAAAACCATGCTGCTCATTTGGTGCAGGGTTTTGAAGCTCTTCGTCTCACATAATTTGGACATATGGCCAGGAGGAACCAGTCCTGGGGGAAGGATATCATGCTTGGAAAGGTGGCAGGATAGCACAGGAGAGGAAGCTGCATGGTGAGATGGACTGGCACAGTAACTGAGGTAATGGTAGTAGGTATGTCAGAGATGATAAGACTGGTACAGAATCAGACAGGGTTCAGAACTATTGTACAGAGCAGGTGACTCAGTGGTGTTGTCTTCTTGATATGTAATCCTTATTGAAGGGTGTAGGCTTTAACCTCCTGCAGCATGAGTTTCAAGTCTTTCTCATTTCCAACAAACAAGGTTCAAATATTTCAGTGGAAAAACCTTTGATAGAATTAGAGAAGACTACTAAATATCTTGTAGACTGTTCAAAGGATAAACAAAATGTCTTGAAAAATGTGCAACCAGAGTGTTCCTTAGAGGCAAATATGGTGAGAGTTCATCTCATACTTTGGCATGTTTTTAAAAGGGACTAGTCTTTAGGAAAAAGACATCATGCTTAGTAAGATAGAGGGTCAGTGAAAGAGAGAAAAAAAATCCTGTACAAAATGGATTTACAAAGTGACTATATCAATGGGTTCCAGTATGTCAGAGATGATGCTGATGAGAGTTGATAGGACAAGATCATGATCTTTATTCATAGTGTTGCTATGAATCGTAATCAACTAGACAGCATCTGATAATGACAATAGAATCAGGCAAATTCCCTGGATCTTGTTTATTAGTATAGCTAAATATGCTGTTGTGTTCCATCAAATCAGATCTGACCCATAGCTCACTCTCCAGCAGGTTTTCAGAGGCAGTATATTTGCACAGGAGGAGTGTCCATCCTTCTCTGGTAGGGCACCTCGTGGATTCAAACCATGTGTTTTTGGGCTTGCAGCAAAGCTTCTTACCACTAGGCCACCAGAGCTCACTTATCTAGGTTTATACTCCTAAATTCTCTGTATTCTCTTGATTGTAATTTATCTTATTATAATTTTGATCTGCCTATCCACTCTGCAAGTTGACTCTTAGTATTTGATGGTGGTCATGTCTTGATGGCGGTCATGTGAGGGAAGTTATTGGAGTCGTGTTTGATGTGTGTTACTGTTCTTCCCCCACCCCGCTCCCAAAAGCAGGTGTCAATTGAACTGTTGAGCAAGGGTGGAAGCCTGCTTAAAGGTGTTTCTTTAATATTCTTTAGGTGATACAGCAATCGTTTGTCTATTTCTTGTACTGAATAACTTGGTGTTGGTGTGAAACTGAATACTGTGCCATAGTCATGTCAAATACCATAATGGTTACCCATTATGTACGATGTTTGGTGGTGCTCCAATATTGAATCAGGTTGCAAAGAAGGAGTGGCATCCACTTCCTAAACTAGATGCCTCTGGAAACTTATAAACTCTATAAACGTGCAGGAATGATGTTGTAGAAGAGAATCCAGGTCCTTTGTCCAAGGGTCACTATGAATCTTATTTGACTAGACACTTAACCACTGCTAAATGAGACTAGTGTTATTATACCTGGAGGGGCAATCTTCCACTCAGTACATCACTCTTTGTCAACGTGCTGTATGAAGTAAGTAAACAGGATTTGCTGCGATGTTGAACCCTATGTCTTTGGGGTAACAAATGGTATAATGGTTTGCCAATGTAGACAGTATTTGTTGAAGCTCCCAGTTGTAAAACATGTTTGGAAGCAGGAGTGCCATCCACTTCCTAAACCACATGCCTATGGAAACTCTATATACTTAGAGAAACGACAATAGTGATGGAAAGGCATTAGGTCTTTTGTTCATAGAGTTGCTATGAGTCGTGCTCAACTCGATGGCAATCAACAACAACATAATTAAAACAGAAATATTTTCTGTTAATATACAATCAACTTTCCCCTTTGATAAGTTTTATAATTTCCTAAATCAAGATTAGGGGCCTCTACTAGCTTAGCAGATAGAGAGTTGCACTCCCAATCCAAACGTGGCAGTGTGGTGGTGGGGTGGATAAAAACCATTAATGGCTTATCAGAAAAAAAAATGAGTATTCTCCTACCATGCAATGAGTTTGGGTTTTGTTTTGATTTTTAAAATTAAGGTTGAAAGAATACTTATTATAAACCTGAGATAAACATATAAAATAAACTTGCTGAAAATGAAGACACTTGAAGTTTAAAGACTGCAACCTTTAGTACAGATCATGCCTCATCATAAAATCAGTCAAAATATGGGGAGAAAGATGCAACAATGCATGAATGGAAATAAAAAAATCTCTGTAAATGTTCATTGAAATTAATAATAAAAAAAAGAAAAAAAATCAGTCAAGAGTCTTAATTAGACCAACGTATAATGTCATGAAAAATAGAGAAAAGAATTAATTTGTCAGATATTTCATTTTACTTACATTCATAGTCAATATCTATGGAAGCAATAATCAAGAAATCAGACTGTATATTTAAGTGGGTAAATCCTCTGTTGCCTAGAACTACCTTAAAGTACAAAATAACAAGGTTGTCAATATAAAAATTATTATGTGCCTGACAGAAGCCATAATATTCAATTGCTTCCTAGACATAAGAAAGTCAGACAATGAAGTAAAAATACCAAAGAAAAATGTTGTTGTTTTTAATTTTTTTTAAAAATTACATTTTTATTATTTTTTCGTGTGGACCATCAAATCAGTTCTGATAGGTACAGGAGGAGATTGCCTCTTCTTCTCCAGCAGAGTATCAAGTGGATCTGAACCACATACCTCTGGGATTACAGTGCAGCCTCTTGCTGCTAGGCCACCAGAGCTCCTTTGGAAAATGTTGTTGTTTTATACCATCCAGTTAGAACCAACCCATAGCTGACCCTCCAGTGGGTTTTCAGAGGTAGTTAATCATAGAAGAGAAGATTGTCTCTGTTACTTCTGCGAAGCAGCTGGTGCATTCAAACTATGTACCTTTGTTTTGGCAGCACATTGCTTTTAATTGTGCTGTTGGCAAAGAAAATTAATGTTTAAAAAAACAAACATATTAATACCATTGTTACTGTTGTTGTTATTATGTGCTATTGAGTTACATGCAACCCTATGTACAGCAGCTCTGAAGCCTGCCCTGTCCTGAGCCCGTCTCACTGATTCCAAAACACCAACCACCATAGTTCCAGTTACCGTATTAGCCCATTTCATCCGGGGTCTTCTTCTCCTGCACCATCCATCCACCCTTTTGAGCATGATGTCTCCAAGAATTAGTCCCTCCTGGCCACGTACCCAAAGAATGTGAAGCAGAGCTTTAAAATCCTAGCCTCCAAGGAAACTCTTGGTTTCACCCTCTCCAAGACAGACCTATTTGTTTGTTTGGTGGTCTATGGTATGTTCAAGACTCTTCTCCAGCTCCACAACTTAAAGGCATAGATTCTTTTTCTATCATCCTTGGTCATTGTCCAGCTCTCTGATGCATAGCAAGTAATTGTAAAGATAATGGCCTGGATTAGTCGTACTTTGGTCTCTAGACTGACATTGTTGCATTTCAGTACTGTGGAGAGGTCCTTGACAGCAAATTAATATTAGAAGACATGAAAACAAAATGCTCCTTTGAAGAAAGAGAGCAAGACTCTGTCTCACATACTTTTCACATGTTATCAGAAGGGACTAGTCCCTGGAGAAAGACATTACACTCTGTAAAGTATAAAATCAATAAGATAGAGTGACATGGTACCACAGCAATGGATTTTAAGTACAACAGAATTTATGAGGATGGTGCTGGATGGGATAATGTTACACGCTCTTATACATAGTCTCTATGAGTCAGAGTTGACTCAATGACACCTACGAACAACAAGAGAACTTTCTTTTATGAATATTTAATATGTATACTCAAATCTACTTAAAAAGCCCAGTTGCCATGATGTCAATTCTAGCTCATACTTCATGCATGTAGAACCAAGGTTCATAGGAATTTAGGTTATGATCTTTCAGAATCTTTCTTAAGGCCTTATGGGAAACATGTGAGTGAGAGCCTGTGTTGATGAAGGAAGAACAAATTGACAAAAACAAGGCCCCAGGAACCGATGATGGCATACCATTGACATATTTCAACAAATAGATGTTGCCCTTTAGGTGCTCATCACGTTGTGCCAAGACATCTGAGGACAATCATCTGTTCAACTGATGGGAAAAGATCTATGTTTTTTCCTATTCCAAAGAAAGATGATGCAACAGAGTGCGGAAATTATAGAACAATATCATTACTATCACATGCAAGCAAGACTCTGCTGAAAATTATCATAAAACAACTGGAACAGTACATCAACAGAGAACTGCCTGATGTACAGGCAGGATTTAGAAGAGGCTGTGGTATTAGGGATATTATAGCTAAAGTTAGATGGATCTTGGCTAAAAGCAGGGGATACAAGAGGAATGTCTATCTGTGTTTTATTGACTATGTAAAGGCATATGACTGTGTGGATCACAAAAAGCTATGGCTGACTCTGAGAAGAATGGAACTCCAGGAACAGTTGATTGTGGTTATGTGAAAACTATGCTTGGACCAGGAGGCAGTCATCTGAACAGAGCAAGGAAACACTGCATTGTTAATAATTGCGAAGTGTGTACACCAGGGATGCATCCTATCTCTATACCTTTTCAGTCTATATGCAGAACAGATCATCTGGGAGACTGAGATCTATGAGAAGGAGTATGGATTGGAGGAAGACTCATCAACATCCTGTGTTATGCACATGATACAATACTGCTTTCTGAAACTGAGGAGTACCTGAAGCGCTTGGTGCAGAAGGTCAAAGAATTGCATCCTTCAATTGTGTGTTGAATGTAAATATCAAGAAAACAAAGATTCCCATCACTGGGCCAATTGGCAATATTCTGATAGGTGCTGTAGAGATTGAAATTATTAACTTTAGTTTGCTTGGCTCCAACCAACTCTCTTGATACAAGCATCCAGGAAATCAAAAGACAAATTGTACTTCTTCAGAATACTGAAGAACAATGACATCAGTCTGGAATACTAAGGTGCACCTGATCCAGGTCATAATCTTTGCAAGTACTTGTGTCAGAGAGCTGGACAATGACTGCGATGATAGAAAGATAATTGATGCCTTTGAGCTGTGGTGCTGGAAAGAGTATTGAATATAACATGGACTGCTAGGAGAACCAACAGTTTTAACCTGAAGAGAGTGAAACCAGACTGCTCCTTGGTTGCAAGAATTTTGAGGCCTCTCTGACATACTTTGGGCATGTTGCAAGCCAGAAGCAGTTCTTGGAGAGAGACATCTTTCTTGGAAGGGTGGAGGGACAACACAAGAGAGGAATACACTCTGTGAGATGGACTGGTTCAGTGATTGGGGGTAATGAACGTTGGTGTGCCAGAGATAATAAGGCTGGCACAGGATAGAGCTGATTTCAGGACTATTTTACATAGGGGTTGCTATGAGTCATGAGGGACTCAACAGCACAAAGCAACAACAACAATTGAAAAAAAATATTTTTTACCCCTTTGAAGGAGTCTAAACGCAACTTTATCAGTTAGTAATAGAATCCTTAATGAATTACACCACCCAGGGAACCCACCCACCCCAACCACATACACGCATACATTTATATTTACACACATGTTATTTACATGAAACATATAATCAAATTTATATAAATAGCACTGAAGATGTATGTATAAAAGAGTGGTACAATTCAACAAAGTAATTACAAGAATAAAAAGAAAAAGTTCAGGTTTTTTGGTTTTAGAAAATAAGTTTTATATTGTCTTGCTATGAAAACAAAGTAAGATGCTGTTGCTATGAATGGGAGTCCCATGTAAAACAATTTGAAGAAAATATCTCAGAAGACATTGAGTTTGTGCAACAAGGAATTCTTTTGCTCAGGGGATGACTGCCAATACTTATTATGAAACCAAAATTTAGTCTTTTGGTAGCACCAGGTTGAAGGGTAGTTACATATTTTTATTTCTTAATAAAAATGCTTAAAATCATAAAACATAGTAAGCTAAAAGCTATCATAAAATCTTGCTCAATGTATGGTCTAATTTTGTTGTGCTGTGCTTTTTGAGAGCAGTTGTCAAATTACATCTCAGAGGATTTCCTCTGTGTTTCTGTATTCCCAGTTTGTAGCCATCATGCCAAAAAAACAAACAATAGCTCTGCATATGTATTATAGAAAACACAAAAACAACAAAAAATGTGGTTTTTCTGGTTGACAAAATGATTAGCTGGTTGACTTTATGGCTTGGATTTTTTTTTTTTAAGAAACAAAACTGATGAAATGAAATAACACTCTTTTGTCCCTACGCCACTCTAATCCTACTCTTCTCATGAATTTTTATTTAACTTAGACATGTAAGGGGGAAACAAATAGGAAAACAGTTGAACAGAATTATCTTTTGTATGTTTTAAAGTTGAAATTTCATCTTTTTTTTTTGGCCCCTATGCCAGCTTAATCTTACCCTTCTCATGAATTTTTGATTTAATTTAGACATGAAAGGGGGAAACAAATAGGAAAAGAATTAAACAGAATTATCTTTTGAATGTTTTAATGCTGAAATTTCATCTTTTTTCCCTCCCCACTCATAAAAAAGAGAACACAAGCAAAGTAAAAAGTTATGTAGTAAGACAATTATGAAATAGCTAATATTTACCACTTACATAATTTTTATGTGTTAAATAAATATAAAATTTTTCTTTTCTTCACATTTGACAAAATGTTTGTATTTTGATTTTCATAACGATGCATTGAATAAGGACTTATTTTAGGTTGAAATTTAGAAGATGGCCTTGTGACAATGAGGGACACCCTTAGGGATTAATTTGCAAATATTTTTGTATAGTTGTTTTTCACTATACAGAGGGCCATTTACCTATAGTGCATGAAAATGTGGTCAACTTTTGAAATTCCTAATTCAGTAATAAGCAATTCCTCAGTTACAAGCATTTTATTCTTGTGAAAGAACCTAGCAGATGCCATGATCAGTCCAAAGGAAAATAGAGAACCTCACAAACATATGTGATGCATAAAGGAATACTGAAATGAATTTCAAATGGAGGCAAAATTTGGTTTTGGTGTGCTAGAGGTTAAATAGCTCTATCAGAGGGGGAAAACTTAACTCATTAATGTCAAGTGAGTTCCAAATCATAGCTGACCCTCCATCAGGTTTCCGAGGTTGCAAATTGCATGAAAAGAGACTGCCCATCTTTCTCCCATGCAGTCAGTGGTCGATTCAAGCTGTCAAAGAAGTACAGTCTTTGGGCTAGCAGTGCAGCTCAATATGGATTATGCCACCAAAGCCCCCGGAGAACAAAGCTCAAAAACCTTGAACAGGACTGCAATCGGACTGCAATCCAACAGCCAAAAATATCCATCATTGTCATCAAGCTATCAGAGTAATATTTGAACATACCACACACACATTGAGCTGACAATCACGATACAAATTTAAATTTATTTGCCTTAATCAATTCTCAACAAACATGACAGGTAAGTTCACTAGGGAGAAAGGTAATGAAGATTTAAAAGGATTGAAATGGCTTTAGGACTTAGCTTAAAATAGCTTATGCCGTGATTGTTAAGTAGAATCACCTAATTGCACAAGGACACTAAAAGAGGATTTTTATCTATTTATTCACCTTTGTCCTTTCGAAGCACCTATTGTCAGATTTGTAAGTGTCTCTAGATAAGAATTCCTCTTCATTCTTTCATGGAGCTGATGGTGAGTTTAAACTATGGGTCTTTACATTAGCATTGCAACACCAACCCTCCATGGTTTCTTTTTTAATCTTTGTCAAGATGTAAAGGTTGATATTTTTTTTTATTTTGGTTTTAAAATACCAAATTAAACCCAATATACCAATATACCTCCTTCAAATCAATTTTAACTAGGAGTGGTCCTGCAGGACAGAGGTGAACAGCCTCGTAGAGTTTCATCAGCTGTAAATCTTTACAGAAACATACTATACCACATATTTCTTCTGAAGAGCAGTAATGATTGACCAGTCAGTTATTAACTCAGAGCTTTAATACCATTGTTTTTTTTTTAAATTTTTATTTTATTATTTTTGTGTGAGTGTACCGTCAAATCAGATCCGACTGGTACAGGAGGAGATTGTCCCTCCTTCCCCGGCAGAGCATCTGGTGGATTCGAACCGTGAGCCTCTGTGATTGTAGTTGCAGCTCCTTACCACTAGGCCACCAGAGCTCCAATACCATTGTTTTGAGGTGTCTTCATGTTAAATTGTTGTTACATGCTGTAGAGTCAGAAACAATACATAAGCTGAACTTTGAGTGGGTTTTCACAGGCAGTAAATCACACAGGAGATTTCCCAACTTCCTCCCAGGAAGCAGCTGGTGGATTTGAACCATGTGCCTTTGGGTTGGCAGGACATGAACAACATATCTGAACCTTGCCTTATTTTTCACAAACCTCATGACCCCTACTATGCTTGAGCTCATTATTAGAGTCAGTATATACTAAATAAAACCATCTTGTCTAGGGATGGGGAGGTGTCTTCCTCTTTTTCTCTGACCTTCTACCTTTCTAATCATGATGTATTTTTCCAAGGTCTGGCTGCTCCTAACTATATGCTCAAGGTTATGTGAGATGAAATTTCACCACCCTTGCCTCTACAGAGTACTGTGTTGCACTTGCTCCAACACAGACCTGTTTGTTCTTCTCGCAGTCCTTGATATTCAGTACCCTTATCTAACAACACAATTCAAAGGCACTGATGCTTCTTCTATCATTCTTATTGATTATATAACATTCACATGCATAAAAAGTAATGCAAAAGACCATGCCTTGGATAAGGCACTCTTGATTGTTTAAACTGGCATCTTTGCTCCTTAACACTGCAGAGAGGTCCTTGACAATAGATTTCCCCAGTGCAAAACTTTGGTTTTTTCTTGACTACTGTTACCATGGTTGTTAATTGTGTATCTAAGTAAAATGAAATTGTTGACAACTTCACTATTTTCTATTTTATTATGTTGCCTATTATTCAATGGGAGAAAGATGAATAATCTCCCATATGATTTACTACCTCTGAAAATCCACTGGAGAGTCAGCTATGAGTAGATTCTGACTCAACTACGTATAATAACAACAACATTGGTCCAATCAATGATAAGGATTTTTGTTTTCTCGATGTTGAGATGTAATTCATATTGATGGCCATCGTCTTTGATCTCCTGCATCAAGTGTTTCAAGTGCACCTCTCGATTTTCTCAAAACGAGATCAGTTGCCCTAAAGTTATTTTCCATTTCTGTTCAGCTCAGTGTGGCTTCCTGTGTTATAGTGTAGAATTTCATTCCACAGAGTTTTTATGACTGTGGCCTTTTTTAAATCAACCTTCAGACATTTATTCTGGACTATCTAATTTATCCTTATAACCTATTGCTTCACTGTTTTTGCCACCAAAGCTCTCCTACAGATTATAGTTTAATGCTGTTGAGGTGGCATTCAACTTTGAGTGATTCCTAAAAAACAAAAAATAAATAAACAAAATGAAGTAGTTGAAGGAAATGAAACCAGTAGGCTTCTTAGAAGGAAAGTTGGTGAAACTGTCTCATATACTTTTGGCATGTGGCCAAGAAGGCCTCTTCCTGGGAAAAAGACATCAAGCTGGAAAAGGTAGAGGATCAAAGAAAAATAGAAAGGCTGTAAGCTAGGTGGATCAGCGCAGTGACTGTAAGCATGGCTTGAGCATATCAGAGACTGGGAAAATGGCATCGGATATGTTAAGGTTCAGATCTGTTGTTCACATTGGCCCTGTAACTCATTAACTGACGCACCTAAAACAACACCAATCCATGGTGACAGAGTAGAATTGCCCCTTAAGATTTTCTAAGCAGCCTAGTGAGTAAGAAGCTGTGCTGTCAACACAAATGCAGGCAATCTGAATCCACTAGTTGCTCCACAGGCGACAGATCGATAATCTTCAGTGTGATTTACAGCCTCTAAAAAACTTCTGAAGGGTCAGCAATGAGATTGTTCTCACTTGACGGCACATAGAAACAATAACTTCTAGGTTAACTGATAACGGGAAGGTAAATGATTCAAATCTACTTTCTCCTTGTGAGAAAGATGAAGCTTTTGACTTGACTACAGTGAATTTGTACTTTGGTTTAGTATTTACATATCACTAGATCTTTCTTAAGGAGGTCTGGTGGCCTAGTGACAAGAAGCTGCACTGCAATCCCAAAGGCTTGTGGTTTGAGGCCACCAACTGCTCTGCAGGAGAAGAACGGGAACTTAACTGCAATGAACTGCTTCTGAAAATCCTCTGGCAGCTGTGGGTTGGTTCCAAATCTATGGTGCATAACAACAACAACAACAACACGTAGTTCTTTCATGTAGTATTGGCTAGGTTAGAAGAAACTTGTAATTATTGCACCAGCAGGGCTCCTTTCTTCTATAGGTTGTTTTTGTTGTTGGTTGTTAGGTGCTATGGAGTTGAGTGTGACCCAGAGGGATCCTAGGAACAACAGATCCGAACCCCATCTTATCCTGTGCTATCTTTACACTTCTTGCCACACTAGAACCCACTGCAGCAGTCACCATGTCAATCCACCCGGTTGAGGGTCTTCCTCTCCTTCGCCGACCTTCCATCCTTCTGAGCATCATGTTTCTCACCAAGGAATACACCCACCTAGCAACATGCCCAAAATATGTGAGGTGAAACCTTATAATCTTTGCCTCCAAAGAGTACCTCAGCTTCACCCTCTCCAAGACATATTTGTTTGTTCTTTTGGCCATCCATGGGATGTTCAGTACTCTTCTCCAACATCACAACTCAAAGGCACCAATTCTTCTTCTGTCATCCTTATTCATTATACAGCTCTTAGATACATAGCAAGTGATCAGAAACACCATGGCCTCAAACAGACACACCTTGGTCCTCAAACTAACATTGTTACTCCTCAATAATTTGGAGAGTTCCCTAACTGCAAATCTTCCCAGTGCAATGTATCTCCTTATATCTTGACTGCTGGTAACAAGGGTGTTAATTGTGGATCCAAGTAAGATGAAGTTGTTGACAGATTCAATCTCTTCTCCATCCATCATGGTGTTGACTTTTGGTCCAGTGGTAAGAATCTTTGTTTTCTTGACATTGAGATGCAATCCATATTGAAGGATGCATTTTTTTTAATCTTCTGTAACAAGTGCTTCTTTTCCTCAGTTTTAGCAAGCAAAGTTGTGTCATCTGCACAACAGAGGTTATTGATGAATCTCCTTCCAATCCTGATGCCACGTTCCTTTTCACAGAGTCCAGCTTCTCAAATTATTTGTTCATCATACAGGTTGAATAGGTAGGGAGAGAGAATAGAACCCTGACACATTTCCTTCTTAATTTTAAAACTATGCAGTGTTCCTGTTCTCTGTTAGCATAGCAGCTTCCTGGTCCAGATATAGGTTTTACATGAGCACAATTAAGTGCTCTGGGACTCCCATTTTCTCAATGTCAGCCACAACTTGTTATGATCCATATAGTCAAATGTCTTTGTATAGTCAGTAAAGCACAAATAGATATTCTTCTGGTATTCTTTACTTTCAGCCATGATCCATCTAACATCAGCAATGATGTCACTCTTTTAAATCCTGCTTGACCTTCTGGCAGTTCCCTATATATGTACATTTCTGTCAGTTTTCAAACAATCTTGTGCAATATTTTGCTTGCATGTGGTATTGCTGATACTGTTTGATAGTTTCCATATTCTGTTGGATCACTTTTCTTGGGAATGGGAACAAATATGGATATCTTCCTAACCACTGGTCAGACAGCTGTCCTCTAAATTTCCTGGTATTGACTGGTGAGTGCATCCAAGGCTGCATCTGTTAAATGAAACAAGTCAATTGGTATCCCATTGATTCCTGGGGCCTTACTTGTTGCCAGTGCATTCAATGCAGCTTCTACTTCTTCCTTCATTACTATTCATTCCTGTTCATATGGAATTTCCTGGAATTTTTCTGTATCTGTCAGTTATTTTTGGTACAGTGAATCTGTGTATTCCCTCCGTCTTCTTTTGATGTTTTCTATGTCATTAAATATATTGCCCATAGCATTGAAAGATGCTATATCGTGATGACTCGATATTTAAATTTGTTTTACAATTCCTTCAGCTTGAGAAATGCCGATAGAGTTCTTCCCTTTTAATTGTCCAATTCCAGCTCTCTGTATATTCCTTTGTAATACCTTTCTTTGGTCTCTTGAGCTGCCCTCTGAAATCTGTTCAGCTCTTTTACTTTGCCTTATTTTCCCTTGTTTTGGCTTCTCGATGCTCCGGTGTAATTTTTAGAGTCTCTTCTGACATCCATTTCCATTTTTTTTTCTTTCTTCTCTGCCTTTTAACGACCTTTTGCTGTCTTCATGATAATATCCTTGGTATCAACCCACAATTCATTTGGTCTTCTTCGATCATTGGTGTTCAATATCTCAAAACTTTTCCAAAGATGATCTTGAAATTCAGATGGAATAGATTCAAGATCATATCTTGGTTTACTGTGGATATATTTTAATTTTTTCCACTTCAATTGGAACTTTCAAGGTCTGACCCACAGTCCGCCTGTGGCTGACATTGACCTTTTTCAACAATTTCTTCCTCAAAGGTAGTCAATCTGACCCCTAACAAGCCGTCATGTGAGATGCATGTGTAAAGTTGTTATGTCTTTTAAAAAAGATATTTGCAATAAATAAATTATAGTAAATACAAATTTCAATAATTCTATTTCCAGTATGATTTTTTTTTACCTTCCGTAGATAGATGTTAATAATACTGAACTTTTTCCGACAGTGATTGGAGAAAAACCTTTCTTATTATGGTTTTCCAGCAAGCAGCTCTCTGTAAATAAGCACTATGTCCTATGTTGTAGAGAAATGTCTCTAGACTTTAATCAGGTAAAATTTAAAGAATTTATAAAAGGATTTCAAAGACATATTTCAATATTTGAGGGTTTTTGTTACATATCATCAAGTTTAACCATGGTTCAGGAAGTTCTCCTTGCCAGAAGGAGCATGGTGGCGTGAGCGCAGGAATTGTAGCAAGCTTTTGGAGTCGACTGCTTTTCCAGGCATGTGCTTGACGTGCAGGTGATATAGCACTGGTCTGATGTGCCTTGCTGTAGGGGCTGACTCGTGGTTGCTGTGATGCTGAAGTCTGTGACAGTGATGTGCCAATCGTGGTATTGGGTACCCATGGTGGACAGTGTTGGTTGGAGCTTCCCGACTAAATCAAGCCTGGCAGCAGGAGTGGCATCCACTTCCGAAATGGCTTGCCTCCGGAAACTCTAAGTACGAACAGTGCTCAGGCTGTTCATTCATAGGGTTGCTATAAGTCGTCTACAACTCAACAACACCAAACAACAATATACTATTAGCAATATCTCTAAATCTTTCCCTATACTGAGTCAATCCCACTGTCTTTTGACGTACTTGACCCCAACTCATCCAGCTACTTATTCTTCTGCTTTGATACTCTACCTTCCAAGCAGGACATTCTTCTCCAAGGACAGGTCTCTCCTGGCAACATACCCAAAGCATATAAGATTAAACTCCAAAATCCTTACCTCCAAGGAGCAGACTGGTTTTACCCTATCAAAGTCAGATCTGTTTGTTTTCTTGACAACACTTTTCTCCAGCATCACAACTCAAGGGCATTGATTCTTTTTTTGTCATTCTTATTCATTGTCTAGTTTTCAGCTGTACAGAAAGCAATGTGGTTGGATTGGGGGTGCACCTTAGTCTCTAGGCCAACATCTTTGTTCTTTAGAACTCTGGAGAGGTCCTTGAGAGCTATTTCCCTGAATGTAACTCATCTTTTGATTTCTTAACTGCTAGTGTCAAGAGTGTTGATTGCAAATTCAAGTAAGTTGAAATAATTAATAACTTGCATCTTTTCTCCATCCATCTATCTTGATATTTTCTACTGGCCCAGTTGTAAGGATCTGTGCTTCCTTGATATTGAGAAGCAATCCGTATCAAAGACTTGAATCCTTGACATTTTGCAGCAAACATTTCAACTCCTCCTCAGTTTTGGCCAGTATGTCATCTGTATAATATAGATTAATGGTAAGTCTTGTTTCAATACTGATGCCACATTCTTCTTAATGAAATTAAAGCCTCCTAACTGATCTGTTCTGCATATAGACTGAAAAAAATATGGAGACAGGCACACTTCTGATATGTTCTTTGCCTGATTTTGAACCATCTAGCGTTTCCTTGCTCTGTGTGGACAAAAGCTTCCTGGCTTATGTATAGGTTTTCCACGAGCACAATCAGGTGGTTTGGGATTCCCATTCTTCTTAACATTAGACACAATTTCTTGTGATCCACACAGCCTTACCATAATCAACAAAACTCAAATAAACATCCTTCTGGTACTCTCTTTCACCCATAATTCATCTGACATAAGCAAATGATATCCCTAGTGCAACGGCCTCTTTTAGTTCCGCCAGTTCTGTGTTGATGGACTATTTTAGTAGTTTTGGATAATCTTCAGTAAGATTTTACTTGCATGTGCTATTAGTGATATTCTGTTGGATCACCTTTTTTGGGAATTAGACTATTTTAATAGGGAGCCTCAAGCCCAAAAAGCAAAAACAATGAGTCCCAGGAAGGAGCTTCTAGATCTAACAATCATTCTGCAGAATCAGGAAGTTACACCACAGTACTCTGATTTTTTTTTTTTTTGTGAAATAAGGGAATTTGCAACAAAATTGGAGAAATATCTGCTGATTCAAATAATTACAAGCCGTAGTTGTAAAATGCTTACAATATGTAAGTGGTAAACACAACTTGCTTACAACAGCGTATTTCCTAAAGACATTTTATATGAAAGGACAACGGTAGCATCAAGACCTCCTCTCAGGGTACTTTTTTTCTTTTTCATATTCTAACTTGATTGCAGAGAAGAAGAAAAGATTTTGTCCATAGCACCCTTCATTATGGCAACTTGAGGTATATAGAATTTGTTTTTCAGTTCTTTCACCTTCAGAAATGCCAAGCATGTTATTTTCTTTTTATTTTCTCACTCCAGCTCTTTTCACATTTCTTTATAATGCTTTTCTTTTTGTTCTGGAGTTGCCCTTTGAAATCTTCTGTTTATCTCTTTTACTCCAGCATTTCTTCTTATTGTTTTGATCTCTTATTGTTTTAATGCAATGTTCAGAGTCTCTTCTTCTTCTTTTTATTTTATTTTATTTTTTTTTTTGCATGTGTTTAATCAGAGTCTTTTCTGACATTAATTAGTTTTGGTCTTTTCTTTCTCTCTTATTTTATAATGACCTTTTGTTTTCTTTCTAGATCATAGCCTTGATGTCATTCCAAAACTTATCTGGCCTTTGATTATTAGTGTTCAATGTCTCAAAATTATTTTGAGATAGTTTTTAAGTTCAAGTGGAATAGACTCAAGGTCTTATTTTTGTTCTTGTGGACTTATTAAAGCTATGTTCTTATTAAATATTTACCTTGTCAATTATTTCATCTTACTTGGATTCACAATCCCCACCTTGGTACTAGCAGACAAGAAATCAAAAGAATTGTTATGTTGGAGTAATCTACTATCAAAGACAATCTCCAAAACATTGAAAAACAATGATGTCGGTTTAAAGACAAACGTACATAAAATGCAAGCGAGCATTTTTTTAATTACTTGCTATGCATCTGAAATTTGTACAATGATTAGAGATGCCAGGAGAAGAACAAACACCTTTCAGTGTAGTATTGGAGAAGAGTACTGAATATCACATAGACAACTGTAAAATAACCAAATATGTTTTGGAGACAGTTCAAGCAGTTTACTCTTTGGAGGCAAAGATAGTGAGAATTCATTTCACAAAATTTGAGCATGTTCTTAGGAGGGGCTAGTCCTTGGAAAAGGACATAATATATGGAAAGGTTGAGGCTTAGAATAAGAGAGAAGGGCCCTCAGCAAGATGTACTGAGAAAATGACTGTAATGGTGGGCTCAAGTATGTTAGAGACAGAAAAGATGGCATAGGATAGAAGAGGATTCAAATCCATTGTCCATAGGGCTTCTATGAGTCACAGCTGATTGGACAGTATATAGCAATATCACAGTAGTAACTTCCTGTTGATCAGTATGAATTGCTTGTTAACCAAATTTAGTTAAGATTCTCTTATTCCCTTTGGTCCATGCTCAACCTAAGGCAGAGTATAGTCCCTTCAATGTTTGCAACAGCTTCGAGATATTTACCAATAATATACTATCTTCTTGTCCAACTTTCTTGTACCTGATTTTTTCTAGACTTGCTTATTTCTTTCTGTGAAGAATATTTTTACCCAGATCTTGAGCTACTTGCTGAACTTATACCAGAGACTCTTCCCTTTTGCAATAGGCCATTTTCTCCTTTTTAAATGGGTTTTCCTAGATTTGTTCCTGTTGTGTGTTGTTTGACATCTAGACAACTGAAAGAAATGTGATTTCTGTTAGGCTGAGACTGAATGTTGCACAACAAAAGCCAAGCCATACCTTCTTCTCTTTCAAAGGCCAACTTCCAGGACACTGCATTTTTCAAAGGAGAGAGTTATACGTATGCTCTTGCGAAATTACCTACCTGGTACCTTCTTGGATCTTCTCTCCTGATGGCAAGTCTACTGTGGCCACTGACAGTAGTTTATTGATATGCTGCTGTCCTTTCTGAGTATCGCGAGAACCACTTAGTACTAGAGTAAAAATTAAATTTTCCAAAGAGCTAATGTAACAAAGAAACTGTACTGTAGGAAAAGAAGCAATTTATATTAAGTGGCATCCATTTCCAAAAAACCTTGCCTCTGGAAACTCTATGAACTTGGAGAAAAGATGAAAGTTTTGCTTTCCAGACTTTCATTCATAGAGTCGCTATCAGTTGTCTATGACTCTACAGCGCTTAATAACAACAATAAGTAAGTAATAAGTCTATTAATATGCATAGTACATTATCGTAAGATAGCACTAGTGATGTAGTCCATAGGAAGTTGTGCTGTCAACACAAAGGTGATTCCTCTCTGCCAGTTTGATTCTACCAGGTGCTGTGAGAGAGAAGGATGGACAGTGCAATTTATAGCTCCTGAAAACCTGCTGGAGGGTCAGCTTTGAGTCGATTCTAACTAAAGGCAATGAGTTGTGAGAGTGGTACCATGTTAAGTATATTAAGCACTGTGTGCTAGGTACATCTTTCCTTATCATACAAACAAAACCTATGCTGAATATGAATTAAACATTTCATTGTATTTGGGTCTGTTTTGAAATGCACACTGACATTTTTAACCTTGATACTCTCTTTTCCATTCTTCTAAGTGGTATAGCACTGGCCTGTTTACTTGTTGTACAGAGGTAACTCATGCTTGCTGGGATGCTGAACACTGTGACATTGATGTGCCAAATGTGATAATGGTTACTCATGGAGGACAGTGTTTGGTGGAGCCTCTCAATAAAAATAAACTTGGAAGCAGGAGTGACATCCACTTTCAAAATGACTTGCCTCCGGAAACATTATGAACATGGAGAAAACACCAAAGTTATACACGTGTTCAGGTCTTTCATTCATAGGGTCGCTATGAGTTGTCTACAATTTGACGGCACGAACAACACTCCCTTTTCAGGAATAACTGTTGTTGTTATGTGCCATTGAGTCACTTGCGACTCATAGTGACCCTATGTACAACAGCCCTAAACTCTGCTCTGTCCTGTGCCAATCTCACCGTCTCCGATACACCCATCCCAATTACCCCAGTCACTGAATCAATCCACCTCATAGAGGGCCTTCCCTTCCTGCGCTGTCCCTCCACCCTGCGAAGCATGATGTCCCACTCCAAGGACCAGTCTCTCCTTACAACATGTCCAAAGTATGTCAGACGAAGTCCCAGAATCCTTGCCTCCAAGGAGCCACCCGGTTTAACCCTTTCCAGGACAAATCTGTTTGTTTTCCTAGCAGTCCATGGTATTCTCAATACTCTTCTCCAGCACCACAGCTCAAAGGCATCAATTCTCCTTCTATTCTCCGTAGTCATTGTCCAACTCTCTGATGCAGAACAAGTGATTGCAAAGACCATAGCCTGTATCAGACACATCTTAATCTCCAGAGTACTTTGGAGAGGTCCCTAACAGCAGATTTTCCCATTGCAATATGTTTTTTGATTTCTTGGCTACTGGTGCCAAAAGTGTTGACCATGGAACCAAGCAGACCAAAGTTGTTAACAATCTCAATCTTTTCACCATCCATCCTGATGCTTCCAATTGGTCCAGTGGTGAGAATCTTTGTCTTCTTGACATTGAGCCTCAATCCATATTGGAGGCTGCAGTCCTTGACCCTCTGCAGCAAGCACTTCAGGTCCTCCTCAGTTTCAGCAAGTAGGGTTGTGTCATCTGCATAACGCAGATTGTTAACAGATCTTCCACCAATCCTGACGCCACACTTCTTCTCATAGAGCCCAGCCTCTCAGATAATCTGTTCTGCATACAGGTTGAAAAGGTATGGAGATAGGACACATCCCTGGCATACACCTTTCCCAATTTTGAAACAAGCAGTGTTTCCTTGCTCTGTTCTGACGTCTGCCTCTTGGTCCAAGTATAGGTTTCACATTAGAAGGATCAAGTGCTCTGGGATTCCCATTCTTCTGAGAGTCAGCCACAGTTTGTAATGATCCACACAGTCAAACACCTTTGCATAATCAATGAAGCACAGAAAGACTTTCCTCTGGTACTGCCTGCTTTTAGCCAAGATCCGTCTAATATTAGCTACAATATCCCTAGTACCACGACCCCTCCTAAACCCAGCCTGGACTTCTGGCAATTCTCTGTTGATGTGCTGTTCCATTCGTTTTTGGATAATTTTCAGCAGAATCTTGCTTACATGTGAAATGAATGATATCGTTCTATAGTTTCCACACTCTGTTGAGTCACGTTTCTTTAGGATGGGAACAAATATAGATCTCTTTCAGTCAGTTGTCCAAGTGGTTGTTCTCCAGATTTCTTGGCACAACTTGGTGAGCACATCCAGGGCAGCATCCGTTAGCTGAAATATGTCAATTGGTATACCATCTATTCCTGGGGCCTTATTTTTTGCTATTTTCTTCAAAGCAGCTTGTACTTCTTCTTTCATCACCATAGGCTCTTGTGCATATGTTGTTTCATGAAATTCTTCTGTGTCTGCCAATTCCTTTCGATACAGTGACTCAGTGTATTCTCTCCATCTTTTTTTAATACTCTCTGGATCATTTAATATTCTTCCTAAAATATCCTTGATTATGCAACTCGAGGTTTGAATTTGTTCTCCAGTTCCTTGAGCTTAAGAAATGTTGAGTGAGTTCGGCACTTTTGATTTTCTGACACCAGCTCCTTGCACATTTCATTGTAATATTTTGTTTTGTCATCCCGTGCCGCCTTTTGGCACCTTCTGTTCAGCTCTTTAGTATCTTGAATTCTTCCTTGTGCTTTGGCTTCTCTGTGCTCCTGTGCAATTTTCAGAGTTTCTTCTGACATCCATTTTGGTCTTTTTTCCCCTCTTCTGTCTTTGTAATGACCGTTTGCACTCTTCCTGGATGATACATTTGACATCCTACCTCATTAGTGTTCAAGGCCTCAAATCTGTTCCTGAGATGTTTCTGAAATTCAGGTGGGATGAACTCAAATCATAGTTTGGTTCCTGTGGATTCAGTTTAATTTTCTTCAGCTTTGTCTGAAACTTGCATATGAGTAGCTGTTGGTCTGTTCTATAATCAGCTCCTGGCCTAGTTTTCACAGCTGATATTGAGCTTCTCCAGCGGTTCTTTCCGCAGATGTAATTGATATGATTCCTATGCATATCATCAGGTGAAATCCATGTGTATAATCTGTATTTATGTTTCTTATAAAATGTATTTGCAATGAATAAGTCATTGTGCAAAATTAAATCACTTTCTTGTTTCTCTTACATTTTTTCAGTAGGCTCTCCACTTAATTTCCAAAATCCACCCCTTACCCACAAAGGCTACTTCCAAGTTAGGATCCATTCCTTTGAGTTAAAAGAGTGTTTCCTTACTTTAGAAATGTTGTTGTTAAGTTGTGACGACTCATAGCTACTCTATGAACCAAAGACCTGAACCCTGTTTTATAACTATCATAATTTAACTATTTAACTATCTATGTTCATAGAGTTTCCAGAGGCATGTGGTTTAGGAAGTGGATGCCACTCCTGCTTCCTCAATCAATCTGGGAGCTCCACCAAACGTTGTCCAGGATGGGCAACAATAATGGTGGCACAGTGTTCAGCATCAAAGGAACTCCAATTTCTTCAGTAGCCATTCTATAATATGAGCTATCTGAGTAGAATACAACAAAAAGGAGTAGTAGGGACAGTGGGGAGAGGAGCTTCACAATCAGTCTGTGTGTTGGTGTGGGCTCTTGAATTCTTAAACTCCCATCATGTTATCAAGGCGCTCTGCTGATGAAATGCACTATTTGGTGGCCTATTAACCAAGGGCCAGCAGCATGAAAGGCAGGAAGTCTCCTCCGATAAAGATTTTCTTTTACCCTCTTTTGCCACCAGGTCAGTTTTTATTCATATGTGATCCTTTATTAGGTTTCCAAGATTACAAATCACATGGAGGAGACTGTCTATCTTTCTCTTTTGAGGTATATGGTGATAACAGCACAACTGTATACAAACTAGGGCATCAGAGCTCCCTGTGAAAGTCTTGTAGCCTCAAAAGCCTGATGGAGGCTTTCTTTGGGTCAGAACCAACTCAACAGCACTAAGTTAGTTTTGGATTACCATGTTAGCAGCTAAAAGAACTTTGAATCTATTTCCTTCAAGATCTCCCAGATCTGAAGTTTGTAGAATATGCTTCTTTATTCAGATCTTCAAAGAGGTCACTGATAGATTAAACACAGGTTCACAAAATATACATCTTTGAAGAAAAATTGCAATTAACAGACACAGCAGGGTGTAAACAGAGATTGCAAACTGACTAGGCCACTTCTGATTTAGACAACTACTTAAGACTTTAGCAAGGATTTTAAAATTAGATTTCAAAATAAATCTTCATTTGTGATGTTTTTTATTAGACAAATAAGAAACCCTAATCCAATACGACAATCAGCTGGCCCCGAGTAATGCCCTATCTCCCAGAAGACCAAGGCTTTTCGATTTGTTAGTCGTTAATGCTTCCCTCCCTTTCTTTCACATCATGTGCCCTCATTTATCTACAGCCCATCCTGGCCCACTACAGACAATCAGTCTTGTAAAAATCCTCATCTAAAATTTAAAGAGAAAAGAACATTTCCCCAATAACCCAGTAAATTGTAAGGCCACTTCTCTTACAGTCACTGTAGTGGTTTTAGTGTATCTTGTACATTATGTACTCTGTGTGTTTGTATTAAGTACATTGCACATTGGAGAAAGTACATTGGATATTTTGCAGAGCACCTTTTGTTCTTTGCCTTCATTCTCTCCTCCCCTCAGTTTCAGATTTCAATTTGTACACAATTGGTTGATGCCTTAGTATTGTGACGCTGCAAAAGCTTCATCCACTGCCAAGAGTGATTAGTTATGACCATATTTCCTTTGCCTTTTAGGATGTGACTGTTCCTGCAGTCTTTTTACATTAAACAAATGAAATAAAGCCCACTGTTTAATAATATATTTAAGATTAGTCTTTTCTTAACTACAAAAAGTATAAAAGCAACCAATTTATTGTATTCATTGTTTCTAAAACCATTCCAAGGATCTGATACAGGGATATATATCTGCTATTGCCAAAATAAATTGCTAGAAACAATAAAACGTATGAACTAGAAATTACAGCACTGGAAAATAAAAAAAATACAACATAATATAACTTGTAGAATACTACTATAGCATTATTTCTTGCTTTTGGGAAAATGTCCAGAAAAATCAAGTGATTAATTAATACTGATTTCATATAGTCAGAAATTACATACATTTATTTGTTACTCCACAAACCTTTTTATGACTTCTGATTCTGTGTAATATGAGCTAATACACAATTCTGGGATAATAAACTCAGGAAGTCCAATTTTCTGGCTTAAATAATGTCACAGTTTAGTGAAAGGACAGGTGGACAATGGAATGTAAAGTGATAAGTGTTAAAATAGAATCAGCATATGGAGTTTCAGAAACAGAAAAGGTAAATACCACAGGGAGGCAGGGTTGTATTAATATAGCTAAAAGTTATTCAGCCTGAAGCTGGATAAATTATTAGGAATTCATCAGAGAGTCAAGAGTACAAGGTCAGTGCAGACACAGATAATAATGTAGCAATGATATGTAGCAGGGCATAAAAAAAACCAAAAAACAGTTTTATATAAATAGTGTTGCAAAGTGATCATTGGATTCTTTAGACCCAGAATTTATATTTTGGTTCAAATAGTCATATATATTCCTCCATTCATTTGCTGCACTAGTTTTAACAATTTAAGTTATAGATTTTAGTGTCTTTTAAATGATTACTACAATTCCAATTATTTCCTTGTAGCTGTATTTAAACAGAAATAGCTGTCTTTGTATAATTTGACAAGGTTTCTGTTCAATGTAGAAAATAAGCTAAAATCTACTATATGTCTTCACAGAAATTATAACATGAGGCTGTCAGCCTGACAACAAGGAAATACTACATGATTTAAAATCAGGACCGATGTCTGTTAACACTGCAGCTTTCACCACACTTGTCCAGTCTATCTGTGAAGCAAAGAATTAGAGAAGCTGAGCTATATGAAAAATAAACACTTCAGACTTGAAGAAAAATTTTTTAATAATAACCTATGATATATAGATGACATAGCTTTTTTTGCTCAAAGGTAAGAGGAATTATGTTCTCATTGACTTTGTAGATTAAAGATTACAGTCTTCAGTATGGATTACATTTCGACATAAAGAAAATAAAAATCATTAAAACTGGACCAGTAAGTAATATCTTGATAAAAGAAGATGCAAGTTGTCAAGGATTTTCTTTTTGCTTAGGTTTGCAATCAATGCCTATGAAAGCAGGAGTCAATAAATCAAATTACCTGTTATACTCTGCAAATCTACCACAAACGACAGCTCAGAAGTATTTAAAAGCAAAGATATCTTTTTGAACACTAAGGTATACCTGAAACAAGGCATGATATTCTCAATTCCTTCATAGATACGCAAAAAATAAGCAGTAAATAAGATTAGAGACTATTTGAATTATTGAATTTATGAATATAATTTGAATTATATTATTTTCTACATTGAACAGAAAACTTGACAGGTGATGCACAGATAGCTATTTGTTACATTTTTGGGTTTTCAGAAGAATGAGGAAGGCTTCTTGGCAGTAGAACAGTTAGAATATTCTATAACAGTAAATATGGTAAAGTTTTGTCTCATGTAATTTCGGTATGTTATTATGAGTAACCAGTCCCTGGAGAAGGTTATCATGTTTGGAAGAGAATCAGCAATAAAGAAAACTTTCAACAATATGAACGTATATAGAAGCTGCAACCATAGGCTCAGATACAGTAAAGGTTGTAAACGTAGTATAGAAATGGCTAGTGTTTCTTTCAATCTGTTATATAGTGCTGTTGTAGGTCTGAACTGAGTGAACAAAAGAAAACAATTTTTCTCTTTCTCACTCACGACATTTGAATTAGAACTGACTCACAGCTGATCCCCTAGTGATTTTTTTTGAGACTGTTAATTGTTGAAGAGGAGACTGCTCGTCTTTCTACCGTGGAGCCACTGATGGACTCAAACTGCCAAAATGATGCCACCAATGAGTTAGTGCAACTCTCTATGGATTACAATCACAGCTCCCTAAAAACACACCAGAGGAACCAAGACTAAACCCCAATGAGCAGCATCAAACCCCAACTAACTTACATCAGTAGAAAACTTATAACTCAGTGTGTGTGTGAGAGAGAGAGTTTAAAAACACACTTATTATCATACAACTATTTTTAATGGTACCCACACAGTTTTCTTAAAACAAAAATCTTATTAAGCCAATTATTGTTGTTGTTAAGTGCTGTCGAGTCATAGATGACTTATAGCAACCCTATTATGAAGGAAAAACTTGAACATTAGTATAACTTTCATTGTTTCTCTACATTCATAGTTTCCAGAGGCAAACTGTGTCAGAAGTAGATGCCACTCCTGCTTCCAAGCTTATTTTAACTGGGAAGCTTCACCAAACACTATCCACCATGGGTAACCATTATCACATCTGGCACATCAGTGTCACAGTGTTTAGTATCACAGCAGCCACAAGTTACCTCTGCACAGCAAATGGACAGACAAGTGCTATACCACTTAGAAGAATGTTTGACTAAAAACAATTAAAAACAGGCCTGAGGGCCACAGACTAAAATCACCTACCATTGGTTTGATGGCATAACTTTCTACCCACTAGGGCAAAATTGATTGAATTTATTAAATATATGATTTACAAATAGGGGTAACATGTTGACTGCAGCAATAATCATATTTAAAAGAAAGGAGAAACTCAAAACACTCATATACCAAATTTTATTGACATTACTGGTATGGCAGCCTAGTAGTAAGAAGCTGCTTTGCAATTTTAAAGGCACATGGTTTGAATCCACCTTCTGCTCTTTAGAAGACAGAGGGGCAATATCCTCCCATGGGAGTCTCTGAAAACTACCATCTGGAGGGTCAGCTGTGAGGTGGTTCCAACTCAACAATACACAACAACAATGATAATTGCAAAAAAAGAGTCAGAAATGTGTGGTCTGTAAGGATTTTCACACAACATTGTCTTGAAGAAATTCTTAAATTATTTACCCTATGAGAAACCTACACTTGAACCAAGAGGCATTTGTCAGAATAGAACAAGGAAGCACTGCATGGTTCAAAATCAGGAAGGGCGTATGCCAGGGATGTGTCCTGTCTCCATACCTTTTCAACCTGTATGCAGAACAGATTATCCAAGAGGCGGGGCTCTATGAGGAGAATTGTGGCATCAGGATTGGTGGAAGATCTCTTAACAATCTGGGTTATGCAGATGAAAAACCCTGCTTGCTGAAACTGGGGAGGACCTCATGCACTTGCTGCAGAGGGTCAAGGACTGCAGCCTTCAGTATGGACTGAAGGTCAAGAAGACAAAGATTCTCACCACTGGACCAATTGGTAGCATCAGGATGGATGGCGAAGAGATTGAGATTGTTCACAGCTTCAGTTTGCTCAGCTCCACGGTCAACACTCTTGGCACCAGCAGCCAGGAAATAAAAAAAAAACAAAACAACGTATTGTGATTGGAAAGTCTGCTGTTAGGGACCTCTCTAAAGTACTCAAGAACAACAGTGTCTCACTGAAGACTAAGGTGCGCCTGATACAGGCCATGGTCTTTACAATCACTTGTTATGCATTAGAGAGTTGGACAATGACTAGGGAGGATAGAAGGAGAATTGACGCCTTTGAAGGTATCAATTCTTCTGCAATCCTTAGCATCTATATATTACTCAGTTCCCACGAAAGCTAAACAATCTAAATTCTTGGAGAATTACAATGACTTCTCACCTTATTGTGTGTAAAGCAGCTTTGAAATTAGGGACTACAATAAAATAATGTTTTCTCTAAAGGGGAAACCAGTAATTTTTAATTAGAACATTTTGAGACTTTAAAACTGTTGGAAATTATAAAGTCTGTGTTTGAAATTAATGAAAAATTGAAATATCAGAATACCATAAAATACATCTATATTTTAATACAACACATTTTTTTTAAAATTAAAAGTCAGATTACTTGGCTCCACAATCAATATACTTGGTACCAGCATCCAGGAAAATCAACAGATCGATTGAATTGAGAAAATCTCCTGTCAGGGACTTCTCCAGAGTACTAAGCAGCAAGGATGACAGTTTAGTGATTAAGGCATGCCTGATCCATGTAATGGTCTTCACAATTACTTGTTATGCATTAGAGAGCTGGACAATGACTCAGGATGATAGAAGAATTGATGCCTTTGAGTTGTAGTGCTGGAGAAGAGTATTGAATATATCATGGACAGGCAAGAGAACAGAGATCTGCCCTAAATAGGGTAAAACCAGGATGTTCCTTGGAAGCAAGGACTTTGAAGCTTCATCTGACATACTTTGGGTATGTTACCAGGAGTTACCAGCCATTGGAGAAGGATATCATGCTTGGAAGTGTGGAGGGAAAGTGCAAGAAAGGAAGACTCTGGATGAGATGAATTGACTCCTCAGTGACTGGGGTAATGGGGGAAGGTGTGTCAGAGACAGTGAATTTGTCACAGGATAGAGCAGGATTCGGAGCTGTTGTACTTAATGTTGTTATGAGTCACAAGCAACTTGATGGCACATAACAACAATAACTGTGAAGTAAAATCAATACCTCACAAAGATACTTTCGGCTTCCCTGCCCCACCTTGAGGACTTGATCAATCATTCTGGTTGATAAACTCATTCTGATTTTCCCAGAAGTGAGGCTTCCAGAGATGCAGCACTCAGTGCTAAAAATCGGGAAACTTTGAGCAAACTGGGCTAGTTGTTCATATTTAATTAGTTGTTTGTCTTATATATGACACTGCCAAATACAAGTTTAGGATGGTTGTTGTTGTTATGTGCCGCTGAGTCATTTGTGACTCATAGTGACCCTTCGTACAACAGCCCTAAATCCTGCTCTATCCTGTGTCAATCGCACTGTCTCTGACACACCCATCCCAATTACCCCAGTCACTGAATCAATCCACCTCATAGAGGGCCTTCCCCTCCTG
>NW_006399768.1:9270122-9283115 GCF_000299155.1 Elephantulus edwardii | reverse complement strand
ATGGCATATTCAATACTCTTCTCCAACACCACAGCTCAAAGGCATCAATTTTCTTTCTATCATTCTTAGTCGTTTTGTAGCTTTCTGACACATAGCAAGTATGGCCAGGATTAGGCATACCTTATCCTACAGACTGAGATAATTGTGCTTCAGTACTTTAGAGAGGTCTCTGACAGCAGACTTTTCCAAAGCAATACATTTTTTTTTTCATTTCCTGGCTGTTGGTGCCAAGAGTGTTGATTGTGGAGCCAAGCAAAATAAAGCTGTTTATAATCTCAATCTCTTCACCATCCATCACGATGTTGTTAATTGGCCCAGTGGTGAGAATTTTTGCTTTCTTGATGCTGAGCTTCAATCATATTGAAAGTTGCAGTCCTTGACCTTCTGCAGCAAGCACTTCAGGTCCTCCTCAGTTTCAGCAAGCAGGATTGCGTCATCTGCATAATGCAGATTGTTGATTAATCCTCCTCCAATCCTGATGCCACATTTCTCCTCATAGAGCCCAGCCTCCCAGGTAATGTTCCACATATAGATTGAAGAGATACAGAGATAAGACACATCCTAGTGCACAATATTCCCAATTTTGAACCATGCAGTGTTCCCTTACTCTGTTCTGACAACTCCCTCATGGTCCAAATACAAGTTTCACATAAGCCCAATCAAGTGTTCTGGGATTCCCATTCTTCTCAGAGTTATCCACAGTTTGTTGTGATCCACACAGTCAAACACCTTTGCACAGACAATGAAACACAGATAGACATTCCTCTGGTATTCCCTATTTTCTGCCAAGATTCATCTAACATTAGCTCCAATATCCCTAGTATTATGACCTGTTCTAAACCCAGCCTGCACTTCTGGTAGTTGTCTGTTAATGGGCTGGTCCAGTCATTTTTTAATTATCTTCAGCAGAATCTTGCTTACATATGATATTAATGATACTGTTAGATAATTTCCACACTGTCAGATCATCTTTCTTTGGAATGGGAACAGATATTTATCTCTTCCAGTCAGTTGGCCAGTTTGTTCTCCAGATTTCCTGGTACAACTTGGTGAGCACATCTAGGGCAGCATGTGTTTGTTGCAATATATCAATTGATATACCATCAATTCCTCGGGCCTTGTTTTTTGCCAGTTCTTTCAGAGCAGCTTGAACTTCCTCCTTCATCATCACAGGTTCTTGTTAATTTGTTGCTTCATTAAATTCTTCTGTATCCACCAATTCCTTTTGGTACAGAGACTCTGTATATTCCTTTTATCTTTTTTTAGCACATTCTGGGTCATTTAATATTCTGCTCAAAACATCCTTAAGTATTGAAACTCAAGGCTTGCATTTGTTCTTCAGTTCCTTGAGCTTAAGAAATGCTGAGTGAGTTCGGCCCCTTTGATTTTCTGACTCCAACTCTTTGCACATTTAATTATCATACTTTGCTTTGTCTTCCCATGCTTCCCTTTGAAACCCTCTGTTCATCTCTTTAATATCTTGATTTCTTCCCTTTGCTTTGGCTTCTCGGTGCTCTCATGCAATACTCAGAGCCACACAACACGGAAACTATTAGTTTATGCATTTGGGGAAATATCTTTCATATACTTTTTTCCATAACATGCTTGTCTGTCAGATATTTTTCTAAATCTGAGCATTCAGATTAAGAGAGACTAGGAAGAAGGATTGGCCATTCATTTCTGCAATAACAGTCTTTTGAAAACACTGTATAATAGAAAACATTTAGGCTAGCAGATAGGGGAACTGAAATGGAGCAGTCAAGGATGGAAACACAAAGGAAGAGGAATAGTTGTAAGCAGACACTAGTGATTGGAACATGGAATGTAAGAACTACGAATGGAGGAAATCTGGATATTGTTAAGGAAGAAATGGAACACATAAATACTGACATATAAGGTATTGGTGAGATGAGATGGACTGGCATAGGGCTTTTTGAGTAAGATGATTATATAATCTACTATGCTGGAGATGAAAAGATGAGGAAGAATGAGGTTGTTTTCATAGTTAAAAAGTCATTTCTAGATACATCTTGAAATACTTGAAATATTGTGAGTGGTAGGTTGTTATGTATATGCATACAAGGAAGTCCAGTGAATATCACTATCATTCAGATATATGCACCAACAACCAGAGCCAAAGAAGAGGAAATGGAAGATTTCTACCAACTATTGTAGCTCTTAGATTAATCTCTGATTTCTCAGCAGAAACCATATGATCAAGCAGACAATGGAATGTGGCATATACAGAAGGCTAAAAGAAAATTGCTAGCTGAGAATCAAGTACCCAGCAAAGCTGTCCATCAGAAAAAGTCTCTGGGATACAGCTGGGTCAATCAGCAGGGGGCAGTTCACAGCAATAGACAAACATATTAGAAAAGAAGAAAGGAGCAAAAGTAATACCTCCACCCAATAGAAAAAGATCCCACAGCCTCTAGAAAAAAAAAAGGTTGACAGTTGTATTCTTTGAAGGTTCAATATATGTCATTCCACTGTCTTCTTGCTTGCATGGTTTCTGCTTAGAAATGGGCATGTAATCTTATTTGCTCTCCTTTTTAGTTTATTCTTTGTTTCTCCCTAGCTGCTTATAGAATTCTCTCCTTATCTTTGGTTCTGGCAAATCTATAATATGCTTTGGTATTTTTCTTTTGGGGTCTTTTCTATATGGTGTTCACTCAGCTTCTTAAAAATACACTCTTTCTCATTATGCCTGGAAAATGTTCTCCTAGCAATTCTTCAACCACTTCATCAGTGCCTTTACTTGCCTCTTCCTGTTCTGGGATTATGTGCATGTTATTCCTCTTGATGGTGTCCCACATTATTCTTCGGCTTTCTTCTTTTTCCTTCCTTTTTAATTCTGCTTTTTTGTTATAGCAGATCAGTGGTGACAATCCTATCTTCTATTTTACTGGTTCTGTGTTCCATCTCTTCAATTCTGTTCATATGTCTCTCCAACATGTTGGCAGCATCTGAAACATTGGTCCTCATATTCTGGATTGTGCTTTATCGTTTTTCCAGAGCCTCTAATGTATCATTTGTTTCATCTCCAATTGTCTTGCTTTTTTTATGTTCCTCTTGGCTTATGCTTGCAGAGTCCTATAATTCTTTGAGTTTGGCTTTACTCATTGAAAATATTTAATCATTGTTCTTTTGAATTCTGTGTCAGATAATTCCATCAGACTTTCTGGCTTCTGGAAATCCATTGATACTGTGTTATTTTTTGGTGGTGATATATTGTTTTGGGTTTTTGCACCGTGTGACATAGTCTGCAGCTTCTGTGACATTGCTGTGGTAGACTTTTTCATGCCTGAGGCCTTAGCAGGCTCTTGGTCTGAA
The DNA here is from genome assembly GCF_000299155.1 of Elephantulus edwardii. Classification (NCBI taxonomy): domain Eukaryota; kingdom Metazoa; phylum Chordata; class Mammalia; order Macroscelidea; family Macroscelididae; genus Elephantulus; species Elephantulus edwardii. The sequence goes on along the minus strand of NW_006399768.1, from coordinate 9,279,782 downwards.
ACATTGGTTTAGGAAGTTAGTGCTCCAGAGGAGGGCACAGTAGATACCCTGCCTGCATTTCTCTCTGAACTTTCGACTCAAGGGAACACTTGCTTCAGCTGGGGAGAGGTATGGCCTGTGAGTTAGCAGTCTATTTTGTCAGGTAAGTGCTGCAGCTAGGCTAGGTGGGTTCCAGGAGCCCAGGACTAACAGAAGCTCATGCTTTGGGAGGGGAAAGGAAATGCAATCACCTGTGATATTGCTGTCTCTGGCACAGTTCAGAAGGTGGCAGAGGGTCATTCTCCGAGTGGCAAGGTGTTCAGGGGGCAGGTCCTCCAGTCCAGGTCCTCTAGGTGGTGGGGATGGGCTTTTGGTTGGTCCAGTGCCAGGGCTATGGGGGCAGATCCTCCAAGCTGTGGGGCTGGGGTGTCCAGGCAACCAGAGGGAGTGTCCAATAGGTGGGGCCAGATCTTCCAGGGGGTGGATTGGGGGGGGGGGTTCCAAGTGGTTTGGCCAGCACCACCAAGAGGAAGGGCCAAGGCCTCCAGGAAAAGGGGGAAAGCTTCCAGACAGAGGTCTTGGGGGCTTCCTGGCAGCAGGGCCAGAGGCCACCAGGCAGTGGGGCCTCAGTCTAATGCTCCATGCAAGGAGAACAGTCTAGGCCACACTCAGAAAAATTTTCCCCCATTTTTTCATTTTAATTGAGATGTTAACAAAAGTTTATAGACAACTTGAATTTCTATTCATTTGCTGTTGAACATTTTCCTTCCTACCCACCCCACACTCAGTTCACTTTTCTCTTAGAAAAAAATTTCTTTCATTGTTGCACAGTTTCCCCTCCCCATTCCGCCTCAGTCTACTCTGCTATGCAGCTCTTATTCTGGATTGTTGTCATGCAAATAACACCTAATCATATATTCCTTTTAAACAGTTCTTTCCCTAATCTGTTTCAATGCAGTGTATATTATTTATTCCCTCTTTTCTTAGTTTCATCTAACTCCAATATTATCCTTGTTTTATAACAGTGGCATTATGCTATCTTTTTGTGACTGAGATATTTAACTTAGCTTATGTCCTTCAGCATCACCCATTTTGTATAATATTTTATGTGTTCCTTGTTTTTCAATGCTGCATAGTACTCCTTTGTGTGAATACACCATAGCTTCTCTATCCATTATAAGGCAGGAACTTATTTAAATAATGAGAACAGATTCATGGCTGCTGACAACATGGCAGCTATTAGCAACTGATTTTGAACATTTCTTCATGTGTCCGTTGGCTATCCAAAATTTTCCTCTGTGAAATTTTTTTACATGTCTTCCCCCCATTTTGTAATTGGGTTATCAGTTTTTTGCTAGTTTTGGTCCCGCTCTGTAAACTTTTGCTATGTGATCCTTGTTTGAGATGGTACTGGTACATAAATCAAAGGAACAGAATTGAGAAACTAGAAATAGACTCAGCTATCTATCTATGGTCAACTGATGTTTGACAAGGAACTAAAATCTATCAAAAGGGGAAGTGGTGACCTCTTCAACAAATAGTGCCAGCAAAACTGGACTGCTACCTACAGAAAGCTGAAACAGGATCCCCATTTCATCCCATACACAAAAATCAACTCATGGTAGATCAGAGAGATCGGAGTTAAGCTCTGATCCATAAGTTCATCAGAGACAAACTAGAATCAAACATAGACAACCTAGTCTACATTAAAAAGAGACGGCTGGAAATTCTAAATCTAGGGAGGAAAAATTGGTGAATGAATTCTAAAGATTAAATTCCTGTGTGCATAAGAAACGTTTTCTAATAGAGTGAAAAGAACGCCTATCTACTTGGAAAAAAAGCATTTGGCAATACCATTTCTGACAAGAGTCTTATATCAAAAGTTTACAGACTATCACAGGGCTTTCACAAGAAAAAGACCAATAACCCAATTATAAAACTGGCAATAGACATGGAAAGGATTTTCACTGAGAAAAACATTAGGATGGCCAACAGACAAAATAAGAAATGCTCAAAATCACTGCCAATAAGAGAGATGCAAGTAAAAAATCACAGTGAGAGACCATCTCACTCGAGTAGCAGTGGCAAAGTTTAACAGGACAGCAAGTAATAAATGTTGGGGAGGATGTGGAAAGATAGGAACTCTTGTCTTTTAGTAGGATTATAAAATGGCACAATCACACTGGAAGGCAGTTTGATGCTTTCTCACAAACCTGAACACAGAAATTCCTTATGACTCACATATTCTACTGCTTGGAATATACCCTGAGAGAAGGAGAACTGAGGCACAAAAATTTGTACACCAAGGTTCATAGCAGCGCTATTAACCATAACAAAAACATGGAAACAGCCCAAATGTCAAACCACTGTTTAATGGATTGAGAAATTATGGTACATTACATGGTGGAATAGTATGCAGAATGAAAGCACAATGATTTTGTAAATTATTACCTAACTTGGGAGGGACTGGAGAGCATCATGCCAAGTGAACTAACTTAGTCCTATGTTGTTTTTGTTGTTGTTATATACTGTTGAATCCTCTGCGACTCTTAGCAACCTTATTTACAACAGTCCCAAACCCTGCTCTATCTCTTGTCAATCTTATTGTCTTCAACACAGTTATCTCCATTATCCCAGTGACTGAATCAATACACCTCATGGAGGGCCTTCATCCTCAGCACTGTCCCTCCACCCTCCCAAGCATGATGTCCCTCTCCAAGGACTGATCTCGCCTTGCAACATGTCCAAAGTATGTCAGACGAAGCTTCAGAATCCTTGCTTCCAAGGAGCAGCCCAGTTTCAATCTCTGCAGGACAAACTTGTTTGTTCTCCTAGCAGTCCATGGTATATTCAATACTCTTCTCCAGCACCACAGCTCAAAAACATCAATTCTCCATCTATCATCCATAGTCATTGTCTAGCTCTCTAATACATAACAAATAATTGCAAAGGCCATGGCTTGTATCAGGTGCCCCTTAGTCTCCAGACTGACATCATTGCTCTTCAGTACTTTAGAGAGGTCTCTGACAGCAGACTTTCCTAATACAATATATTTTTTAATTTCCTGGTTGCTGGTACCAAGAGTATTGTTTGTAGAGCCAAGCAAACTGAAGCTGTTTATTGTAGAATGAGTGTGAGGTTCCAAAGGGGCAGAGATCTGAGGATGGGCAGGTGTGGGGGCATTAATCATAGGGTTACAGAATTTGATGAGTGGAGGGACGGAGTTAGAGGAAATGAGAAAGGTGCAGGGTATAAATATGTACAAACTTTGTAAATAAAGCATGACAAAATAAAAATTAAAAAAACAAGGATAGATAAAAATGCAAAGAAAACCTTACTCTGTATATGAATGAAACACAATGTATATGAATTTTAAAATACCCCATATTTTGACAGATATTGTTGTTGTTTAGTGCAATAAAAAGAAAAATATATAGAGAAAATACATGTAAAGTCCTAGTAGAGGGTTAGCTTATATTAGGCAACTGATCAATAACAATAATTACTATATTAATTTTGGTATAAATATGGTCCTTGGAGAGGGACATTATGTTTGGGAGAGTGGAGGGATGACACAGAAGAGAAAGATCCTCAATGAGATGGATCAATTCTGTGATTGAGGTTGTGGGAATGAGTGTGTTTGAGATGGTGAGGTTGGCACAGGATAGAGTGGCGTTTACGGCTCTTGTACATAGGGTTGCTATGAGTCGCAAGCGACTCGATGGCACATAACAACAGCAACCACATGACTCTAAACTGATTTTTATTTCTAATAGGAAGGTAAAAGACTTATTAAGTGCATATAAATCAATTTAAAAACTCCAACTTGGTGTTGTCAACTTGGTTCAGACTTTCATCAGGTTTCTCAGGTTGTAAACCACAAGAAAAGAGACTGTCCATCTCTCTCACAGAACTGTCCGTGTATTTGAAACATCAAAGATAGAAACCCTTTGAGATAACAGCACAACTCACTACTGAGTTCACGATAAATCAATTTAGAAAGGGATAAATTGTTACGGAGTGAGTCATCTTACTGAGAAGGAAAAAAAAAATAAGGTCATTTTAACATAATGTTCTGTTCAATTACTCTATGTGACTGTTCTTCTAAGTTAATAGCATAAACCCAACGACCTCATTTCAGCTAATTTACATATGAAATATTGAAGCCAGTGTTTCTGATCACAAAGTCTACTTGTATCCAAAATTAACAAGTGCTTATTAAAATTCAGCTTCCTGGACTTTTATATTAAAACCCTAAATTAATAAGCAAAACAAGCAAGCAAAGAACAAAAAAAAAGCCTCCTTGGCTAAACAGAAAAGTTGCCTGAAAGAGGTTGACCCATTATGTTACTTTGCCAAGGACTTTCTCAATTTTAGCACTGAAAGTTTAATATCCTAGGAATTCTTTCCATTCCAGGCAAACTAGAATGGCTGGTCATCTTAAAAGCAGAGTTTATTGCAGCGATCTAGCCGGCATAATAGGCTCTAGCTCAGCGAAGATTGTGAGGATGGCACAGGACCAGACAGCGTCTGCTTACGTAGCATAGTCAGTACAAGCTACACTTAACAGTTGCTACCATAAGAAATTAATGCAATATTTGCAAGCTTTTATAACTACAACTACGTTTCTGGAAAAGAAAATATTCTAAGAGTTGAGCCTCAATTGGGAAGACTTAAGGTCAGTTTGCTTTCAAGACTAGCTATTTCTGTGGTTTGACTGCCCTCTGGTGGGAATTTGCTTTTCACTAAAACTGTATGACGACTAAGTAAATGAATTAATTTTTGGAAGTCTTTTCTGCTTTCTTTCCTCCCCCCATTCCGCCCCGTTATAATGAAATATGTATCAATTAATTAGTCTGTCTCTTCTATTGAATAAACAGAGGAAACTCTCTGTAATTACAGTGTATTGTTGTTGTTGTTTGCACCCATAGCTGACCTTCTGGTGGTTTTTCAGAGGCAGTTCATTGCGCAGAAGAAGACTAATTATCCTTTTCCTTTGCAGCATTTGGTAGCCTCGAACCACGTCTCTTTGGGATTGCAAAACAGTTTCGTGACACTAGGCCACCAGTGCTCAACTATTCTTTACCGTGAAGGGTTTTGCCATGTAACCACAGAGAGGGGGAAAAATAATCAATTGGTACGCTTGCTATTAAATTTTCTTAATTGTCAACGTAAATTTAATCTTTAATAAGATATATAATTGAATTAGCACTTATAAGTTAATGGTGTGCATCTATTATTAAATGCTCCCTTATTTAAAAGCTTTTCTTAACCACATCCTAAGAAGCTGTGCTACAATCCTGAAGATACTCACTTCAAACACATCAGCTGTTCCAAGCAAGAAGATGTATTATCTCCTCCTGAGAGATGAACAGCCTCTGAAAACTTGCTGGAGGGTCAATTACGGGTGAGTACCGACTCTGGTAAAAAACAACAACAACAACAACAACTGACTTGCTCTAGTCCTCCTAGAGCAGTCAAGAATATTTTATATCTGCTTTTAAGAATTTAAAATTTACTTTCTAGAATATTTTATATCTATTTACCTCCCTACCAGATCGTCCTGGACGCTGGGCTATACGAGTGCAATGTGGCATCAGGATTGGTGGAAGATTCATCATCAACCTGCGTTATGCGGATGACATAACCCTCCTTGCTAAAACTGAGGAGCACCTGAAGCACGTGCTGTAGAAGATCAAGGACTGCAACCTTCAATATGGAATGAAGCTCAACATCAAGAAAACAAAGATTCTCACCACTGGGCCAATTGGCAGCATCAGTATGGATGGTGAATAGATTGAGATAGTTAATGGTTTTAGTTTGCTTGGCTCCACAGTCAACACTCTTGATACCAGCAGCCAGGAAATCAAGAAACTAATTGCATTGGGAAAGTCAACTGTCAAGGACCTCTCCAGAGTACTGAAGAGCAATGTCAGGCTGGAGACTAAGGTGCACCTGATTCAGGCCATGGTCTTCGCAATTGTGAGCTATGCATCAGGGTGCTGGACTGTGATTAAGGATAACAGAAATAGATTTGATACTTTTGAGCTGTGGTGCTGCAGAAGAGTGTTGAAAATACCACGGACTGCTAGGAGAACAAACAGTTTTGTCCTGAAGAGGGTGAAACTGGGCTGCTCTTTGGAGGCAAGGATTCTGAAGCTTCGTCTGACATACTTTGGGCATGTTGCAAAGAGGGACCATCGTTGGAGAGGGACGTCGTGTTTGGCAGAGTGGAGGGACAGCGCAAGAGAGGAAGACCCTCGATGAGAAGGATTGATTCAGTGATTGAAGTAATGGAGGTAGATGTGTCAGAGACAGTGAGGTTGGCAGAGGATAGAGCAGGGTTTAGGGCTTTGTACATAGGGTCACTATGAGTCACAAGTGATTCAATGGCACATAATGATAACACCTCCCTACTTGCACTTTCTTATCTACCTGTCTCTTTAACTAAGCATCACTGGTGCACAGTGGTTAGATACCTGGCTGTTGATTCAAAAGTGGTTTGGATCTATCAGTCATTCTGCAGAAGAAAAACCTGATAACCTGCTTCCGTAAAGATTACAATCTAGGAAACTCTTCAGGATAGTTCTACTCTCATCTGTAGGGTTGTTTTGAATTAGAACTGATTTGATGGTGCACCAAAAATGTCTATTCACTTATATATGCTCTATTTATCTGAATTTCAATACTAAATTATAAAGTTAGGAAAAACCACAATTTCTAGAATACCTAGAAAGTATACAGTTATTTGATACCATAATTATGTTCTTTGCCCTGCTTAAGTTCATTGGGTTAGTCACTGAATCAGTCTATCTCATTGAGTGTCTTCCTCTCCTTCACTGACCTTCTCTCTACCTTTCTCAGTATGAAGTCTCTCTCCAAGGATGGATACGAGTAAGACTAAGTCCCACCATTCTTGCCTCTAAGGTGCATTGTGGTAGCTCATTCTTCTAGACCCTCCGTGGTTTTTTTTTGGCAGTCTATACTATGTTCAATACTTTTTATCAGTACCCAAATTCAAATTCTCCTTCTGTTATCCTTATCCATTACTCAAATTTTAGGTGCATAGAAAGTGATTGCAAAGACCATGATCTAGATTAGTCTTTCTACTGACATCTTTGTTCTTTAGAATTCTGGAGAGATCCTTGACAGAAAATTTCCCCAAACAATACATCTTTTGATTTCTTGACTACTGCTCCCATGGGTGTTGATTACAGACCTAAGTAAAATAAAATTATTGACAACTTCAATCTTTTCTCCATGTATCATGATATCCCTTATTAGTTCAGTAGTGAAGATGTTTGTTTCCTTGATTTTGAAATACAGCTCATATTGAATATCTTTGATATTTTGCAGTAAGAGCTTCAAGAACTCTTTGCTCCAAGCAAGAAAAGTTGTTTGATTTGCTCAATTCAGGCTGTTGATGAGCCTCTCCTCAATCCTGAGACCACATTCTTCTTTATAAAGTCCAACTTCTTGAATTATTTGCTCAAGCATACAGTTTGAATAGGTGTGGAAAGGATACTACCCAGACACATGCCTTTCATGATTAAAGAAAAAGCAAAATAAACAGTAACTATATACCTGGACTTCCCCTGATGAACTATGTAGGAATCATATTAACTACATCTATGGGAGGAAAAATGTTATTCTTTTTTTTAATATCTTTTTAAAAAATTTTTATTTTTGTGTGAGTGTACCTTCAAATCGGATCTGACTTGTACAGGAGGAGATTGTCCCTCCTTCCCCGGCAGAGCATCTGGTGGATTCAAACCGTGCGCCTCTGGGATTGTAGTTGCAGCTCCTTGCCACTAGGCCACCAGAGCTCCCCGAAAAATGTTGTTCTTATGTGCCACCAAGTTTTGCCTGTGACTCATTGTGACCCTATGTATAATAACTCTGAATCCTGCACTATCCTAAGACAATCTCACTATCTCTGACATACCTACCTCCATTACCCCAGTTACTGTGTCAATTCATCACATCTAGTGTTTACCTTTGCTGTACTGTCCTTCCTCTCTTCTAGGCATGATGCCCTTCTCCAAGTATTTTTACCTCCTGGCAACATGCCCAAAGTATGTGAGATGGAGCTTCAGAATATGAGTCTCCAAGGAACCGTTTGGTATTGCTCTTTCCAGAGAATTTTTTATTCTCTTGGCAGTCTATGGTGTATTCAATATGCTTCCCCAGCACTACTTATCAAAGGCATCAATTCATCTTCTGTCATCCTTAGTCATTGTCCAGCTCTCTGATGCATAGCAAGTAATTGCAAAGACCATGTCCTGGATCAGGTGTATCTTAGTCTCTAGACTGACATCGTTGATCTTCAGCACTCTGGAGAGGTTCCTGACAGTAGATGTTCCTAATGTAATTTTTCTTTTGATTTCTTGACTGCAGGTGCCAAGAGTGTTGATTTCCATCTCTTCTCCATAAATCATGGTGTTAGCAATTGGCTCAGTGGTGAGAATATTTGTTTTCTTGATGTTGAGCTTCTATCCATATTGAAGGCTGCAATCCTTAAATTTCTGCAGCAAATGCTCATGTCCACCTTAGTTTCAGAAAGGTTGTGTCATCTGCATAATGTAGGTTGTTTATAGGTCTTCCTCCAATTCTGATGCCATATTCTCCTTAATTAAGTCCAGCGTCTCAAATGATTGAAAAGGTATAGAGATAGGATACATGGCAGATGCACTCCTTTTCTGATTTTTCAGCCACGTGGTGTTTCCTTGCTCTGTTCTGATGACTGCTTCCTGGCCCAAGTTTCACATGGGCACAGTTAAAATGTTCTAAAATGTTGAGGAATGTTGGGGAGGAAGGGAGGGCCTCTGGCCAGGACAGATTGTCTAAGCTCTGGATAAACGCAAACCTCCCAATAGCCTTTAATACGGGGTAGAGAAAGCTCCCCTGTGTTTGGCTGTAGCAACTTGAGAAAGTTTGCTGTCTGGGAAGATGGTTGCCACATCTATTGATCTGTGGTCCGCATGAGGCTGAGGTTCTTCTAACCAATCTGCATGTCCCAAGTCTGTAATCCCACCCTATCCTATCTTCCTGTTTACCTGCTTGTATATAAGTGCACGGCAGTCCCAATAAAATTGAGCTGGATTAACTCTCTGATCTTCTCCCAGAGCGGTGTATCTCTGTTGTGCTTACCTCATTAGGGTGTCGCTGTTGGTTGCCGATGGACAGCGACACTAAATTCCCAGTCTTGCCAAGATTAACCACAATTTGTTGTGATCCGTACAGTCAAATGTCTTCGCATAGTCAATGAAACACAGATAGATATTACTCTCGTAAACTCTGCTTTCATCCAACATGCATCTGACATTGACTATGATGTCCCTAGTGCCATGGCCTCTTCTTAACACAGTGTGCACTTCTGATAGTTCTCTGTTGATGTACTTATTCCAGTAATTTTTGGATATTCTTTATCAGGATCTTTCTTGAGAGTGATATTAGTTATATTGTTTGATAATTTCCACAACCTATCAGATCACCTTTTTGGGGGGGAATGAGAATAAAAATGGATCTCTTCCTGTTAATTGGCCAGGTAGTGTCCTTCAGGCCCAGGCTGCTGAGCACATCCAGGTCTACATCTATTTGTTGAAAAATGTCAGTAGGTATGCCATCAATTCCTGAGGCCCTGATTTTTTTTCTATAATTATATTTTATTAATTTTCATAA
>NW_006399768.1:9266002-9268324 GCF_000299155.1 Elephantulus edwardii | reverse complement strand
TTGAAGAAAATGAAAACAAGTCCATGAGAACCCAAATATGACTTTGAATGTAGAACAACTGATATTTTGTATTGAATACTAATGACCTAAAATCAGATGAGTTGTGGACTTCAAGGACATCATCCGTGAAGAGTGCAAAAGACAAAGAAGTAAGGAAACATCCAAGCGGATGTTAGAAGAGACTCTGACACTTTCACTTCTAAATAAAAGAAGCCAAAACAAAGGGAAAGGAGGGTGAAGTAAGAAAATTGAACGAAAGATTTCAAATGACAGCCTGAAAAGACAAAACATTATAATGAAATGTGCAAGAACTAGAGTTGGAAAACCAAAAGAAAAGATTACATTAAGCATTTCTCAGGCTGAAAGAACTGAAGAATAGATTCAAGCCCTGAACTACAATATTGGAGGATGCTATGGATGAAATCTGGAAAGATGCAGGAAGCGTCAATAAAAGATCATAGTGGTTAGTGGGCAGATGAGGTCTAAAGGAATAGGAAAGATGCAATAGTGACTTGAAGAGATGGGCTGATTAAAAATATATGTCAATAGTAATTGAGTATATGTTGTTGTTTGTTGTTAGGTGCTGTCGAGTCATGAGAGAAAGGCCTGAGCATTGTTCGTACATAGAGTTTCCGGAGGCAAGCCGTTTTGGAAGTGAATGCCGCTCCTGCTTCCAGGCTTGTTTTAATCGGGAAGCTCCAGCAAACACTGTCCACCATGGGTAACCATTACCAAGTTTGGCATATCAGTGTCTCAGAATTAAGTATATAAATACTACACACACACACACACACACACACTACAATGTGTATATATATATATACAATAAAATGTGTATATATACACAATAAATACAATATATAAGAATAATTGTATAAGATACAATGCACATGAATTAAAGACAATATATGTGAGAGATTGTACAATAGAAAAATATGGAAACAAAACAGAAAGTCACTGTACCAAAAAAGAATTGCCTGACACAGAACCATTTCAAATATGAAGAATGAAGAAACAGTGCTAAAGGTATACAAAGGAGTACAATGTGTACACTTGTTCAATGAATTTATGAATGGTCTATTTTATACTTCAACTGCATTTTTTTAAAAGAAAATTTTCTTTTATACTGGTTTACTTACAAAGTTCGTATATATTGTTTTTCACACCAGTACTTTCTAATCTCCTTTATCCACCTCTCTCTCCTCCTCATATTGTGCACATTTTTAACTTGCATGACTTGAATGACATTCAGCAATCAAATACAATCACAAAAAAATCCTGTCAGAGAAATGTAAACTGAGAAGAATCTAGGAAGACATTAATAATAGTTAGAGTGTGCACAAGAGAGTAGAATGTTTGGAAATTTGATGAGTACTTTCTGCAAATGCACAAGTGCTCTGGAAAATAAAATTCATTAAAAATAAGGAAGAAAGAAAAGAAATAACGTTACAGATCATCCTTTGACCTAGTTACCTAATTTCATAAAGTAGAAACAGAAAAGTCACGATAGTGCTTGGCTGTAATATTGTCTGTGAAAACTGCAGAATGTGCCACGCGCCTGGGTGAACTAGTTTAAAAACTTTTCCAGGGCAGCCTCCAGCTGTGTATTAATTATATTGGGCAAGCAACGAAGAGATGAGGTTAGGAAAAGACATCGTACCTCAGCTTGAATAAATAAATCAAAGGAATAAACGGGGAAAAAGACAGGAGGTCATTGTTAAGAAGATTAGAAACGGAACAGTCAGACAACGTGCCTGAGTACTAGTTTAAATAGATTCGAAAAGTATGTCTGTTATAAAGCAGTCTGACTTAGGGGGTTGGGAGGAGAACAAGGTTAAGTGTGGATAGATAGCGATCACTTTGTTAGAACAGATGAAGGAAAGAACTGTCCAAAAGGAGTATAGGATCAGGCATTATAAATATGGAAAAAAGCCCAGAATAAGAGGTATATCATTGCAAAGAGGACAAGAGGACTGGGGGAGTTAGGTAATTGTGCAACAATGAATGAATATTTTTTTTAAAAAGTGAACTGCGGGAGAAGGAACGGGGATAAAATGTGCAATAATGAATAATAAATAATGAACGGTTGAAAATCTAACAACTTTGGGAACATTTGTTAATTTTATTTAATAATAACTATTTTATTTAATACAGTAACCAAAAAGAAAAGCATGTGTATTGGTTGTCTTAGGAAATTTCTACCTATATGATTATTGGAAGTTACTTGCTTTCTCATTTTACTAGAAAGTACTTAGTAAGTACTAGTTGTATTCATTGCATTCAAACAAGTCAGACACATTAAACTATTTATTTATTTTTTTA
>NW_006399768.1:9246464-9263042 GCF_000299155.1 Elephantulus edwardii | reverse complement strand
AACAACAACAACAACAACAAGTCAATATTAACTGGCCACCAAGTCTCAAATGACTCATAGTTGCCAATCCATGGGTTTCCAAAGATGTAAATTGACTATCTTTCTCCCACTGAAACACTGGTGGATTCAACCCACTATGGAGGTGTGTCTTTTGAGTTAATAGCTCAATATCCTTTGACTTGAAGAGTATGTTTACCTCATGTGACTTTAACCTCCTCGATCAGGTAATAACTCTCTCCCAGAAAGGCATCTGCTACCTTAATCTCATTTTTTTTGAAAGTTTGTCTTCAGTCTCAAATCTATTTTGGGCCTTTGGGCCACCACATTATCAAATCTAGAAGAGACCTGTTAGGACCTTGGAATTATCATATTGTGTCAACAACGTAAATCGTAGAACTTAACAGGAGTTCTGTGTCAAGGATCTTCCCTCAGTATGGCCTCAAGCAGAAATCTTTCTCTGACGTTGGTATGTGGGATTTGGACTTACCTTCTCCTAAACAAGAGATGGCAATGGAACAGGGAGGTAACATGAAAAGAACAGGGACAAGTCACATGTGGTTGGCGGTGGGTGGGCAGTGAATGTATTGGTTATTTTTCTAAGAGAAGTGTCTTTCATCTGATAGGTAAAATGCTTGTCTGTCCGTGAACATTTAAATTAAACAGACTAGGACGAAGGATTAGTCATCCACTACTGAAATATAACTGGCCTTTGGAGACTCTATGTACAACGGAGCACACTTAGAGTAGATTAAGAGATATGGCAACTGAAGTTGAGCCCTCAAATTAGGAAACACAAAAGAGTAGAAACAGTTGTAAAAAGAAATTAACAATTGGTACATGGAATGTGAGAAGCATGAATGTAGGAAAACTGGAAATTGTAAAGAAAGAAGTGGAATACATAAATATTGACATATTGAGTATTGTTTAAATGAGATGGATTGGCATGGGACATTTTGAATCCCATGATCATATGATCTATTATGCTGGAGATGAAAAAGTGAGGAAAAAAGGTCACTTTCATAGTTAAAAAGGCCATTTCTAGATCCATCTTGAAATACAATATTATGAGTGACAGGATAATATCTATCATATAAGGAAGACCTGTTAGTATCACTATCATTCAAATTCATGTGCCTACAAACAGAACCAAAGAGGAGGAAATAGACAATTTCTATCAACTGCTGCAGTCAGAAATTGATTGAACATGTAACCAATGTGCATCAATAATAATGGGTAACTGAAATGCAAAAGTTGGGAATCAGGAAGAAGGATCAGTCATTGGAAAACATGGACTTGGTGTCAGAAATGAGGCTTGGGATAGAATGATGGCATTCTGTACAATGTTTTATTCATAGTAAATAACTTTTATTAGAAATATAAGCACAGGTTATACACATAGATTTCACCTGATGGTATGCACAGGCATCAGATTGATTACATCTGTGGAAGGAACCATTTGAGAAGTTCAATATCAGCAGTGAAAACTAGGCCAGGTGCGGATTGTGGAACAGACCATCAACTGCTCATATGCAAGTTCAAATTAAAACTAAAGAAGGTTAAATTATATCCACAGGAATAAAAATTTGACCTTCAGTCTAAATTCCATGAATTTAAAAACCAACTTAGGAATAGGTTTGAGGTCTTGAATACAAATGAATGAAGACCACATAAGCTGTGGGAAGATATCAAGATTATTGTTCATGAAGAATGGAAAAAGTCATTAAAAAGAAAGAAAAAGGAGAAAAGCCCAAAATGGATGTCAGAAGAGACTTCTGAGTTTGCACTAGAGCACTGAGAAGTCAAAGGAAAGGGAAGAAATCAAGAAGTTAGAGAGCTGAAAAGAAAATCTCAAAGGCAGCTCAGGAAGACAAGACAAAATATTATAATGAAATGTGCAAGGAGCTGGAGTAGGGAAAGCAAAAGGACCAAACTCTCTCAGCATTTCCTAAGCTGAAAGAACTGAAGAATAAATTCAAGCCACAAGTTGCAGTGTTTAAAGATGCTATGGGCAGAATATTGAATGATTCAGGAAGCATTAAAGAAGATGGAAGGAGTATACAGAGTTTTTGTACCAAAAAGAATTGGCTGATACAGAAAAATTTCAAGAAACAACGTATGATCAAGAGGCAATGGTGATCAAGGAGGAAGTTCAGGCTGCTCTGAAGGGCTTGGAAAAAATAAAGCCGCAGGAATTGATGGAATACCAGTTGATAAATTTAAGCAAACAGATGCTGCCCTGCATGTACTCACTAAGTTGTGCAAGAAAACTGTAGGATAACTACTTGGCCAACTGACTGGAAGAGATCCATATTTATTCCCATTCAAAAAAAGAGTGTGGAAATTGATCGTTCTAAGGCGAAACCTATACTTGGACCAAGAGGCAGTCATCAGAACAGAGCAAGGAAACACTACATGGTTCAAAATTGGGAAGGGTGTACGCTAGGGATGTGTCCTGTCTCCATACATTTTCAACCTGTATGCAGAACAGATTATACGAGAGGCTCTATGAGGAGAAATGTGGCATTAGGATTGGTGGAGGATCTATTAACAATCTGCGTTATGCAGATGACACAACCCTGCTTGATGAAACTGAGGAGGACCTGAAATGCTTGCTGCAGAGGGTCAAGGACTGCAGCCTTCAGTATGGATAGAAGATCAATATCAAGAAGACAAAGATTCTCACCACTGGACAAATTGGCAGAATGAGGATGGATGGTGAAGAGATTTAGATTGTTAACAACTTTAGTCTGCTTGGATCCACGGTCAACACTCCTGGCACCAGAAGCCAGAAAATAAAAGAACGTGTTGCAATGGGAAAGACTGCTGTTAGGGACCTCTCCAGGGTACTGAAGAGCAATGGTGTCACTCTGGAGACTAAGGTGCTTCTGATACAGGCCATGGGTTTTGCAATCACTTGTTATGTATCAGAGAGTTGGACAATGACTAAGGAGGATAGGAGAATTGATGCCTTTGAGTTGTGGTGCTGGAGAAGAATGTTGAATGTACCATGGACTACCAAGGAAACAAGCAGGTTCATCTTGGAGAGGGTTAAACCAGGCTGTTCCTTGGAGGCAAGGATTCTGAGGCTTCGTCTGACATACTTTGGACATGTCGTAAGGAGGGATAGGTCCTTGGAGAGGGACATCATGCTAGGGAGGGTGGAGGGATGGCACAGGAGGGGAAGACCCTCTATGAGGTGAATTGATTCAGTGACTAGGGTAATCGGGAAGGGTGTGTCGGAGACAGTGAGATTGGTACAGCATAGAGCAGGGTTTAGGGCTGTTGTACATATGGTTGCTATGAGTCGCAAGCGACTCAACGGCACATAACATAACACAATACATAACATTACTAATATCACACACGAACAAAATCCTGATGAAGATTTTCCAGAAAAGACTTGAACAATACATTGACAGAGAACTATCAGAAATACAATCTGGGTTTAGAAGAGATTGTGGCACTGGAACTATTTCTACCAATGTCAGATGGATCTTGGCAGAGAGCAGATATTACCGGAAGAATGTCTATTTGTGTTTCATTGACTGTGCAAAGATATTTGACTGTGTGGATCACAATAAATTTGGGCTGACTTTGAGGATAATGGGAATCTCAGAACACTTGATTGTGCTTATACAAAATCTATACTTGGACCAAGCAGCAGTCCTCAGAACAGAGCAAAGAAACACTGCATGGTTCAAAATCAGGAAAGGAGTGTGTCAGGGATGCATACTGTCACCATATCTTTTTAATCTGTACGTAGAACAGATCATTAGGGAGGTAGGGCTTTTTGAAGAGGAGTGTGTCATCAAGATTGGAGGAAGACTCATTAACAACCTATAATAAGCAGATGACACAACCTAGCTTGCTGAAACTGAAGAAGACCTGAAGCTTGCTGCTAAAGGTCAAGGACTGTAGTTTTCAAAATGGATTGAATCTTAACTTTAAGAAGACAAGGATTCTCACCACTGGGCCAATTGGCAGCACCTTAATAGATGGAGAAAAGAATGAGGTTGTTAGCAATTACAGCTTGCTCGGATCCATAATCAACACTCTTAACTCCAGCAGTTAGTAAATTAAAAGACGAATTGCAATGGGAAAATCTGCTGTCATGGATCTCTGCAGAGTGCTGAAAAGCAATGATGTCAGTCTAAATATAAAGGAATGCCTAATCTAGGCAATGGTCTTCTCAATTACTTGTTATGCTTCAGAAAATTGAACAATAACTAAGGATGACAGAGACAAATCGATGCCTTCAAGTTATAGTGCTGGAGAAGAGGCTTTAACATACAATTGACTGTTAAGAAAACAAACCACATCTCTCCTTGGAAGCCAGGATTTTGAAGCTCCACCTCACTTCATGTGGGGACATGGACGGGAGGGATCAGTCCTTGGAGAAGGACTTCATGCTTGGAATTATGGATGGACAGCACAGGAAAGGAAGACCCTGGATGAAATGGATTGATACAGTAACTGGTGCAATGGGGGTTGGTGTGCCAGAATTAGTGAGACTGGCTCAGGACATGGAAGGCTTCAGAACTGCTGTACATAGGGTCACTTTGCATCGCAGGCAACTCAACCGGCATCCAACTTCTAAAGAATATGCTTCTGGAAACTCTATGAACGTTGATAAATATCGATAGTTGTAGAGGGGCTTCAGGCCTTTTTTTCATTGAGTCACTATGATTTGTGCTCGACTCACAAGCAATCGACAACAACAACAAAGCATGTTGACTACTCATGCAATCCTTACTATAGTCTAACTATTCCATTTCCTAAACAACATGAAAATAACTTGCAAAAAACTAATACTTTTGTTTGTTAGAGTAATTCTATGATTAATTTTTCAAGAAACTTTTGAAGTGTTTTTCACAGAGGCTTCATTAACTTTAATAATTTTGACACTTTATTATTTATGTTCATGAAAAATGGTGAAGAGATTGAGATTGTGAACAGCTTTAGTTTTCTTGGCTCCACAATCAATATTCTTGGCTTCAGCAGCAAGGAAATAAAAAGATATATTGCATTGGGAAAGTTTGCTGTCAGAGACCTCTCCAAAGTACTTGAGTAAAAAGTACAAAGTATTTGGAGGATTGATGTCATTCTGGAGACTAGAGTCCGCTGGTACAGGCCGTGATCTTTACAATCACTTGCTATGCAACAGAGAGCTGGACAATGACTAAGGATGATAGAAGAAGAATTGATGCCTTTGAGCTGTGGTGTTGGAGGAGAATATTGAATATACTTTTGATTACTAAGAGAATAAATAGTTTTGTCCTAAAGAGGGTGAAACCACGAGGCAAGGAGCTTCATCTGACATAGTTTGGACATGTTACAAGGAGGGACCAGTCCTTGGAAAGTGACTTCATGCTTGGGAGTGTGGAGGGACGGACAAAGAGAGGAAGACCCTTGATGAGATGGATTGATTCAATGACTAGGGTAATGGGGGTGGGTGTGTCAGAGACTAGATTGGCACAGGATAGAGGAGGGTTTAGGGCTGTTGTACATATAGGGTTGCTGACTATCAGGCGACTTAACGGCACATCACAACAAAAACAACACTATTGTGGTCAGATGTCATCAAATTGAGCATGACTTCCATAAACCCTGTATACAACAGATTTGCACCCTGTCCTATTCTGTGCCATCCTCACACTTCCTGACATACTAGAACCAATTACAGCAGTCACTGTCGATCCACTTAGTTGAGAGTCTTCCTTCTTCTTTGCTGACCCTCTGTCTTTCTGAGCAATATTATGTCCCTTTCCAAAAAATAGCTCCTTTTAGCAACATGCCCAACATATGTGAATTGAAGGTTTATCATCTTTGCCTCCAAGGAGCACTCTGCTGTAACTTCTATAAGACATATTTGTTTGTTTGTTTGTTTGTTTGTTTGGCAGTCCATGCTTGTTCTTTTGGCAGTCCTTATTCACGAGTGAATAAGGATGACAGCAAAAGAATTGAAACTATAGACCAAGTATTTTATAGAATTTATCTAATCGTGTATTTTCCACTTGGTATGTTTCTGGTTATGTCTTTTTTGGCAGGAATAAATCAAGATTACCTGAACCTAATTTGTCCTATTACTAATGACAAAAAGTTTGATCACTTCATTAAAACAGTTTTTATACCTACAAAGCTATACTTTTCCCTTTGTAATCAAAAAGTACATGGTAAGAGCTACTTTGACAGTTAAAGATATAAATATTCTGATATTACTATGTTGATATTTGGTACATAATGATTGTCAGGTATCATAATGTTACTGTTGTTGTTGTTGTATACTGTTGAGTCAGAACCAATCCATAGCTGTCTCTGCAGTGGATTTCCAGAGGCAGTTTAATCTCTTAGAAGAAAATTGTTTATCCTTCTCCAGTGGAGCAGATGATGGATTTGAATTGTGTGCCTTTGAGATTGCAGTGCAGTCTCTAACTCTATACTAGCGGAGCTCCCTGATACTGTTTTAATCAGCAATAAGATATATTCAATCATGTTTTTATCCTGTCTTAACTTCATCTGTGCTAAATGAGTTTTGATGGCTTTTTGTGATGTTGGGGTTCGGGGTTTTTGCATATTGCTAGTTTTATCTAACAATTATCTACATTATTTAGTAAAATACTGCTGTTTTTAAAGTTTATTCCTTCTTACTGTAGGTAATTATTTGCATTATTATTGTTATTACGTGCCAGTGCATCTACTATGACTCCTAGAAATCCTATAAAAAACAGATCTGAACCTTGCCCTCTCCTGTGCTATCCTCACAATATCCTGGAGCCATTGTTACAGTCACTGTGTCAACCCATCCTAAGAGGGTCTTCCTCTCTTCCTCTGACTTTTCACCAGGACAATGAGGAGCTCCTCTTGACAACATGCCAAAAGGATGTTTCATTGTCTTTATAACAAAGGAGCACCCTCGCGGCACTTTCTCCAAGACAGTTTAGTTTGTTCTTTTGGCAGTCCATGGGATGTTCATTCCTCTTCTCCATTACCACACGTCATCTTATTCATTGTTGAATTTTCATATGCATATTCATTAATTGAGAAGGTCATAATGTGGATTAAGTGTACTTTACTCGTCAAACTGACATTGTTGTTCATCATGATTTCATCTACTTCATCACTGTAGATAGAGGTCCTTGACAGAGATTTCTTCAATGTAATACTTTTTTTCCTTTTTTAAAATTTCTCGACTGAAGTTACCATGATTATTGAATATTGTTGCTGTTGTTGTTGTGTGCCATCAAGTATAGATCATGGTAATATGAAATTGTTGACAACTTCAATCTTTTTCCCATTTATCATGATGTTGCCTATTGGTCCAATGGTGAGGCTTTTTGATACAGGCTATAGCTAATGTTAGATGGATCTTGGCAGAAAGCAGAGAATACCAGAAAAATGTCTGTCTCTGCTTCATTGACTACACAAAGGCTTTTGACTGTGTGTATCACAAAAAGCTATGGCTGACTCTGAGAAGAATGGGAATCCCAGAACATTTGATTGTTCTAATGCGAAACCTATACTTGGACCAAGAGGCAGTCGTCAGAACAGAGCAGGGAGACACTGGATGGTTCAAAATCAAGAAAGGGGTCCATCAGGGATGTATTTTGTCTCCATACCTTTTCAATATGTATGCAGAACAGATCATCAGAGATGCTGGGCTGTACTAGGAGGAATGTGACATCAGGATTGGTGGAAGAATTGTCAACAATGTTAGTTATGCAGATGACACAACCCTGCTTGCTGAAACTGAGGAGGACCTAGGCGCTTTCTGCAGAAAGTCAAGACTGCAGTCTTCAATATGGATTGAAGCTCAAAATCAAGAAACCAAAGTGTGTAGGTGTGCATGTTTGATCTCATAGGAATTGGTTTGGACTGCTGTTGCCACTGATCTTCGTTCCTCTTCCTTTTGAAGTTGGTGGGGATCAGAGGCTGTTGTCTCTACCCTAACAGAACTTTTTCAGTATAGATATGGAACAGAATATAGAAGCTGTATTTTAACCAACAAAAATAATTCAAAGTTGACCAAAAATAAAGGTCCAAACATGCTTAAATATATGTAAGTGAAAACTTTTATTTGTTAAAAAAAGTTTTATAAGATCTAAAGAAGTTTTCATTTAATTATACTTGTGGCAAAAATTTACTCATGACCAAATTATTAGAAAAACGAACTGCTTTTCTTCAGGCAATGTAATTGTTAACTGTGGTCTTCAGATAAGGCATTTAGAGCTTTGATTAAATGATTCATCACTAACAATATTTTTTCCAAATAATTTAAGAACAAATGAAGTAGAACAAAAACAACAATTAAGGAGATATGCAGCATCACACTATTTTTTCTCTTATTTATATTCTGCAACTAAAAGAGACCATAATCTGACAGTGGCAAGTAACTCCACAACACATAAAAATAACAACAGACAGCATCTAAACAATCAAGTCAATTTTATAGTGTAGTCACACCACAGGCTTGGCTTTTTTTTTCCTGAAATGGTTTTTATTTGGGGATTTTTAAATCATAATCAAATTTATACACAGTTCTGTTCAACCTTATTTGTATTGAGCAGCACTATATGCTTGTTTGAATATTAGGGAAAAATTTATGGGTGGACATGAATTATAGTGTAAGGAGTACTGAATTGGAAACCATAGATCATAGTGTGCCTAAGTTTGCAGCTGATACATATAAGCTCGCCCACTCCCCTGTGTTTTTCTCCTTTCCTTCTTTTATATGCAGGTGTCTGACTCTGTATTTTATTGTCTCAGTAGAATTTTGCTGC
This sequence comes from Elephantulus edwardii, assembly GCF_000299155.1. Lineage (NCBI taxonomy): Eukaryota > Metazoa > Chordata > Mammalia > Macroscelidea > Macroscelididae > Elephantulus > Elephantulus edwardii. The sequence goes on along the minus strand of NW_006399768.1, from coordinate 9,254,265 downwards.
AAGGGGAAAAAAGGGTGCATTAAATACCTTTGATGTGTACCAAAAAATCCCTGAAACTCAGTGGTTTAAAATGACAATAACTTATTATATCTTGTGATTGATTAACTGAGTACTTTTTCTTTTAGTGTGGTTTTCTCTGGGTTACTAACCCATTTATATTCCGTTTCTAGATTGATTGTTAAACTAAGCTGTGAGATCCAAGAGGGTTTCTCTCTCTCTCTCTCTCTCTTTCTTTCTTTTCTCCTTCACTTTTCCAATAAGTCTTTATTTTTAGTTAAGTCACAATTCAAGATTCTGGCAGAGAGGTAAGGGGGACCAGTTCAGATCTTCTCAGGGAATGTGCCTTCTGCCCTGTGGTCATCCCAGGCTGACATTTAGGACATGGGGCACAAGGACTTGTACATGCACTGATACCATTCACAGATAGAGACATTGCCACCTTTGGCAGTCATTGCCTTCTTATAGCGGTGGAAATCCAGGTAGTTTTGCCAGCAGTTCCTGGTTTGGTTCTGTTTGGGAAAGCGGCTGTCAAAAGGGGCAGTTCAATAGTTCTTGATTTTGGTCTTAATATCTTCTGCCATGGTGGTGACTTCTAAAGACTCCCCTCAAACCAGTGGCAGATCAATGTGACCCTCAGAAGAGAGGTCTGTGCAGGACCGCTCTCTCACTTTTTTGGGACATTGGTGGTGACTATCAGCTGAGACACCTCATTCTCCACATAGTGTCTAAGTACTCATGACAACTATTTATTTTAGGATATTCTAGAATTTTTACACAATGTCTCAAGACTTGAAGAAAGCAAAACTATAAGTTTTCTGGACTATTAATGACTAATCTCTAAACTGGAATAGTATCATTCATTGTCACTGCATTCTATTTGCCCCAAGTCACATGATACAAAAGGAAAGGAAAGAACTCAGTTCTTTATAGGCTGACTGTCATTTTCACACAAGAGAGGAGGAATTTCTGGCAGCTAATTTTTTAAGCTCTATATAATAAATGTGAGTTCTTTAAATGCTGTCAAAATCAGTTTACTCATATTTAAGGAAAAATTTTCATTTTACCTTTAGAATTTGTTCTTCTTCCTTCTCTCAGTCCTTATGCTTGATGTAATATCCCATCCCAGGTCAAGTATAAATTATAGGACCTGAATGTAAGTCACTTAGTGCATCATATTACATTTGGCATTGAATTGAAGGGTGAAAATGTGACAGAATAAAACTCAAGAGGGTTCAATAAAGCTGCTTCTTCTGGTCATTCTGGGAAAGGTACCCTCAGTCTTTTTGTAGTTTGATTCTTCTTATAGTATGTAGTCGCCTTACAAGTTTCATGTCGGTCAGTGCTTCTCCATTACCTCTTTCCACAGATGTAGTCAATTACATTTCAAACATCTGCAGGGGCATGCATTCATTAATTCATTCATGCATGCATTCAGGATTCAGCAGAACTTTCAGACTAAGGTAGATGAAAAACCAGAACTGGTCATCTGCTTCTGAAATAGCAGATCTCTGAAAACCCTAGGACTCACAGAGGAACATTGTTAGATATAGTACTGGAAGTAAAGCGTCTCAGATTAGAAAACGAAGTGGATCATATAAAGATCAACATTTTAATAATTAATGAGGTGAGATGGAGTAGTCTTTGTCACTGTAAATCAGACAAGCATGTCCTCCATTATGCCAGGAATGACAAATTAAGAAAGAATGGTGCTGTATTCAGAGTAAACAAACAGAAACCAAATATGTCAAGATCTATGCTGAAGTACAGTGTGGTGTCAGAAACCCTAAACATTGCCTTTTCTAGCCAATATATTATTCACCTTTGGGGGAGGTATGGACTCCAGCTACCTTAACAGTGGGCACATGATCTTGCAAATCATCAACAACTGTGTAAGACTGATATAAAAGAGAGAATTTTCTGCACTGTAAGATACTCTGGTGAAGGTGGTAGAAGAAGGGTCAAGACTGTGGCTCTGCTGTGAAGAGACCATGGAACCACAGGAACACTGCATTTATGCTATAGTGAAAAGTTTTTCTTGTCAGACTATTGGAGAAGCTGACTTTATAACTGATCTGAGATAAAGTTTGCTGGATTATTGAGGAAATCCGAGACTTCTTACATCTGTGCTGCTGAACTGAACCAAGACTGTCACTAGTTGAGGAATTCTTCTTTGTTAATCTGGCTTGAGACTGCTGGAATACAACTGGATTTATACTGTGTGGTATTCTGTACCTCCCTCACTCTCCAGCCTATTTCCTTAATAAACCTCAAAACTGTGAGTAATGTCTGTGAGTCAACAATTAATTAAAGAACCAATACTTCATAAAAAAGAGTTTATCTAATAAAAGTTGCTTAAAATTATTAAAATGCTTTCCCTAGTAGAAAATTAAATGATTTTACTGTCAAAGTCAGTGTTCAAACAGAAAATTTGAATTATATTTCATATAGTGATCATGCCACTAAGATGTCTAAACATTTTTCATCAAAGAAATGATCCTCTATTCTGATTTTTCATCAACAGAAGCCCAACTAAAAGGTTATGAACATCAGTCACCAATTGCTGTTATTTGTAAAGCCTACAGAGAAGACTAGTTTCTCTCAAGATGTTCTATATTTAAATGCATTTTCTGTGTTGGAAATGTTAACCCGTTAGAAGACATTCTTTGTTTTTTACTATTCACAGAATTGCTTCAATGGGTGAAGATACAATATATTTGAAAAATAAAGTTTAAAAAAGATGCAGGAGTATGTGGGGTAGTATGTCTGATCATGCAGGTATTCGTTTGGGAGTATGGATATTATTGATGGGGACAGTTCTTTTCTAGGAAGTGGGTAGACAGACGTCTGGCTTGCCACCCCTACATTGCATCTGCTCCTTTTACAAATGCTCTGATTGATATCATACTATCTACACAGACAAGAAAGACCTGATAATACAACTATTACTCAAATATAAGCAGCAACCCTAAAAGCTGAAGATGAAAGAATTGAGGACTTCTATTTTAGTAGTCTGAACTAGATCAAAGATGCAATTAAGATGCATTAATAATAATAAGTTACTAAAATACAAAAGTTTGAAACAAAGAAGGACTTATACCTGGAAAATATAGACTTGATGACAAGAAAGCCAGAGACAATGACTCAATTTTGTACAATGATTTGTTCACTGGAAATACTGTTTCTAGAAAAAAAATATGAAAGGCAACTATACTCATGAACTTCACCTGCTGGATCATACAGAAATCTGTTTGACTTTGTGTATTGAAAAATACTATTACTCAGAAATCTGAAATAAAATCTCTTAGTTACATATCTTATTAATGCATAGTGTATATAAAGGGAGTTTTTTGTGACCTAGTGGGCAAAGATTTGCACTGCCAATGCAAAAATAGGAAGTTTGGGTCCACTAACTGCCCCTAGGGAAAAAGATGTGCAATTCCTCCCTTTAGATTTACTGCATCTGAAACTTACTGGAAGATCAGCTTTGAGCTGGTTCCTACCAGACAGTACATAGTAATAATGACAAGTGAGTGTAAATCTTAGATTATCAATTCAAAATTAGAGAAAGATAAATAATTATTGTTTTCACTTCTAAAGGTTAATTTAAGATAAAATTAAATGTAAATCTCCCCTGGAGCTGGATGAACACTTAACCTTGTGGGTACTAAGAGTACTCATACCCACAAATGTATAATAAAGCTTCTGGACTTTTCCAGCTTTCATTTTTCAATGAAAACTTGTATGGAGTAGTTAAAATAAGGCCAGGGGCTGAATGTAGAGCAGATTATCACATTAAAGTATAGGTTCAGATTGAAGCTGAATTAAGTGAAAACAAGTCCATGTGAATCAAAATATGTTTTTTACTCTAACCCCCCTGCATTTTAAAATTATCTTTAGAATTGATTTTATGAATTGAATACTAATAACCAAGGACCAGATGAGTTATGGGATGGCATCGAGGATATATTTTTTTGAAGAAAGCAAAAGGTCATTACAAAGACAAGGGAAAGAGAAAAGACCAAAATGGACATAAGAAGAGATTCAGAAAAATTTCACTAGAAAATATGCCAGTCCTTGGAAAATGACATCATGCTTGAAAGGGTGGAGGAACAGAGCAAGAGAGGGAGACCCCGGATGAGATATAGTGATATAGTGATGAGATACAGTGACACTGTAACTGGGGCAATGGGAACTGGTGTGTCAGAATTAGTGAGACTGGCTCAGCACAGGGCAGGGTTCATAGCTGCTGTACATAGGGTCACTAAGGGTCAGAGCAACTTGAGAGCACATAGCAACAACAACAAAAATATGGACTACATCTCAACATCAAAAAAACAAAAACAAGAAACTCAACAACTGGCCTAATAGGCAACATTGTGAGAGATGGAGAAAAGTTTGAACAACAATTTAATCTTACTTAGATCCACAATCTGTATTCTAGGTATTAGCTGGCAACAAATTAAAAAAATGTATTGCCTTAGGAAAAATCTGCTGTCAAGGACCTCTCTAGATTGCTGGAGACAAATGATAGCAGGTTAAAGACAAAGTGCTCTTGATCCAAAACATGGTCTTTCCAATTACTTCCTGTGAATCTGAAAGTTGGACAATGAATGATGACATAAAAATTAAATCGTGGTGATGAGAAAGAGTACTGAATAAAAAAAACAACAACAAACCCACAAGAAACTCAAATAAGTCTGCCTTGGATTAAACACTTCTTAGAGACAAGGCTGGTCTCAAAACTTAGTCTAATATACTTTGGACACAAAAAGAGGCAATCCTTGAAAAAAGACATCATAGTGGGAAAGGAAGATCATTAAAAGAGAGAAAGACTGTTATCAAGGTGAATTGATACAGTAATAATAGATATTATTACTTAAACATATTAGAGATCTGGAGTATGGTGCGGGAAAGAGCAAGGTTTAGATCTATTGTTCTTAGGGTGGCTATGAGTCGTAGTCAATTTGATGACACATATAATCAATAATACACAAATTGGAGGATGAAGCAAATTTCATAAAATATTAAATATCCTGAGGGTCTGTAATGTTTTTTCCCCTTAAACACTAGTAGGTTATATATGCACGTTTGCTGTTGCTATGTGCCATTGAGTTGAGTATGATTCATAGCAACCTTATAAACAAAAGTTCTAAACCCTATTCTATCCTCACATTTTCTGACACAAAGAGCCCATTGCAACAGTTACCCTATCAATTCACCTGGTTGAAGGTTTCCTCTCCTTCACCGATCCTCCTCCCTTACCAGAATCATGTCCTTCTCCAAGGAATAGGACCTCCTAGCAACATGTTCCAAGTGTGTGAGACAAAGCCTCGTCATTGTTGCCTCTAAAGAGCACTCCTGCTGCACCCTCTCCAAGACAGTTATTCATTCTCTTGGTCATTCATGAATGCTGAGTGTTCTTTTCCAACACCATAGCTCAGAGACGTCAGTTCTTGTCTTGTAATCCTTGTTCATTATCTAGCTCTCAGATACATAGCAAGTAACCTGAAAGACTATGGACTGAATCAGACACACCTTAGTTTTCAAACTGATATCACTACTCCCCAATAATTAGGAAAGGTTCATAACTGCAGATTTACTGAGTGCAATGCTTCTCCTTGTTTCCACACTGCTGGTACCATGAGTGTTAATTATGGATCCAAGCAAAATGAAGCTGTTGACAGTTTCAATCTCCTCTCCATCCATCATGACACTGGCTATTTGGTCCAGTGGTAAGAATCTTTGTTTTCCTACCATTGAGATGCAATCCATACCAAAGGCTACATTCCTTGATCTTCTGCAACTACTGCTTCAAGTCTTCCTCACTTTCAGCAAGCAAGGTTGTGTCATCTGCATAACACAGGTTATTGATGAGTCTCCTTTTAATCCTGATGCCAAATTCCTCCTCAGAGTACAGTTTCTTGGATAATTTACTCAGCATACAGCTTGACTATGTATGGATAGAGAATACAACCCTAACACACTCCTTTCCCAATTCCAAACCAGGCAGTGATCTTCTGCTCTGTTCACACAAGAGCCTTCTGTTACAGGTATAGCTTCCTCATGAGCACAATCAAGTGCTCTGGGATTCCCATTCTTCTCAATATCAGCCACTTGTCATGATCCACACAGTCAAATGCTTTTGCATAGTCAATAAGGCACAAGTAGACTTTCTGATATTCCTTACTTCCAGCCAGGATACATCTGACATCAGCAATTATATCCTTGGTGCCGTGACTTCTTCAAAATTCTGCTTGAACTTCTGGCAGTTCCTCATCTATGTACTGTTCCAGCATTTTTAAATGATTTTCAGCAGTATTTTGCTTACACGTAATATCAACGATATTGTTTGATAATTTTCACATTCAGTTGGACTACCTTTCTTGGGAATGGGAACAAATATGGACCTCTTCTAATCCATTGGCCAGACAGCTGTCCTCCAAATTTCCTAGTATAGACTGGTGAGTGCATTCAATGCTGCATCTGTTAATTGAAACAAGTAAATTGATATTCCATCAATTCCTGGGGGCTTTTAAAAAAAAATCAGTGCCTTCAATACAGCTTCTACTTCCTCCTCCATTACCATTTGTTCCTGTTCATATGGTACTTCCTGGAATTTTTCTACATCAATCAATTCTTTCTGGAACAATGACTCTCAATATTCCCCCATCTGCTGTTGATGCCTTCTAGATCATTCAATGTATTGCTCATAGAATCTTTCAATATTGCCACATGAGGCTTAAATTTGTGTGTGTGGTTTTGGTTGCCCCCCCCCCCCAGTTTATTCAGCCTGTTTAACAATTGGAACATGGAATGTATGTAGCTTGAATGTTGGAAAACAGGAAATTGTAAAAAAAGAAATAACAGTTTAAACACATCTTTGCCGTTATTGTAGAATGAGTATAAGGATCCAGGAGGGGTGGGAGAGGTTGGAAGCAGAGGAATGTACAGGAGAAAGAGGAGATTAATAATAATGTATAATTATTGTACATGATGGTTGGGATGAGGAAAATTGAAAGAATTTGTTTGAATTTGTATTAGAATTTTGTAAGTAAACTAGTGGAAAAAATTAAAAAAATAAAGAGAAAAGTGAACTGTGGGGTGGTAGGGAGGAAAATGTGCAACAATGAATGAATGGAAATCCAAGTTTTCTGTAAACTTTCATTAAAATTTTAATAAAATTTTTTAAAAAGGAAATTAAACACATATCAATATACTAGGAATTAGTGAGATAAGATGGACCAGGCTTGACCACTTTGAATCAGATACTATGTAGGGAATGGAAAACGGGAAGAATGATGTTACATTCATTGTCAAAAAATCAATTCCAAGTTATATCCTGAAATACAACGTTGTATATGATAGAATTAAATCCATACACCTACAAGGATGATCTATTAACAGAACTATAATTCAAATATACGCTCCTACAGCTAGAGCCAAATAGGAAGAAATTGAGAATTCTTACAAAGTTTTCAAGTACAAAATTGACCAAACATGTCATCAAGATGCATCAATGATAACTGGTGACAGGAATACAAAAGTATGAAACAGTGAAGAAGAATAGTAGTTGGAAAATTTGGGCTTGGTGATAGAAATCAAGCTGAAAATTGAATGACTGAATTTTGTATTTACAAGAATTTATTAATTACAAATACCTTTTTTAAAAGACACAAACAATGATATTATGCTTGGATCTCACCTTATGGGCTATGTTTGTGGAAGAAATCCTTGAAGAAGTTCAGTTTCAGCAGTCAAAACTAGTCCGGGGCAGATTGTGGGTCAGATAATCAATTACTCA
>NW_006399768.1:9242781-9245549 GCF_000299155.1 Elephantulus edwardii | reverse complement strand
TGGCTGAATTCTCTAAAACCCCACTAAGACCCAGTGGGTCTGTTGTGTGACATGGACAATAGGAATTATAATAAGAACTTTTATTGATACAAATAGTTTTAGGAACCACAGGATCTTAAACCCGTACTGCTTTATGGAAATTTGACTGAGTCTTCACTGGACCTGCTTGACCCAGGGCCACTGGGTGAGGGAACTGGGTAGTGCTGCTGGGTAGGAGACACTAAGTGAGAACTGCTGGTGGGAGACAGACAGCTGGAATTTTATCAGGGACCTCAACTGTGAGCACACCTGGGCAGCTAAAGTCTGAGTGAGGTCCCTCAAGTAGTTGACCACCCTGGTGGTTATTTCACTTCCGTGCTTGCCCCACCCCATTTGGCTCCACACCTGTGCCTACATGACCTGTCAATCGACCTGCCTTTAATCCAGAGCACCTGGATCTGACTTACCTACAAAAGGCTGCTCTCACTGGCTCTGAACTGACCTTTTCCTTGAGTCAGAAATTCAGAGAAATTGTCTTCAGATCAAGAATATATCAATGTCTCGAAGAGAACAAGCTATCCAACACACTACACAAGATGTTAACACCAAAGGGTGACACAGTAGCAATGGATTTCCAAAAGCCAGAAAGTCTGATGGAACTTTCTGACACAGAATTTTAAAGAACAATGACTGAATATTTTCAATGGATGAAAGATAAACTCTAAGAACTACAGGATACTACAAGCAAAAACCAGGAGGAGCTAAAAAAAACCCAATCCAGAACAATGCAGATAAAACAAACAAGGCACTAGAGGCACTGAAAAAGCAAGAAACCATGATCCAAAAGATGAGGTCCAATGTTTCAGCTGCTGTCAAGATGATGGAGGGACACATAAATAGAATTGAAGAGACAGAACAGAGAACCAGTGAAATAGAAGATAGAAATGTCAGCACTGATCTGCTAGAGCAAAAAGCAGAATCAAAAAGGAAGGAAAAAGAAGAAAATCTAAGAATAATGTGGGACACCATCAAGAGAAACAACATGCGCATCACTGGAATCCCAGAACAGGCAGAAGCAAGTAAAGACACTGAAAAAGTTGTGGAAGAATTACTAGAGGAAAACTTCCCAGGCATAATGAAGACTAAGAGAATAGGTATTCAAGAAGCTGAGCAAACACCATATAGAATAGACTCCAAAAGAAAAACATCAAGGCATATCATAGTTAAATTTGCCAGAACCAAAGATAAAGAGAAAATCCTGAAAGCAGCAAGAGAGAAAGAAAGAGTAACCTACAAAGGAGAACAGATAAGATTAAGTGCCGATTTCTCAGCAGAAACCGTGCATGCAAGAAGAGAGTGAAAAGACATATATCAAACATTCAAAGAACACAACTGTCAACCAAGAATACTGTACCCAGCAAAATTATCCATCAAATATGAAGGAGAGATCAAGATATTCCCAGAAAAACAGAACCTAAGAGAGTTTGTAAAAACAAGACCAGCATTGCAGGAAACACTGAGAGATCTTCTTATAAAGTTACCACAGACAGCAGGATGGACCAAAGTAACTAGCAACAATACCAAAAATAATTCAGCAAAATGATAGCAATAAAACCCTGCATCTCAATAATCACACTGAATGTGAATAGTTTGAATGTATCATTTAAGAGAAGAATAGTAGCAAATTGGATAAAAAACCAAAATCCATCAATATGTTGTCTATAAGAGACACACCTAAAAAGTGAAGATAAAGAAAGACTAACCATAAAAGGATGGGAAAAAATATACCAAGCAAATGGCAACCAGTAAAAAACAGGAGTAGCATATTAATCTCTGATAAAATAAATTTCAAAGCAAAAACCATCACAAAGGACAAAAAAGGTCACTACATAATGATTAAAGGGTCAATAGAACAAGAGGACATAACAATAATAAATACCTATGCACCAAATGAAAGACCTACAAAATATATTAAACAAACATTAACAAGTCTGAAAAAGGAAATATACAACACTATTATAGTAGTTGGAGACTTCAATACTCCTCTCTCAAGAAAAGATAGAACTACCAGGAAAAAACTCAACAAAGATGTTCAAGAATTAAACTACACAATAAACCAACTTGACCTCATAGATATTTATAGGCTAATTCACACCCCCCCCCCAAATACAGTATACCTTTTTCTCCAATGTGCATGGAACATTCTCCAGAATAGACCACATTTTAGGTCATAAGGCAAGCATCAATAAATTAAAAAATATAGAAATAATTCAAAGCATTTTCTCAGATGATAATGATACAAAATTAGACATTAATAACAAGAGGATAAAAGAGAAAAGACCATACATCTGGAAGCTGAACAACACCTTGTGTGAACATGACTGGGTACTACAAGAAATAAAAGATGAAATTAAAAAGTTTCTTGAAACAAATGACAATGAAAACACCACTTACAAAACCTCTGGGAAACAGCCAAAGCAGTACTCGGAGGTCAAGTTATAGCAATAAGCAAACACATCAAAAGGCAAGAAAAGCAGATCACTGACTCTGTAAACCAACATCTCCAGAAAATTGAAAAAGAACAGCAAGAAAACCCGACATCCTCTCAAAAAAAAAATTGAAATTATAAAAATTAGAGCAGAAATAAATGAAATAGAAAACAGAAAAACAACTGAAATTATAAACAAAACTAGGAGTTGATTCTTTGAAAAGGTCAATAAAATTGACAAACCACTAGCAAAACTAACAAAAGAAGGAAAAGACACAAACAATATGAATAAGAGATAAAA
>NW_006399768.1:9239459-9241153 GCF_000299155.1 Elephantulus edwardii | reverse complement strand
TCAACTGATTTTTCACAAAGAAATGAAATTAGTTAAGTGGGGAAATGACAGCCTTTTTAACAAATCGTGTTGGCAAAATTAGAAAGCTATCTGCAGAAGACTCAAGCAAGATCCACACCTCACTCCAATACAAAAACCAACTCAAGGTGGATTATGGACCTAGGACTAAAACCAAGGACTATAAGCTTCATTAAAGAAAAGCTCGAAATAACTCTAGTAGTCCTAATCCACAACATAAACAGTCTTCCAAGTATCCTGAAAAACCAACAAACCGAGGAAGATAAAATAGATGAATGGGGTCTTCTAAGAATCAAATCCCTGTGCACGTCCAAAAACTTCTCCATCAGGGTAAAAAGGGAAATCACAGACTGGGAAAAAGTATTGTATACTAATGAAGGCTTTTTCTTTTCAAAAAGAGGAGCGAACTGGTGGGCAGGTTTGGATATGGAGAAAAGTGCAGCAATGAATGAATGGAAATTCAAAATCTCTGTAAATGTTTATTAAAATTAATAAAAATAAAAAACCCCAACAGTGAGAACAGAGAACTGTCAAAAATTCAATTTAGATTTAGAAGAGGTTGCAGTACCAAATATATCATTGCTGATGTCTAACGGGTCTTGGCTGAATACAGCGGATACCTGGAAGATATCTATTTGTGTTTTATTGACAATACAAAGGCATTTGACTGTGTGGATCACAACAAACCATGACTAACAATGAAAAGAATGGGAATCCCAGAATGCCAACCTGTGCTCAGCCCTATTCCCAGAACAAGAAGTTGCCTGAACAGACCAAGGGCACTACACAGATTAAAATGAAGAAAGGTATGTGTCTAGGTGATATCTTTTCTCCATACCGTTCAATCTGTATGTTAAACCAGTCATTTGAGAAGCTAAATTTGTAAAGAAGAATTTGATATCAGGATTTAAAGAAGACTTGTTAACATCTCCATTATGCATACAACACAATTTTGCATGCAGAAATTGATGAGGATTTGAAACACTTGCTCCCGAAAATCAGAGACTATAGTCTTCAATGTGGATTACATCTCAGCCTAAAGAAAAAAAATAATTCATTTGAACAATAGACAACATCTTGATAGTCAATTATTGTCAATTATTTCATCTTACTTCGGTCATAACCTTATCTGCAACAATGAGCTTTAGTGTGCCAGAGATTTTGAGAATAGCCCACCCAGGTCGGGACGGAGTTCAGATCTGTTGTTCATAATGTTGGTATGAATCTTACTTGACTTGATGGAATCTAATGATCATGTGGATCCATGATCAATACCCTTGATACCAGCAATCAAAATATCAAAAGATGTATCACATTGGAAAAATTTTCTGTCAAGGACCTCACTGTTATTATTCCAGAGTATCAATAAAGTAAATTTTAAGATTACGGTGTGTTTGTTCCAGTCCATGATATTTTCAATTGCTTGGTATACATCTGAAAGTTGGGCAGTGACTTAAAATAAGAACAGAAGAATTATGTTTTTGAGTTGTATTGTTGGAGAAGAGTATTGCATATCTTATGAACAACTGTCAAAAGAACAATCAAATATATCTTGGAGAAAGGACAACCAGAGAGCTCTTTACAGTGAAGAACAGTAAAACTTTGTCACACCTTCTTTGGTAATGTGATAAAAAGGAGTCAATCCTTGGGAAAATAAATCATGCTTAATAAAGTGG
>NW_006399768.1:9237637-9239134 GCF_000299155.1 Elephantulus edwardii | reverse complement strand
TACAAAATGGGTGACCCTGGAGGACATTATGCTATGTGAACTATCTCAGTCACAAAAGGACTATACGTTTAGGTATTATTTGCATGACAAGAGTCCAGAATAAGAATTCATAGTAATGTGGACTTGGGGGGGGGTTAGGTATTGCATATCAATGAAAGAATTTTTTGTTTTCAAAGAGAAAAGCAAACTGGGTGGGGGAGGGTTGGCAAGGAGGAAAATGTGCAACAATGACTGAATGGAAAAAAATAATAAAAAAAAAGAAAGAAAACACAACATGGATTTGCGCAGTGACCATAACAGTGGGCTTAGTTCTATCAGTGATGATGAGGATGGCACAGAACAGAGTAGTGTATAGTTCAGCTGTTCATATGGTTTCTAAAGGTTGCACTGACTCAACAGCACCTAATAACAACAATGTTATGTGCCAACAAACCCTGGTAACTCTGCACAAAGAATTCTGCTGCTAAAAAAAAAAAGAAAAGGCAGTGGTTGAAACCCGCCAAACTGTCACATATGAGAAATGTTAGGCAGTCTATTCTTGTAACGATTTACAGTCTTGAAAGTTCTATAAAGTTATATGAAGTCAGTTATACTCTGTCCTACAGAATCACTGTGAGTTGGAATTGTCTCCAGGGCAGTAAGTATTGTCAAGCAATGAGTGATAAAAGGTCAAGCTTAGTTTCCACAATCATAGGACCTGTAGTTTAGTAACTCAAGCCAACTGGAAGGGACCTCTGGTGACATAGACCACAGGGAACTGTGCTACTAATCCCAAAGTGGCACTTCACTGGCAGTCCAATTTCATAGGCATATACAATTACAGATAGAACTGCAGAAAAATAAGATCAAACAATGAGGAGAGGAGAAAATACTATTTTTGAAAACTTTTAGAAAGTGTTTTCAAACAAATGTCTAGGTCAAAGCCTAATCTCATTTGAACAGTAAAGATAGTAGATGTTTACAGAGTAAAGTAGAGCAAGAGAAAAGGCAATTTGTTAGAAGAAAGAATTAATTTAAGCAAAAAGAACAGTATATCCAAAGTTCTGGAGAGAAAGAATAGAAGATTAGAGGAACTAAAAGAAATTGAAAGACAATATGCAGGAATATAAAAATTTGCAAAGGCAAATGAGGTGAAAGTAGAGAGTTGAACAGTGAGCATGAAAGGTTCTGTATGCTATTAAAAATGTGTGCATTTTAGTTTCATGTATGTGGGGAGAATTTTAAGACAGGTAATTATATAACCATAAAAAAAATTCCAATTTTAGGTGGGTAGCAGGGGAAGGAAAGAGGAAGGATGTTTTGTGAAAAACAATGTATTCAAAACTTATAAATAAACCAAGTAATATAAAAAATAGAACTAAGGCAATTTTAGAAAAACATTTAAAAATAAAAAGGGAGCAGTAATTTGTTTAATACTAACTTGTCATTAATGCAACTAAAACTTGTTCTTCTCAGAATAAAAGAAATTCCTTTTAAGGTTAAAAAATTCTATTTTTT
>NW_006399768.1:9234533-9236180 GCF_000299155.1 Elephantulus edwardii | reverse complement strand
GACAAAATAATGGTAGTAGGGCAGCAAGACCATTATTAAGGACATTATTAAGAAGTAAGGCATTATCTTATGTATACAGCACATGGTTTCCAAAACTCACTTGCCCTGAAGCACTTTATTGCTGTGACTTGCACACACATCCTGCTCCAGTGCAGCCTTTTCCTTCAAGTTTACAGAATCAGGAAGAGAATGGCTAGAGCTTTTTAATGTATTCCTGGGCAAATGGAAATGTAACTCCTTCCCTCCATTCCTGAAGTAAAGATACAGATGGATTGAAAACATTAACTTTAGAGTTTATATTTAGAATTATAAGTACAAAAGAAAAAAAATATACCTAACATTGCAAACCATTTTTCACAGAGTCTCTGAAGATATAAATGAAAACAAATCGTAAGTGCTTATCCTCATTAAAGATGTTTATGAAGTGTGACTGAAGTGATGTGCTTCAAATGGGACTTTGAGGCCTGGTACCACAAGCCTAACACACAGAATGAACCTCCTTATTTTATTGTTCACAGTGGTGGCATAACAATTTGTATAGATATCTAGTTCACCCGCATTAAATGAGGTCTCATTTGACTTTACCTATGTATTTCTGATGTCCTTGAATTTATTTATTGAATTATAAATGTTTGATTTAATAAAATACATTAATTTTTTTTAGAATTTCTCAACTCATTTTTATCCTTAGATATATAAAATAAAATAAACATTGAAAATAAATAAATCTTCCTTATTGATTTAATTTTCCCCCCCTCCAGTATTTGGATCACAATGGAAGTAAAAGGACACTTGACTTACTTACATACTTTGGCACATACAAAAGGACATGTCAAATAAGCCTATTTTTTTAAACTTTATATTGGTTTGCATACACGATTTGTAGACATTGAGCTTCATTCATCTGCCTTGTGTTTCACACATTCCTTCATTCACATTGTTTTCATATGATTATTTTCATATAGCATTTTATAAAGCCAGTTACTATTGATCAATGCTCACTATCTCCCTATTCTTTCAAGTTCCCACTAGATTTTACTAATTCCCCTCCCTCTGTCCACCAAAGACTGCAACCCTATGGCTTTCCCCTCAGTTTCTAACTTTCATATTTTTATTTTTGCTATTTAAAGAGCTTCTGTAGTTTCTTCACCATTTTATGTGACTTCGAAAAATGATGCTGTGGTGCTTTCTTCATACTAGGCATAGAGGTGACCATTTACAGAGCTCTAGTGGCATAGATGGTAGGAAGATGGGCTGCTAACACCAGGGCGGTGCTTCTCTGGTTGTTAGAATAATTGGTTTTCAGCCAGGAGGAGTTGGGCAATCTCCTGCAAAATTTAGTCTCCACTAGCTATGAGTCAATTGCAACTCAAGGGGGAAAAAAAAGAGAGAGTGACTGATGTATCCTAGTTGTGACGATATTCTGTGTTAAGTGCTGGGTGATTACTGGAGGTCAGTAATTGGAATCCACCAGCCATTCCACTGGAAAATGAACAGGCTCCTCTAATAAAGCTTAGAAGCACTAGTCCAAGGTATAAAGAGACTGCAAATTACAACCAGAAATGCACAATCTACGGAGGATAAAATTGATATATGGGACCTTCTAAAGATTAAATCCATATGTGCATCAAAACCTTTTTCCAACAG
>NW_006399768.1:9232850-9233743 GCF_000299155.1 Elephantulus edwardii | reverse complement strand
CATTATGCTGAGTGAACTAGCTCAGTCCCACAAGGATAAATATTGTATAAAACCATTATTGTAGAATGAGTATAAGGATCCAGGAGGGGTGGGAGAAGGTGGAAGCAGAGGGATGAGGATATGAAGGGGCAGGGGGAGATTAATCATGGGTTTTACAATTTGATGGGGTGAGGTGAGAGAAATTTAAAGAGTTTGTTCTTCAAACCAATGTATTAAAATTTTTTAATTAAACTAATAGAAAATTAAAAATAAAATATATATAGGAGAAAAAAGTTTTGCAGCCTTGGAAACCGAAGATAGGGTCTCCATGAATCAGCATCAATTCTACAGCAGTTAGGAGTACTGTCTATTTTGTGTAAAATTAGGGATCGTTGTCTCTTTTTTTCCAAATTTTAAATACTCTATTAATAGGGAGTTCTCCTGGCCTATTGGTAAGAAGCTGCACTGCAATCTCAAAGGCATGGAGTTCAAATCCCCTGACTGCTTTGCAAGAGAAGGACTAGCAATCTCCTTTCGTGTGATTTTCTGCCTCTGATAAGCCGCTGGAGGGTTGATACTGACTTGGTGGCATACAATGACACTAAAGATAAACAAGAAGCTATTTTAAAAAATTATTTTCATAATTTGTTTGCATAAAGAAATGTATTGAATCTGAAAATGTTTAATTTTATTGTAACTTAATCTACTGTCAAGGATCTCTCCAAAGTACTGAGAAGCAACAATTAGAGACTAGGGTGCATCTAATTCAGGACATGGTGCTCACAATGACTTGCGACATGCACCAGAGAGCTGAATAATGACTAAAGATAACAGAAGAATCAATGTCTTTAGGTTGTGGTGCTGGAGAGGAGTCTAGAACATACCATGGACTGCCAAGAAAATGAATAGGTCTG
>NW_006399768.1:9228499-9231420 GCF_000299155.1 Elephantulus edwardii | reverse complement strand
ATATTTTAATGAAAGTTTACAGAAAACATGGATTTCCATTTATTCTTTGTTGCACATTTTCTTCCCTACCCTCTGTCCACAGTTCACTTTTCTCTTTACAAAGATTCCTTCATTGTTGCACAGTGTCATCCCTTGACCCTTCCACCTAGTTTACTACACTATGCACCTTTTATTCTGGACTGTTGTCATGCAAGTAATACTAATCAGATATTTCTTTTAGACCATTCTTTCCCTTATCTATTTAGATGCAGTGCTTATTACTTATCCCCTTCTTAGTTTCCCTTCAACTCCTATGTCAGTTCTGTTTTATAACAGTGATATTGTGCAGTATTTGTCCTTTTGTGACTGAGATATTTCACTCAGCATGATGTCCTCTAGGGTCACTCATGTTGTGTAATATTTTATGAGTTCCTTGTTTTTTAGTGCTGCATATTATTCCATTGTGTGAACACCGCAGCTTCTATATCCATTTATTTGTTGATGAACACTTAGGTTGCTTCCGTCTCTTCGTATTGTGAACAACACAGCAATAATCATGAGTGTTCGTATGTCTGTTTGGGTGGCAGTTCTGGTTGTTTAGGGTATATTCCCAGTAATGCAATTGTTGGGTCAAATAGTGTTTGAACCTTGCTATTGTTACTGGGATGAGCCGATATCTCATAGTTGTTTTTATTTTTAAAATATCTTTTCTTTATTTCTTTCATTATGAAAATAAAATGTGTTTGACTTCTGTGCTTACACTAAGAAAAACAACTCTTTAGTGAGTTTAAAATGTCACAAAAAGATGAAAAGATAGTAAAACCAAAAACCAACAAAAGATTATCATCATGTTAAATCTGACTCATGATGTCTCTCATTCTGACTCCCATTAAATTTTAATGAGAGGAGACTATTTTATGTTTTTCCCTCAGAGTGGTTGGTAGATTTGAACCACTGAATTTTCCATTAGCAGCTCAATATTTATTCCTCAATTATTACTAAAGCTATTTAGCTGATGAGAAGCTTAATACTCTATTGGTAATGTTTTAATTTTCTAGAACTGTGTATAGCTCTGGTGACCTGTCCAATAAAGAGTTGTGCTGACAACTCAAAGGCAGTTGGTTCAAATTCACGAGCTGTTTTGCAAGAGAAAAATTTCTTCCCATTGGATTTGCACCCATTGGAACACTCCAGGCAGTCAGTTCTAAGTCAATGGCAATGATTCATTGATGATTGAATGTCCAGAACTGACTTAAATGTCTTTTATTCTAGAACTAAGCTTTTCCCCCAAGGACGTGCAGTACAACGATTCCATGGAAGAAAGTCCAATCGAGAATTTTCAAAGAATATTGCACATTTTCTGTAGAAAGGTAGGTAGATTAATTAATCATACAGCAAATTTACTAGAATGAATCTACTCAGTTTCTTGCTACAGCAGTAATCAAATTGGAAAATTTGACTACTTGAGAAAGGTAATGGTAAAAGCTAAATTAAATCTGTGTTGGATGTTACAAGGTACTAAAGTTTAGAAATTGTGAAAAAGGCACAGAAAGGTACTATCTAAGGAAAAGAAATATAATTAGTAATTGTAATGTATTAAGGGAATGCTGTAACATAGAACAGTTTTGTAAATGAGGAAAGGAAGAATAGGGATATTCTGGGAAAAGTAATTATGTGAAACTCCTGACTTCGTTTTTGGACACCAATCATACAGGATACCCTGTCTTCAACAGGAAAGTAGCAGACTGTTGAAATTCACCCACAGGGAACATCCCTATCAGGGTTGAGTAGGTTCAGTAGCCAAATGGCTTAACCAAAGTGCCACCAAAGTTCCTTACTCAGATAAAAAGTCCGAGGGCCTTAATATATCCTATTATAATTGCTTTAACATGATATACTTTCATAACCTCAAATGATACTCAACACCTCTCAGTAATCCTATATTTCTGTCATAAATTTGCATATCATTCTTTTTTCATGCTGGCTTACTAATAAAGTTTGTATACATTATTTTCCACACTGGATATTTCCCCTTTCCTCTACCCATAGAATTGTGCAATACTGTTATTAAGCTCCCCCTCCATCAAACCCCTCCTATCCTCACTCCTCTGTTTCCCCCTCCCCTCTTGGATCCAGGTACTTGTTCTACAATAATGGTCTTGTACAGGATCTGGCTTGATGAGACTGAGTTAGTTCACTGATTATGCTCTACAGTCCCTCCCAAGTTAGGTTGCTGTTGTTAAGCACCATTGAGTGGAGAGGAGCTGAAAAGGAGATTTCAAAAGGCTGCGCGACAAGCCAAGGTAAAGTATTATAATGAAAGGTGCAAAGAGCTGGAGTCAGAAAATCAGAGGCTGATCTCGCTCAGCATTTCTTAAGCTCAAGGAACTGAAGAGGAAATTCAAGTCTTGAGTTGCAATACTTAAGGATGCTTTGGGCAGAATATTGAGTGATCCTGCAAGTATTAAAAGAAGATGGAAAGAGTCATTATACCAAAAGGAATTGGCAGACACAGAAGAATTTAATGAAACAACATGAGCAAGAGCCAAGTAGTAATTTATAGAATCGTTGCTTTCTGTGCTTTATCATTTTCCATTGTATGAATGTACTATAATTTCTCAATCTATTCCATTGTGGCTTGACATTTAGGCTGTTTCCATGTTCTTGCTATGGTGAATAATGCTGCTATGAAAACTGGTGTATAAGTCTCTGTGCCTCAGTTCTCATTTTCTCAGCGTATATGAATAGCTGGATCATATGGAATTTCTATGTTCAGCTTTTTGAGGAAATGTCAAACTACCTCCCAGAGTGGTTGTACCATTTTACAATCCCACCAATAATGTATAAGAGTTCCTATCTTGCCACATACTCTCCAACATTTATTACTTGCTGCCCTGCTAAACTTTGTCATTGCTACTGGGATAAGATACTATTTCATTGTG
>NW_006399768.1:9226263-9227984 GCF_000299155.1 Elephantulus edwardii | reverse complement strand
TTATGCAAGTGTTCAGATCTTTTTTGTTCATAGGGTCGCTATGCGTCATCTATGATTTGATGGCATTCAACAACAACAACAACTTGCTCATTTTGTAATTGGATTACTAGTCTTTTTCTTCTGGATGCCCAGGAATATTCTGTAAACCTTCATTATGAGACCGTTGTCTGAGATGGTATTGCCAAATATTTGTTCCCAGTTAGTAGTTTATTTTTAGCCTGTTGCAAAAAGTTTTTGATGAACACAGAGTTTTAATGTTTAGAAGGTCCCGTTCATCAACTTTATCCTTTCCAGATTGTGCATTTCTGGCCATATTTGCAAGTCTTTTATGACCATAGACTAAGCCTTCTTAGTTTGATTCCAGTTTGTCTCTTAGGAACTTTCTGGGTTTGGACTTTATTCTCAGGTCTCTGATCAACCTTGAGTTGATTTTTGTGTATGGTGTGAGATGTGAATCTTGTTTCAGCTTTCTGTAGTTAGCAGTCCAGTTTTGTCAGCACCATTTGTTGAAGAGGTTATCATTTCCCCATTTGATACTTTTATTTCCTTGTTGATTTTTAGCTGACTGTGGATAGATGGGTCAATTTCTGGGTTCTCAATTCTGTTATATTGGTCTATATGCCTACATTGTAGCAGCAACCTACTGTTTTGGTTACTAACAATGTGTAGTAGATTTTGAAGTCAGGGAGTGCTATGTCTCCCATTTCATTTTTTCTTTCCAGAAGTGCTTTGCTTATTTGAGGTCTCTTCTTTCCAACTTAATTTAACAAGTTCCCTTTTGATGTCCTTGAAAAATGGATTTGGTATCTTTATTGGGATTGCATTGAATAGAGATTGCTTTCCGTAGTATTGTCATTTTCACAATACTGAAGCTTCCTAACCGTGAACAGGGAACTTTTTTTCCAATTTATTTAGGTCTTTTGTTGTGTGTCATAAAAACATTCAGTAGTTCACTTTTGTGTCTCAGGTAGTTTCAATCCCAAATATCTCAATTTGTGGTTGCTATTGTAAATGGTATTATTTATTGGTTTCATTCTCTTAGTTCTCTTTGTTACTGGAGAGGAATCCTCCTGATTTTTGGCTATTGACTTTGTATCCTGCCACTATAACAATTTTTTTTGTGGAAACTTGTGGGTTTTCTGTGTAAACTACAATATTATCTGCATATAGTGACAGTGTAATTATCTCTCTGCCTATTGGGATACCTTTTACTTTCTTCCCCTGTCGTATTGCCTTAGCAAATACTTCCAATAAAATTTTGAATAGAAATGGAGACAATGGGCATCCTTGTCTGGTCCCTGTCCACAAAGAAAATTCTTTTAGTTTTTCCCCACTGAGAATGATATTGGCTTTTGGTTTTACTTATATACTTTTCACTATGTTGAACTTTGTATTCCAATTTTTCTGAGTGTCTTAATCAGGAATGGGTATTGAGTTTTGTCAAATGCCTTTTTAAAATTTAGATTTAAACATTATAAGATTAAACTTCTAATGTATATTATAGAACATTGCTGTTGTTGTTATGTGCTGTCGATTCACTTGCGACTCATAGCGACCCTATGTACAACAGCCCTAAACCCTGCTCTATCCTGTGCCAGTCGCACTGCCTCTGACACACCCATCCCGATTACCTCAGTCACTGAATCAATCCATCTCATAGAGGGTCTTCCCATTCTGTGCTGTCCCTCCATCCTACCAAGCATGTTGTCCCTCTCCAAGGA
>NW_006399768.1:9215287-9216330 GCF_000299155.1 Elephantulus edwardii | reverse complement strand
GGGAGGGGAGGGGGGAGGGGTTTGTGCAGGGAGGAGGGTGCAACAATGAATGAATAGAATCCCCAAATCTCTGTAGATGTTCACTGAAATGAAAAATAAACAACCTAAATTTTTAAAAAAAAATCAGTGTATCATAGATAGATGGGTTGATCTCCGGGTTCTCAATTCTATTCCACTGATCTATGTGTCTCTCATTGTACCAGTATTAACCACCACAGCAGTGGTGGATTTGAAATCAGGGAGTGAGATACCTCCTACCTTTTTTCTCTTTTTAAGGAGTGCTTTGAGTATTTGGGGCTTTTTTCCATTCCAAATGAAACTGGAGATTGCCTTTTCCTTCTCCTTGAAGAGTGGGATTGATATTTGTATTGGGATTTCATTGAACGTGTAAATTGCCTTTGGTAGCATTGTCATTTTCACAATATTGAGTCTTCCTATCCATGAGCAAGGGATATTCTTACACTTCTCAAGGTCTTTTTTTGTTTCTCATAATAATGTTTTGTAATTTTTTGATAGATCTTTTGAGCTTGTGGTTAGATTTACTCTCAAGTGTTTAATCTTGTGATTAGCTATTGTGAAGGGTATTGTTTTTCTTAGCTCCACCTCTGCATTCTCTTTGTCACTGTAGACAAATCAAACTGATTTTTGTATGTTAATCTTGTATCCTTCTATTTTGCTGAATTGCTCCACTGTGTCCAATAGTTTTCTTGCTGAGCCTTTAGGGTTTTCCAAGTGTACTATCGTATCATCTGCATAGAGAGAGATAATTTTACCTCCTCTTTACCAATCTGGATAACTTTTATTCCCTTCTCTTGTCTTATTGCTATCGCTAAGGCTTCCAATACAATATTGAATAAGAGAGGTGATAGTGGGCATCCTTGCCTAGTTCCTGTTCTTAAAGGGAATGCCTTTAACCTCTCTATGTTGATAACAATGTTGGCTTTCTGGTTTGCATAAATACTTTTCACTATGTTGAAGAAATTGCCCTCTAATCTTATTTTGTGGAGTGTTTTAATCAGGAAAGGGTGTTGGATTTTGTCAAA
>NW_006399768.1:9195209-9213963 GCF_000299155.1 Elephantulus edwardii | reverse complement strand
ATCTGCATAACACAGATTGTTGATAGATCGTCCATCAATCCCAACGCCATGCTTCTCCTCATAGAACCCAGCCTCACTATGGATGGTGAAAAGATTGAGATTGTTAACAGTTTTAGTTTGCTTGGTTTTACAATCGACTCTCTTGGTACCAGCAGCCAGGAATTCAAGAAACAAATTGCATTGGATAAGTAAACCATCAGGAACCTCTCCAGAATACTGAAGATCAACGACATCAGGCTGGAGATTAAGGTGCGCCTAATCTGGGCCATGGTCTTTGCAATTGTGTGCTATGTGTCAGAGAGTTGGAGAGTGACTAGAGATGATAGAAAGAAAATTGATGCCTTTGAGCTGTGGTGCTGAAGAAGAGTGCTGAATATACCATGGACGTGTAGGAGAACAAACAGGTTTATCCCACAGAAGGTGAAATCAGGCTGCTCCTTGTAGGCAAGGATTATTGAGCTTTGTCTGACATATTTTGGGCATGTTGCAAAGAGTGATCAATTGCTTCCAAGGAGCAATCTGGCTTCACTCTCTCCAGGACAGATCTGTTTGTTTTCCTGGCAGTCCATAATGTGCTTGATACTCTTCTCCAGCACCATAGCTCAAAGGCATCGATTCTTCTTCTGTCATTCTTAGACATTGCTCAGCTCTCAGATGCATAACAAGCAATTGAGAAGACCAGGCTTGAGTTAGGTACACCTTAGTCTTTATACTGACATCTGTGCTATTTAGCATTCTGGAGAGGTCCTTGAAAGGTTGTTAATGAGTCTTCCTCCAATCCTGATGCTACATTCTCCTTTTTATAGTCCAGCTTCTTGCATCCTTTGCTCAGTATACAGATTGAAGATGTACAATGAAAGGATACAACCCTGACACACATAATTTCTGATTATAAACTATGCAGTGTTCCCTTATTCTGTCTGTTTAGACAAGAGCTTTTTGGTTTATATATATGTGTCACATGAGCACCATTAAGTGCTCTGAGATTCCCGTCTTCTCAGTGATAGCTATTCTATCTCATGATTCACACACTTATATGCTGTCATATAGTCAATAAAACACAAGTAAACATCTTTCTGGTATTCTTTGTTTTCAACCAGGATGCTTCTGACAAAAGCAATATTATCACTGTGTCATAGACTCCTCTTAATCCATCTTGAATTTCTTGAAGTTCCCTTTTCCAGCCATTTAAAATTAATTTTTAGCTAGGCTTTCGGTAGTGTTTTGGATAATTCAAGTCCCTGTTTTATTGATAGCTGGAGAATGCTTACCTTACTTACTGAGCATTGACAAACTGTCACTGACTTCTGGCTTTCACCATCACAAGAGTAACTTTTCATTCCCATTTAACAGAAATGCACTTGTACCAGGCATCTACCTCTCCCATAATGGGAGAAATGGTTCTACAATTGTTTCAGCGCCATTTTAATGACTATCTTGCATTTATTTATTTTGCCAAATATATTAATATTTATTTCTCATATTATACCTTCTCTATTATAATGCAATGTTACTGGAGGCTAATACTAATACTCACTTTATTTTATTATTCCATTTCCTTACAGCACAGATTTGTATATTTTAGGGTGTGCTGTTCTGCATAAAGGAGCGTAAGACACTTTGAGAACTGACTGAAATAACTTTTCTAGTACCGACCCTGAAAGAACTAGGTCAGTAACCCACAGAATTATGTAACTTTTTTAGCAAGAAGGGACCTGAGAGATAACTTTTTTTTCCGAGTCTTCATTTTACAAATTAAGAAACTGAGTTTCTGTGTGCTAGTGGTACTGGCAGTGTGACAACCCAGTCTTTCCAAGGGCAAGCCCAAGGCTTTAACGCCATGCGGATTTGAGTCCATTCTTTTCAAGATGATTTCTGCCCATTGAAGTACAGCTTGGGTGTTTTCAAAACTTTATGTTTACCATCCTGCTGGATTACAGAAATAACAATTAGTATTAGAGAAAAAAGGGACTGATAGCAGAAAGCAGGTATGTTCTCTTCTTTTAGTTCTTACTGACACTACTAAGGAAAAAAAAACCGTGATTTTTCAAACAATAGAACACTTTGTGGCATAAAAACTATGATAGAAAACCTGTCCCTTCCTCTGGAAATGACCTTCTGGCTTCCTTTAGGCCATCACTACATTAACTACTGGGTTTTCAGAGGTAAGAGAAGTTCACGTGTTTTTAAGTGTAAATCCTTTGCACGTGGCTCGCCTGTAAGGACAACCAGGTGGTGGTGGGGAGGAGGGGAGAGGGGCCAGTACAAAGAAAGGGGCAGTTCTGTGAAAGGAAGCAGGTGGAAGGAGGGAGGGCTCTGTGAGCTGCCTTTGCTGGCTCTGCCTGTGCAGGGAGGGGCGAGGCTGTCACTGCGGGCGCAAGGGGTTTGAGCACAAGCCAGGGAGAACTTGGACCCACGCAGCGTCCGCTACTCGAGCGCCTCTGGGATTGCAGGGAAGCAGGACCGG
The DNA here is from genome assembly GCF_000299155.1 of Elephantulus edwardii. NCBI lineage: Eukaryota > Metazoa > Chordata > Mammalia > Macroscelidea > Macroscelididae > Elephantulus > Elephantulus edwardii. The sequence continues at coordinate 9,211,496 of NW_006399768.1, read as the reverse complement.
TCATGGGTGAGTTTAAGGGCAGCCTCAGTCTGTGCTTGGGCCAGGACAGATCTCCCAGAGGCTCGGCCTCAGGCAATGGGCGTGACGGAAAGTGAACGTTCCTGTGTTTGTAGATTGCATCCTTTCCTGCTCCCCTTCCTCTTCAAAGTGCCTTTCCTTAGACTTTATCTGAGAACACAGCTGTAGAGTAACATGGCACTTGGCGGCTAGGGAGGATGCCTCAGGACTCAGAGAGGACGAGGCTGCTCCTGGGTGCCAGTCGCCACTGGGACTTCCCTCGTTTGGGGTCACTGGTTTAAGGCGGTATGTGAGGAATGAAGACTTGAGCCTGAAATCCCGAGGATTAGAAATAGTGATTGGATTCCGGGAAGGTCGCTCTCCTCACCCTTTCCCACGTTTCGTCATGCTCATTTGAGGAATAAACTGAGATAGGACAAGAGAAATGGAAACTTCGTAAACTTCTAGGTCTTGCAGTTCCGAGTGCCAGAAGGTGCAATTTCTAGATCTTGTCCAATTTGAGTGCCGCTCTCAACGGAAAGGTTTGAAGTTCACGTTAAACCAAAGCGAAAGGCTTCCTAACGAGTCAGGCCACTTAGTGGCGGAGTTCGGAGCAGTTCAGTTCCATTTAAGTTTCTTAACAAGTCTGCTTCTCTGGAGTTTTGTGGTTGTAAGTTGCTGAGCCCTAGAGATGCGCTTGAATTGGGTGAAGGGCGGGGGGTGCGGTGGCTTGGTGTGAAATAGTCAATCAAAGCTGAGCTCCAGGAGGTGGGAGAGTGAAGGAGTCAGGAAGACGGATGGTCTTGTTTTCTTTATTCTGAGAGTCCAGGGGCAATGCTGTCTTTCCAGGGTCACCGATTTGCGATATCTTAGCACTGCTGTTGCACCGTTCAAACGACAGGATCTTCATTGCTTCCCGTTTAAATCTATTATGCATTTCTCCCTCCTTGTACCTCCTTGTCAATTCTACTTGGTGTGCCCCAAGAATTGTTGAGCGATTTCTTCTTCAAAGAATAAAGCGGTCTTTGGAATTGACGCACTCCGGGGTTAAAATTCCTAAATGCCAGTAGTAATTCCCACAGCTTCAAGTGCAAGGGTTGCTTTGACTGCTAATCTGTGGAGTTTATAGAATCTGGCCAACTTTGGAAGAAAAGAGGGATAAAAAGAAAGCTGAGAACATTTTTGCCTATGAATGTTAACTGTGATCAAAGCTTTCATAGTTTGTTTTTGCTTGACCCTGCAAGAGAAAGATCCAGTTTAGGACCTTGGAAAAAAATGGCGTTGAAAATGATGTCTTGAATGTGTTGTTGAATATTTTCTGAAATGGAAAGTCTATTTGAAATTTAAAACTATTTCCAAAATGTGTTAGAGCATACTTCAGGTTTACCAAAAGCAAATTTGTTGTACGTGGGAATATAGATTTGTGTGAGACCACATTTAATGTAATCGATTTCCTGAGTCTGCTAAAAGTATTAAGATATTATGTGAACCAAACATAATAATAATGTTGAAAGAACATCACTGGAAATTTGGTATTCCTACAGTATTCCACTAGTATGAAAATAGGAGGAAAACTAAGCATGATATGCATAAACGTTCAAAAGGGAAAAGGGAGAAAAACTCCAGGGTAGGAGAAGTTAGTGGGCAGGCAGAGGAAGAAGGGATAGAGAAGATTCAATGGGGCCTTGAAAAGACCAGAAAATAAGCATAAGTTAGTAGTAACTAATTATATATAATACAGTGTATGTAACACAGATGTGTCAAATGTGTTAATGATTACTCATGGTGGACAGAGTTTGGTGGAGCTCCCCAATTAAAACAAACTTGGAAGCAGGAGTGGCATCCACTTCAGAAATAGCTTGCCTCCAGAAACTCTATGAACTTGGAGAAACGATGAAAGTTATACAAGTGTTCAAGTCTTTCATTTATAGGGTTGCTATAAGTGGTCTACCACTCAATGACACATAACAAGAACAAAAACAATATGAAAGATTGTATAAAACACAAAGTACATGAGTGAAATACAATGTATGTAAATAATTATATGCAAATCAATTAAAAGGGTAATAATTAGTACTCTCAATTTTGAAATGAATTATTTTTATTTCTAACTTGCATTTCTAAACTGCTCATCTTAGATTTTATAACAATGCCTTTTATTAATTCCCATGATGCTGCCAAGGAAAAGTAAAAAAAAAAAACATTGAGCAGATACTGACTCAGTTTAACCTCTGTTGGTTTTCCAAGACTGTAAATAGCCCAAGAGAAGACTGCCCATCTTTTTCCTGTGGAATTGTTGGTAGTTTCACCAGAGAGACTTAAGATCTATTTGTGGCAGAGTGGATGGAATTAACTGAGCTGGTATGATAATTCTGAGCAAGATGTCTGACCCCTGAGAATCATTTTTCATATGTGTCATCTGACCGATGCCTAAAATTTGTCTCTTATTCCTTCTTCCAGGAATGGATTAAATTTATCCTGTTGAAATTTGATGTCTTTAAAAAAACAAAAACAAACAAACAAACAAAAACCAACAACACAGGTGGTAATAGAACAGTAGTAGGAGAGAGTAGTCAGAAAAAGAAAACAATAAGTCAGAGGTCAGGAAACCTAAGTAAAAATCAAATGTGTAGAAATGAGAAGTATACTTGGGAGCGGGAACAGAGATCCAGACATACAGTCCAGAAATAAGTTAGGAACAGTCTCAGAACAAATTGACCAATGGCAGAAAGAATGAAGGATGGGAAGATTATCCAGAAGCTTCAGAGGAAAGGACTCAATCACTTCATCTTTCTTCTCTTACTTTTGACTGTGGAATAACTTGGGACTTCACTACTTAGCACCCATTTTATTTTGTTGACTGTGTGATGAGGGTGAAGCAATAGGGTTCATATTGCCAAAATAAGGAAGGAAAACGTGAAGAGAATGTCCAACTTTGCAAATGAGTCACATTCACCTTTTACGTTCATGAAACTGAAAACTGAAAAAGAAACCCATATCTCATTTTTGTATGAATAGTGTCTGAATATTTGCTGAAATTAAACTGTTAGAAGAATGAAAGTAGTGGTAAATCAAATATTGGAATAATCCTAACAAAATGATTTAATTGTTCTACTAAACCCTGGTACTATATAGACTCTGACAATATTTGTTTATTTAACTTTAAAATAATGTCTACAATTATTTAGTTTTACATATAATAAGAACTAATAGGACAAGTTTTTAATCTGATTATAGGGTTGCTATAAGTCATAGTGGTCAATCTTTCTTCCTGTTGTTGTTGTTAGGTGCCGTCAAGTCTCTTGTGACTCATAGCGACCCTATGTACAACAGCCCTAAACTCTCCTCTGTCCTGTGCCAATCGCACCATCTCTCACACTCCCATCCCAATTATTCCAGTCACTGAATCAATCCACCTCATAGAGGGCCTTCCTCTCCTGCGCTGTCCCTCCACCCTCCTAAGCATGATGTCCCTCTCCAAGGACCGGTCTCTCCTCACAACATGTCCAAAGTATATTAGACAGAGCCTCAGAATCCTTGCCTCCAAGGAGCCACCTGGTTTAACCCTTTCCATGACAAATCTGTTTGTTTTCCTTGCAGTCCATGGTATTCTCAATACTCTTCTCCAGCACCACAGCTCAAAGGCATCAATTCTCCTTCTATCCTCCTTGGTCATTGTCCAACTCTCTGATGCATAACAAGTGATTGCGAAGACCATGGCCTGTATCAGATGCACCTTAGTCTCCAGAGAGACACCATTGCTCTTGGATACCTAGCTTTACTTGTGTTATGCAGATGATACAACTTGCTTTCTGAAACTGAGAAGGACTTGAAGGAAGCATCTTCTTCAGTGTCAGGGACTGCAATTTTCAGTATGGACCGAAGGCTCAATATTAAGAAAACAGATTCTCGCCACGGGTTCAATTGGCAGTCCATGATTGATGGAGAAGATATTGAGATTGTTAACAGTTTCAACTTGCTTGGGTTCACAATTAACACACTTGAAACCAGCATCCAGGAAATCAAAAGACTAATTGAGTTAGGAAAGTCTGCTGTTGGGGACCTCTCCAGAGTGCTGAAGTACAAAGATGTCAGGGTAGAGACTGCAGTGCACCTGATCCAGGCCAAGGTCTTCGCAATTACTTGCTATGAATCAGAGAGCTGGACAATGATGAAGGATGACTGAAGAAGAATTTGAATTGTGGTGCTGGAGAAGAGTATTGAACATACCATGGACTGCCAAAAATACAAACAAGGCTGTCCTGAAAAACAAGTTGTTCTCGGGAGGCAAGGATTTTGAAGCTCTAACATATTTTGGGCATGTTGCCAGTCCTTGTAGAAGGACATCATACTTCAAGAGGGAGATCTTGGATAAGACGGATTGACACAGTGTCTAGGATAATAGGAGCAGGTGTGTAGGAGGCAGTGAGATTTGGCTCAGGATAGGGCGGGGTTTGATAGCTGTGAGTTGCGGGTGACTCAGCAGCATGTAACAACTGCAGCATAAGTCGTAGCTCAATGGCACCTAACAATAACAGCAAATGCTGTTAGGGGAAATTTCATTGAGGGAAGAAAAAAATGTTTTCTTGTTATAGTAATGGGCCTCTTCTTAAAACATAAAGGAGATGAGCTTATTAGGGAACAGAATGATATGTAGCTAGGTTGACAGGATAGACATAGATTTTGTAGGGCCTTCAAAACCAAGCAGAGAAATTTGTAAATTATACGATAGGGACCAGAGAGGTTTGTAGACATTTTTTGAGCAGAGTGATTATAATAAGTGTCTCAGGAAAATAAATATAACAATGTTATTTAAAATGTGAAGAGCTATTTGTCACAGTAGTCCTGAACCTATGTGACAGACACAGATCTAAGGTGGCGCTAGTGGAAATGGAAAATGGAAGAAATATTAAAGAAAAAAAATCGAAAACATTTGAGTAACAAGAAGGAATGGGAATAAATTATTGTCTCCGAATACTTGAAACCTAAAGAAAGGGAAAAGGTTGGGTGCCTTGTTAAGTAGGAGTCTTGTTGGCATTATAGATTAAACACTTATCTGGTAATTAAAAAGTCATAGCCCAAACCCCAAATCTACCACTCTGTGGGAGAAAGATGAGGTTACTCTCTAGTAACCTCTCCAAGATGTTAAGGAACAATGATGTCACTTTTAAAGACTAAGGTGCATCAGATTTAAGCTACGATCTTTTCAATTATTTGTTAAGCATCTGAAAGTTGAACAATGACTAAACATGACAGAAAAATTAATACCATTGAGTTATGGTGTTGGAGAAGAATACTAAATATCCCAGCAACTGACAAAAGAAGAAACAAATATATTTTGAAGAAAGGGAAAACAGGTTGCTCCTTGCAGGTAAGGATGGCAAATCTTTTTCTCAGATATTTTGAATATATTGTTTGGAAGGGCTAGTTCTTAGAAAATGGCATGATGCTTGTTTGGGTAGAGCATCAGTAAAAGAGAGGAAAACCTTCAATCAGTTGAACTGACAGTGTGATTGCAACAATGGATCCGAGATGATGAGGATAGCACAGATGAGGCTAAGGTTTAGATATGTAGTTTGTACAGTTACTAAGAGTCATAGTCGACTCTACGAAACCAAACAGCAGCAGAAACAGATGACTTAGTGCTAGAGTTATCCTGCCAATTCAAAGGCATGCTGTCTGAATCTACCAGCTGCTCCACAGTAGAAAGACAAACAGTCTCCTCACATGCAATTCATTGCATCTGAAGACCCACTAGAGGGTCAAATATGAGTTGATTCAGATACCAGTTTGACAGTATATAACAACAACAGGAAGCCCTCATAACATATTTGTATTTAGATTTATAAAGAGTTGTATTGATAACCCAAAAGCCATACTTTGGATCCACCAGCTGTTCCTCAGTAGAAAGATGCACAATCTCATCCTCTACAATTCCTCTCATTCACTCATTGCCATTGAGTTGAAATCCACTCATGGAGTTTCAGCTATCAGTCAGTTCTGACTCCATGACAGAGCAATAGACATTTTTGTACACTCTGGAATTCCGGTTTCCTTAAGTTGGAATTCACATTGGGTTATTTATTAGGTTTTGATAGAGTATTTAGAAGGTAAGCATGACAGTTCCCTCACCATATTATGTGTTGACCAGACTAATTTAATTTTAGAAAGTTAAATGTAAAGACTATATATTTAAACACAAATGTTTACTAAATTGAAATATATGATATAAATTTGTTCAAAGCACAAAAACAAGAAAGAAAAATATGTGATACCTAACAGCCTCTGAGTAAGAGATAAATACATCCAGTTGATGATCAATTTGATGGTATTGGGGGGTGCAGATTGAAGGGTAGAGAGAAAAGGAGTAAAGATTTTTTTGAGGAGCACCAAGCATAATAGGTACTGAATCCATCTAGATTAGAATGAAATGTGAAATCTTGAATATTCAATGTTAGGTCTGTTGTTAATATTTTTATTTGACCTGAACTTGATTATATGACCCCAGGTAATCCCTTGGGTATTCTTAGAACTAGAAGTCCATATGTTTTTAAAAGAGGAAAGAAAACTAGGTGAAATTTTGGAATTTCATTCAATCTCAGTAGAAGTAGACTTAATTAGGACTATGTAAAATTATGTAAAAATTTAGGCAGATGTGACCTGATATTGTTTTGAATTAATTTATTTTTTTTTTCTCCAAGAAAAAAAAATGGCAACATAGAGACAATATTATATGACAGAAAGAGACAAGTTATGAAGAGGAAGAAGCAGGTGGCAGTGCCTCTTGGCTTTTGGTTGCTTATGTAAACTTCTAAGATTTGATTTTGGTGATGTACACTGTAGGGCTTTGTCCTGCTAACTCAAATCTGGCTCTCTGGAAGTTTGAATCCATCAGTAGCTTCAAGAGAAAGAAGTGGGAAATTTTCTCCTGTTTCTGTTTTACAGCCTCTGAAAATTCACTGGAGAGTCAGTTATAAATCAGTTTTTACTTGACAGCTTTGCATTTTACATTTGCTTCATGAAGAGATTGGACAAGATTCTTGACAATATATAACTCAAACCTTCATTCATTAACAGTAAGAGAAACAAACGTGCAAGTTAACTTTCTCTCAATAAGTGGCCGGAGAACATTTTTAATGATCCTAGAGAGTCAGAGAAAAAAGGAGAAGACCTTCAAAGAGATGGATGGACACAGTGATTGAAACAATGAACTTGAGCATGGTTAAGATCGTGAGAATGGCCAGGACAGGACAAGAGTTTGGTCTGTCATTCAGAGTCTTAATGAGTTATAGTCGACTTGATGGCATCAGCATCTAATAATAACAGATTAACTAGGTTAAACTTTTCAGCATAATTTAACTTAATACTATATTATTTTCTCCACAAAATGATGAAGCTCTCTTAATAATCTGGCTATAAGACAAGAAAGATGTATCTGACTACCTGGTTAGCTATTGTTGTATAACAACTACCCTGATAATGATGTTGTCATTAGGTGCCTGTCAAGTCAAGTATGACTCATAGTGACCTTATGAACAAAAGATCTGACCTCCACTTTATCCTGTGCCATCTTCACACTTCCTGATACATAAGAGCCCATTGCAGCAGTCATCATGTCAATCCACCTGGTTGAGGGTGTTCCTCTCCTTGACAACCCTCCACCCTTCCCAGAATCATGTCATTCTCCAAGGAATATTTCCTCTTAGCAATGTGCCCAAAGTATGTGAAGTGAATTCAGCCTCATTATTCTTGCCTCCAAGGAATGCGTTAGCTGAGTTATATTAAGTCATGAGTAATTAGAATTAGGGTCCTGGACAGGGTTAAACCAGGCTTCTGCTTGGAGGAAAGGATTCTGAAGCTTCGTTTGACATACTTGGACATGTTACTAAGAGGTACCAGTTCTTGGAGAGGGACATCGTGCTTGGGAGTTTGGAGGGACAGTACGGGAGGGAAAGACCCTCAATGAGATGGACTGATTCAGTGACTGAGGTAATGTGGATAGATGTGTAGGAGACAGTGAGATTGGCAAAGGATAGAACAGGGTTTAGGGTTGTTATACAAAGGGTTGCTATGAGTTGCAGGCAACTTGATGGCATATAACAACAACAACAACAACAACAACAATATAATGAGGTATATTAATCAATACTCTCATCAAAATAAATGAAATGCTATGAAATAAATTGAATAAGAATTTGCTTTATTTTTAAAGAGTGCGTTATTTGGATAAACTACTTATTTTGAATTGGAAATGTGTCATGTGAGGCTTAACTGTAGGAGTTTTTATCTTAAGATGAATTTAAATTAAATATTTAAGAATTAATATATAATATTTTATATAAATAACACATTGTTATATTCAACTGGAAAATATTAGAGCTGTCTTTTTTATTATAAAAACATAGGTATCTTAAGAACGATTTTAAAAGAGAAAAGAATGAGGGTAAATTAAAGGGTCTAAATTCAGTGACAGGATTAGTTTTAACCGAGAGACTTATAAAGACCTTTAAAATAATTTACATTATTATTCTGTTTCAACTTTTTAAAACCTGAGGTCGGAACATTTTCAGCTGTTTGACAAGAGGAGAAGAAATGAGGATGAGTTATTTCATGTATTTGTTGCCACTGTTTGGAAGCAGGGGTGGCATCCACTTCCTAAATAACTTGTCTCCGGAAACCCTATGAACATTGATAAATGTCGATAGTTGTAGAGGGGCTTCAGGCCTTTTGTTCATAGGGTCTCTATGAGTTGTGCTTGACTTGAAGGCAATCAACCACTACCACCATAACAACCAATGGTATAGCAAGACAAAACAAAATAACACATCTCACAAAACATATTATGAGCTTGTAGCCAATAAAACTGGAAAATGTATTAATTGAACAGAAGAAATTGTGATGTGTAGTTACACAAATTCTTTAGTTTGTTAAGATGAGATGCCAAATTAATTCACTCACACTTTCTTTAAAGTTTTACTTTAATTTTGAGGATGGCACAGGATAGTATAGGATTCAGCCCAGTTGTTCATAAGGTTGCTATGAGTTGTACTCAGTTCTGTGTCACCTAACAGCAACACCACCATAGCACTGGTGGAGTTGTACTCTTAATCCAAATGTGGGTGATTTAAATCCATCTGCTGTTTTGAGGGGAAAAGATGGACATTGTCCATCTGTGCAGTTCAGAGCCTTTGCAAACTTGATGGACAGTCAACTGAGTTCTCACTCAACAAAGAGTGAGTTATTGAGCCAACTGTTGATATAAAATAAGAGGGCTCTGATGTTGAGTTTCAGCAAAATCAAACGCTATGAGTCTTAGGTGGTTCTAATTCACGAGGGGATCCTTGGACGAAAGACGGGAAGTCTCCTATTGTGATTTATAGCCAAAAGAAACCCAAAAGAAAGGAACTATGAGTAAGAGCCCAAGTCTTGGCAATAAGTTTGAGTATATTTTATATAATATCAAAATAAAGAGATCATGTTATTTCAAGAAACATCTTGTTCTTGAGTGCCATTGAGTTGATTTTCAACTCATAGAAACACCTTTGTGGCAGAGTAGCATTTCTCTATAAGTTTTTCTTGACTGTAATCTTGACAGAGTGAACTCTGGTGATGGTGTGGTTAAGGTTTTCAGCTGGTAACCAAAAGACTAATGGTTCAAACTCATCAGCCACTGGAGGGATTATGTAGATTAAGCAGTGTGCTTCCCTAAAGATTTAGACCTCTAAAACATTGTGGGTTTCACTCTGTATGAAAGGTCAACAAGAGTCAGAATTGACTGAGGGCACTGCTTGGTGCTTACTAATCTTTTTTTAAATTATTATTATTAATTTTAATGCTTACTGATCTTTACAGGAGCAAATCACCAGGTCTTTCTCCTCTTGAGCTGCAGTGGTTTTCAGTGGTCAGTCTCTCAGCAGCCACACACTTAACCATTGTGTCATCATGGCTCCTTTTATTTCTTGTTCTATAATCTCTAGTATTGTTGTCTAATTAGATTAACATGGATAGTTTGAGTTGTGATTCTGGAGAAGAGTATTGAACATACCATGGACTGCCAAGAGAACAAACAGGTCTGTCCTGGAGAGGATGAAGCTATGTTGTCCCTTGGAGGCATGGATTTTGAAACTCTGTTTCACATATTTTGAGCATGTGGCCAGAAGGGACCAGTCCTTGGAGAAGGGCAGAAGGATAGAGCAGGAACAGAAGATCCTGGATGAGAGAGATTGACACAGTAACAGGGGTAATGATGGTAGATTGGCTCAGGATAGAACAGAGTTCAGAGCTATAATGCATAGGGTCACTATGCGTCATAGTTGACGTCACCTAACAATAACAATAATTTCTAGGTCTCAAGTTCTTAATTTACATTTGGTAGGTCTGGATTTGAGCACCAGTTCTGCAGTTTTAGGGCAGAAAGTCTAGGGCATGATTTGAGTTGTAGTTAATTTACAGGGCCTTGATCATCATACTAGCAAAACTACCAATTACAATTGATCTTTCTTTGTATCTCTAAATATTTTTTATTTTTATTCTGTTCACTCAATCTGAAATAGTACTATGATTTTAATTGTTGTTACATTAACTAAACCTGTACCTGTGATCTTTTCCCCCCTCGCTAGTCATTCTAGGGAGCCCTGATGGCCTAGTAACAAGAAAAAGGCACGCAGTTCTGGGCCACCAGCTGCTCCACAGGAGAAGGATGGGCAATCTCATCCCATGCAATTTACTGCCTCTGAAAACCCACCAGAGGGTCAGCAATTGATGGGTTCTGACTCAGTGGTACACAACAACAACAACAGTCATTCTTTAGCTTAGGACGGAGTCCTGTTTCTAAAAGTGTACTGAAATTTCTCCCCCGAGGATTACTCAGAAATTCTAGCCTTGTTCTTTCAGGCATTTTGAGCACTAAACTCTCAATTTTTGTATCTCTCTGCTGCTGAACAAGGAGCCAATTGCTGGTTTTGTTTCTCTTTAGTTGCTCAACCTCAATGTATTAAAAATTAAATTTGCCCTTCTACTCATTCTCTCTTAGGGCAGATTATCCACTAAACAAGGTAAGTACTGATTTACTTGTATTAATTTACTAACCTGTAGTGAACATTTTCACATGAGTTTTACCAGTGAAATTATTAACTGCAAATTAGTAAGTAACCACAAGTGAACTCATACTTAATCTTGTTCCCTAAGTATTTGGTCAGGAATTTCAAACTTGAAGGGACTTTGATTCTGTGGGAAGGTGTAGTGGGGCTGGGAGAAAGACCAGTCATACCTAGAAGCAAGAATCTTTGTATAGTGAAAAATTATGAAATTGTTCACTCCAGATTAATAAGTAAGCACATGCAAGTCCATGTACCTTGTTTCTAGAGTAATAGGACATTGCTTTATCCTTTCCTCTTTTTTTGGTTTCTTCTCTCACTTTACTAATGGATTCTCGGTCCTTCTTATGACTTTAGAGAGAGTTCTCAGAATCATATTTAAGGACTCCTGGATGACTAGAATATACCTCATGTTTTTGATCTACTATCATAACAATTCTTTAAGTTCTTATAATTTCCCATTGGCTTGTTTTCATTCTCTCCTGACTGAATATTAATGACCTTTCCACTGCAAGTTTCTTCTTATCATTTTATCTCCTTCTAAATCCATCTCCGTGGAAGGAGGAGTGGCATCCACTTCCATAATAGCTTACCTCTGGAAACCCTATGAACTTGGAGAGAGGATGAAAGGCACCCAAGCGTCAAGGACTCTCCTTCATAGGGTCGCTATGAGTTGCCTGCGACTCGACGCACTTAACAACAACAACAACAGCAAATCCATCTCCATAGGAGAGTCACAAGAGCCCTTTCAGGCACAACTTAGTATCTTTGACTTTATTTTCTAGTAGTTTCTTTCATGGGGCTACTTTCCAGTCTGGGAAGATGAGTGGAGAGACCAGACTCTGCAAAGGTGTATTTTCTGGTTTGGGCTTGAGACTTGGGTGTGCTTGTTGCTCGCAACAGGGTGTGAGCTGATTGGATCTGGCCTCATATTTAAAAAGCCATTTGGGCCATTAGGCCTGTTTTTTTGTGGAGCTCTCAATTTAAAACAAGCTTGGCAGCAGGAGAGGCATCCACTTCCAAGATAGCTTGCCTCCAGCAACTCTATACACTTAGAGAAAGATGAAAGATTTTTGTATTCAAGGCTTTTGTTCATAGGATAGCTATGAATCATCTACCACTCAGCAGCACTTTAAAAACAACAGTCTCGTTCATAAATTTTATGCTCTAGCAGAAACAGTAACAATACAAAATAAACGACAAATTCTATTTAACCATACATCTTTAGAATTCTCTTACATTCAACTATTTGATATTTGCACAATCTGTCCTTTCTCTCCACATTTGAAGACACCTTAAACTGTCAGTTGTTTATACATAGGAGCATAGGAACCTGAGTGGAGCAGTGGCTAAGTGCTCAGCTGATAGCCAAATAGTCACCAGTTTGAGCCCACTGGTAGTTCCTCATTAGAAATATCAAGCACTCTGCTTCCATAATTTGTTGTGAATGTTTGGTTTTTTCCCCATTGTTCATGATAATATGTAGACTCCGAAAGGTAAAACTATACCCAGAGATTGAGGAAAAGAATCCAACAAATACATTTACCATTAAATTGTTTGTCCAATGCTGTCTGTTTTGATAACTTACGATAAAATGGTAAAAACATAAAAATTGAGTCTTATTTATAGTAAGTCATGGTAGCAGACAGGAAGAAAGAAAAACATACTCCCTTTGTTTTTTACCCAATGATGGCCTAGTAGTAAGAAGTTGTGCTGCAATCACAAAGGCAAGAGGTTTGAATCCATCAGCTGCTTCACAGGGAGAAAGATGGGCAATCTCCTTCCATGCAATTAAACTGCCTCTGAAAAGCCACTGGAGGGTCAGCTATGGATCAGTTCTAACTGAGTGGTACTCAAAACAACAACAATAGTTTCTAATTGTTACTGTAACAGAAATACCACAAGTGGGTGACTTTAATGAACTCAAATTTATTTTCTCACTGTTTACAAGTCTAGAAATCTAAATTCAGACACTAGCATTAGGGGGAATTCTCTCCTGTTGGCTCTTGGAAAAGGCCCTTTTCTCATTTCGGCTTCTGTTTCTTAGATCCTTGCCTGTTATGTGATGTAACATCTACAACTGTGCTTTCTGGACTTCAGTGTCAAATGAGTTCTTTCATTATCTCAACAGTGGTTGGTCTAAGACAATCCTTCATTGCTTGACCTCATTATCATTAAGAGAAAACTTTATTCCCAAATTGATTACTACTCACCAATATAGATCTAAACAACAGCCCATTACCTTCTAGTTGAGTTCCAACTTATAGCAACCCTACAAGGCAGAGATGAATGACATAGGGTTTCTAAGCATAGTCTATTTTTTCTAATTTCTTTATTTTTATTTTGTTTCTTTATAGTCTTTTATTTTCAACTAAACTTTTTGTTTTTATGTGCTGTAGAGTTAGAAATGACTTATAGCTGACCCTCCTGTGGATTTTCAGACCAAGGAGGATAGAAGGAGAATTGATGCCTTTGAGCTGTGGTGCTGGAGAAGAGTATTGAGAGTACCATAGACTGCTAGGAAAACAAACAGATTCATACTGGAAAGGGTTAAACTGGGTGACTCCTTGGATGCAAGGATTCTGAAGCTCCGTCTAACATACTTTGGGCATGTTGTGAGGAGAAACCAGTCCTTGGAGAGGGACATCATGCTTGGGAGGGTGGAGGGACGGCGCAGGAGGGGAAGGCCCTCTGTGAGGTGGATTAATTCAGTGACTGCGATAATCGGGATGGGAGTGTCAGAGACAGTGCGATTGGCACAGGACAGAGCAGACTTTAGGGCTGTTGTTCATAGGGTCGCTATGAGTCACAAGTGATTCAATGGCACATAACAGCAACAACAACTACATACTCTCCTGGGAGGAGACTGCCCATTAGTCTCTTGCAGAGCAACAGGAGGATTCGAATCATGTGCCTTTGAGCTAGCAGCACAATTTACTTGTATGTGTCTATTATTTAATTACTAATTTTCCTGTTTAAGTACTAATTTCTATGGGAGTTCACCAGTTTATGCCAGGAAATTTGAAGGATAGTTACTTGGCCAACTCTCTGGAAGAAATGCATATCTGTTCCAATTCCAAGGCAGAACAGGGGATTCAATATTGGACCAGATACTTGGATGAAGTGAAGAATGGTAGGCAAGAAAAATCAATAGATCTAGCTTTTCAACTGTTGTCGTTTGGTGCTTTTGTGTCAACTCCTACCCCTTGTGTTAATAGGAACGACCCATTGAAACCTTGCCCAATCCTATGCTATCTGCCACACTATCTGCCATGTTTTAATCCAGTATTGTAGCCAATATACTGATCCATTATTGAGATTCTTTCTCTTCTTAGCTGACCCTTTACTTTTCCAAGCATGATATCTTTTTCCACGGACTCATCCCTCTTGATTATTCCCAAAGTGTATAGGCGTTTTACAGAGTACTCTGGCCGTACTTATTTCAAGACAGATTTGTTTATTCTTTTGGTAGGCCATGGTTCAATACTCTTAACAATGTGTACTATAGAGGTATCAATAACATGAGTAAAATCAATATTCTGAACCATGAAGACCATAGAGTATCTAAGGCTGTGATATTGTGACAGTTCAACACCTTTACTGACAATTCAAAGGCAGAAATTCTTTGATCTTTATTATTGCTTTTAATGTTTTTATGTGATATAATTAATGCCAATCCAGAATAGATTAAGTAAAGTGGGGGAAGTCTTAATAGATAATTTAGAGTCTTCAGTGCAACAGAAAAAAACAGGATAAAAGAAACTTCTTTAGAGTGGATGCTTCTTTTATTAATATAGAACTGTTGCTGTGTGCCACTTGACTGCAAGAGCAGTAGAGGGCTTATTGTTGTTAGCATATACTATTGAATCAGATGTTATTTATACCTCACCCTCTCGTGGATTTTCTGAAGCTGAAAATTGCATGCATGACAGGAGACTGCTTATCTTTCTTCGGCTGAGTAGCTAGTGGATTTTAGACATATGGCTTTGAATTGTCTGTACATCTTACCACTAAGCCACCAAAGCTCCCTAATATAGGGATGTTGTGTGCCATTGAGTCAGAACTAATCCATTCCTGACCCTCCTACAGGTTTTCAGAGGCAGTAAATTGCACAAGAGGAGATTGGCCATTCTTTCCCAGTGGAGCAGCCGGTGGATTCAAACCACACCCCTTTAGTATTGCAGCACAGCTTCTTACCACTGTTGTTGTTGTACACCCCTAAAATAAGTTTAGTGGAATGTGTATATCAGAATGTCATAGAGTTTCTAAGGCTGCAGTATTTATGAAAGAAGGTTGTTACAGCTTTCAAGATTGCCACGTCTTTCTCGAAATGCTTTCTCTAAAATACTTTTAATGTTTCAGGGAACTGCTTGATGCATTTCTTATGTCGGTTCTGTTTGAGGAGATATTCTGATTTCTGCATTATTTTTCTGATGTTTTTTGTTTGATGTGCTGTGTTTTTATGTGTCTGAGTAAAAAATAGTGCTTTGGGGAGGTTATTATCATGCAAAGCAATCATTTTGAAAATATTCTCTTCTGAAGGAAAACAGTAATGTTTAAGTTCTAGTCCAGGAGTCTCAGTTTATGCTCTTCACACATGTACAACATTTTTATGTTTAAAAAGAAAAAAAACTAGGTATGGGGAAAGATGTTTTATTTAGTAAAATATAACTCAATGCTGTCTTATTTTCTTGTGAGTGTAATGTTTTGTCCTTGCTCTTTATATTAAAGAAAAACACAAGAATAAATGGCTGAAATAGAATATGCTTTCAAATATTTCTGAAGATAGTAAGTTATTTACTTTAGTAGATGTTTTCATTTTTAGGCCAGCTCAATATTTTCATTTAGATTTACAGTATAGATAATGCACATTTGCTAATTTAGAGTGTTTTCTGAATTCTCTTTTAAATCTTTTTACTAAATAGAACAAAATTTCCAAAAAAAAGTTATCTCAATGACAAAAAGAATTCATTATTGTCACAGTTATATTCCCTTTACATAACTATTTAAAAAATACTAAATATTATTGATTGTTTAAAAGTTAATTCAGGATGACAGGGCATCAAGGAGTAAAATAGCCAAAGTTGCTGTTAGTAGAACTAAATAATTATTAGGTAATCATTCCTCAGTTACTTTCAAGTAATCAATCCCTTAATTAAAAGTGGGATAAAGATCACTACTGTTGTTATGTGCT
>NW_006399768.1:9189442-9193664 GCF_000299155.1 Elephantulus edwardii | reverse complement strand
CATGCCCAAAGTATGTTAAAAGAAGCTTCAAAATCCTTGCCTCCAAGGAGCAGCCTGGTTTCACCCTCTCTAGGTTGAACCTGTTTGTTCTTCTGGTAGTCCATGGTATGTTCAATGCTCTTCTCCAAAACCACAGCTCAAAGGCATCAATTCTCTTTCTACCATTCTTAGTCATTGTCCAGATTTCTGGTGCATAGCAAGTAACTGCAAAGACCATGGCCTGAACCAGGCATATCGTATTCTCCAGACTGACATCATTGCTTTTCAGTACTCTTGAAAGTTTCATGACAGCAGATTTTCCAAATGTAATTCATCTTTTGATTTCCTGGTTGCTGGTTCCAAGCTTGTTTATTGTGGATCCAAGCAAACTTAAGTAAAATGCTCAAATTTGGAAACTTTAGTACGAAAATAGGGACCGAAGAGCAATATGCTAAGTGAACTAACTCAGTCCCATAAGGACAAATATTGTATAAGACTATTAAATAGATAATGAGTAAAACATGTTTGAAGATCTAAATGGGGGGGCAAGGGGGAAGCAGAGGGTAAGGATAGGTGGAGGTAGGAGTAATCATAGAATCACACAATGGATAGAGGGAAGGGTGTTTAAGGAAATGGAAAAGATCCAATGTAAAAAAAAAAGGAAATATAAACTCTAAGTAAACCAGTATAAAATAAAAAAATTATATTAAGACGAAAGTATGATATAGTTAAGTGTTGGTAATGATAGAATACCAACTGTGTGGTTCAACTACTTTGGAAGGCAGTTTGGCATTTCCTCAAAAAGTTGAATATGAATATTCCAGATGACCCAGCTAATCCACTGCTTGGAATATACCCTGAGAAAATGAGCACTGAGGAACAGAGACTTGCACAACAATGTTCACAGCAGTATTATTCACCATAGCAAGATCATGGAAACAGCCCAAATGTCCAGTCACAATGGAGTGGATTGAGAAAGTATGGTACGTTCACACAATGGAATACGATGCAGCATACAGAAGTAATGATTTTGTAAATTACTACCTAATTTGGGAGGGACTGGAGAGCATTATGCTAAGTGAACTAACTCAGTCTCTTAAGGACAAATACTGCATAAAACTATTATTGTAGAATGAATATGAGGATCCAAGGTAGGGAGGGCAAACAGAGGGGTGAGGATGTGCTTCAAAATTTGGAGTATGTATTGCACCATTTGATGGGTAGAAGGAAAAGGGAAAAATCTGGTGTGAAAAAACAATGTGTGCGAACATTTTAAGTAAGCATATTTTTTTTTTTAAAAAGGTCCACTCTTGTAGAATGGAACTGACATCAGGTTTAGGGTAAGAATGAGAAAAACTGGATGAATGATGTATACCGCATTGAAACTGATGAGGGAGAGAACAGTTTAAAAGCAATATATTTTAGGGCATTATGATTATCATAAGAGTCCAGAATGAAGGTAGCAGAGTGGAGTATACTCAGGGTGGGGGTGGAGGTGTGTGGTTGTATACCAATGAAGGAAGTTTTATTTTACTTTTCAAAGAGAAGAGCAAACTGGGGTGGGGGTGGAATGGGTGAGGAGAAAAGTATAACAATGAATGAATGGAAATCCAAAATGTAAATGTTCATTGAAATTAATAAAAAAAAAAAGGTTTAAGTAGACACATTTTAACACTGCAGTTAGACAGAACTGGTTGTATGCTGTGTGTCATCAAGCTTCAATTTTCATCTAAAAAAAGTAACAGTAAAATATATAATTCATAGAGATAAAAAAAATTTCCATTTAGCATTATGAACTTAAAAACCATTACTATTTAATACAGAAAATTCAAGGGTGAAACAACAATTTGAATTTTTAACCCTTTAATTTCATCTTCTTATCTTTAATATAACTTAGTCCTAAGTTATTCTACTTCTTTTCCAATTGCTACCTGATTTTCCTCCCCTTAAGTGTTATACTTTTTTTTCTGTTAGAAGTATTATTTTTAAAGTGTACCATTTTACTTCTCTTGAGAAAGGTAGACTTGGGAAGGTTAAATCTTTTAAAGTTCAAAATGATCAATGCATCAACGTTTTAAAATGAGCTTGACAGTCCCATTTAGTTGTCTCTTCCAAATTCCATAAAACCTAGGGTAGTTAAAAGAAAGTGTTCTTGATAGGTTGGATTTTTTAAAACTACTTTTCTGTATATTTGTAATTATACCTTTCATTTTTCACTGAAGGCTTTTAAAAATAATGTGAAGTGTGTTATGTAGTTCTAGATGCAAATGTATAGTGTAGAGGAAATTTTCTCAAAGTTATACAGCTTAATAGTTGTTCGGTGCCATCAAGTCAACCATGACTCATAGTGACCCCATAAACAACATTTTTGAACTCTGCTTCTCCTGTGTCACCTTGGAAGGCAAGCCTTTTGATATAAGCTTTCAATTTTCTGGGAGAGCTACAGAATTGAAGCACAGAATGGTTGGTTGCTCTTCCCAAGTTGAGTATTCTTTTGTTTGCCACTGTCTTTCTTCTTCTCTATTAGTGGCAGTAGGGCACTATTTACTGGGTGTTTAGCATGGAAAAACATCCAGTCTTTTAACACTGACAACACATCTAAATAATGAGTCTCTTCATCATGGTACCGTGGACGTAATCTTTGGCTGTCAGACTCTTGTGTAGTTTTGCTGTACTTTAGCATCCTGAAAGTGTGAGAAATTGGGCTGATTAGTTGGTTGTTGTTTTTCTCTTCTTATTGACATCTGCCAGTTCTTTTATCCTGCATTTTTAGGCTCATGATGGTTTCTAGATCAAATTTCAGTTTTGATCATTGCAAATATGGAAATAGCCAGTTCTTTCCCAGCGGTTGCAATGGATGCTGATTAGCTGCATGCTGGCTGTTGAAGTCATAGCAACTTGTCTTACTAACTATCTTCTAGGCATCTCAATGAAGTTTCTTCAGTCTTTGAACATATGACAACAAAAGAGCTTGATCTCCTTGGGAAGAAAATGGATACCTTCTTTCACTGGAGAACAACTTAATAAGATCAATTAAACAATCTTTCCTAATGTTCATTTCCGAAAGGCTAAGCTAGACATTATTTGTACTCTTTTCTTTCAGTTTTCCTCATTAGAATTCTTCAGATAGACTTAATCTTTTAATGTAAAAATTATTAATTGCCAAATTGTTGGATGTTATTGTTTAGGTTACTAAGCTAAACATACTTTGTATTAACAAGTTCATTACATTTGGCTATGTTGTTATGTGCTATCGAGTTGGCACTGACTTATTGCTGACCAGCTAGAGGGTTTGAAGAAGCAGTAAACTGCAGAGGAGAATGAATGCCCACCATTTTCCTATGGAGCAGTTGGTGGTTTTGAATCATGTGCTTTTGGTATTGCAGCACAGCTTTTTACCAGTAGGCTACCAGAGCTTTCTATAGTGAAAACAAGTGGGTACTCACATTTTGTTTTGAAATAGATCTCAGGAAATTTTAGTTAGCAATATTTTCTACAGACAAGATAGTTAAAATAATTTGGAGATGAGTACTCAATACCAAATAGATATGTCTTGGGGAAAGTGCAGTCAATGAGCCAATCAGAGGCAAGAAAGATGAAACTTCATCTCACAATACTTTGGGATTGTTGCTAGGAGAGGCTATTCCTTGCATAGGGAGGCATGTGTGGAAATGTGGTGGGTCAGTGAAATAGAGAAAGACCCTCAGTAAGATGGATTGACACAGTGACTTCAGGAATGGACTCAAGTTTGTCTGTGGTGGTAGGATTTTTGAGAATGGCTTTTCTATCCATTGTCTTAACCCTCTCTGATGGCATGATCTGTAGCTGCCTTAACTGCAGGCACTTGGCATCATCATCTTAACATCATCAACAGCTGTGAGGCCAAGATACAAAAGGGAGAGCTAACTAGACTATAGGGAGACTGTGGCAAGGCATAGCCTGACAAAGCCAGATGTTTCTATGACAGAGATATCTTGCTGTTTAATAAGAAGTTGCCTGATTAGTAGAGGGCCTGTGTCTTGCTGTCGACTGAGAAGCTGCCTGGATTAATTGAAAGACTGTATCTTGCTTCTGACTGAGAAGCTGTCTGAAATAACTGAGGAGTTGTGTCTTGCTGCTAACCTGGCTTGGGCTGCTGTTCATTAAACCTTGATTTCACTGTGTAATATCCATTGTCTCCCTGCTTCCAACCTGTTTCCCCAATAAAACCCTCAACTGTGAGTAAAATAAGGTTCTTTAAAGT
>NW_006399768.1:9178231-9188830 GCF_000299155.1 Elephantulus edwardii | reverse complement strand
TACTTAAGGATGCTATGGGCAGATGCTATGAAGGATCCAGAGGCATTAAAAGATGGAAGGAATATACAGAGTCACTCTAGCAAAAATAATTGGCTGACAGAAGAATTTCAAGAAACAATATATGATCAAGAGGCAATGGTGATGAAGGAGGAAGTGCCAGCTGTTCTGAAGTCACTGGAAAAAAAAATAGGCCCCAGGAATTGATGGAATACCAATTGACGTGTTTCAACAAACAGACTCTGTTTTGGACATGCTCACCAGGTTGTGCCAAGAAATTTGGAGGACAGCTACTTTTCCCACTGACTGAAAGAGATCCATATTTATTTTCATTCCAAAAAAAAGGGGACCTCACAGAGTGTGGAAATTATCAAACAATATCATTAATGTAATATGCAAACAAAACCCTGCTGAAGATTATCCAAAAAATGACTGGGATAGCACATTGACAGAGAACTACCAGATATATAAGCTAAGTTTAGAAGAAATAGTGGCACTAGGGGCATTATTACCAATGTCAGATGAACCTTGGTGGAAAGCAAAGAGTATGTCAATCTGTGAAAGCACAGGAATGTCTGTGTTTCATTGATTATGCAGAGACATTTGCTGTGTAGATCACAACAAATTGTGGCTAATCTTGAGCAAAATGGGTGTTCTAGAACACTTGATTGTGTTCATGTGAAACCTATACTCGGACCAGGAAGCAGTCCTCAGAATAGAAGAAGGAAACTCTTCATGGTTCAGAATCAGAAAATAAAAGTGTTTCAGGATGAAACCTGTCTCCAAACTTTTTCAATCTATATACTGAACATTGATCATTCAGGAGACTGGCCATTCTGAGGTGGAATGTGGCATCGGATTGGAGGGAGACTCACCAACATGCTATGCAGAGAACACAACCTAGCTTGCTGAAACTGAGGAAGCATTTGCTGCAGAAGATCAAGAATGATAGCCAAGGACATCAACTTGGAAAACTAGAGGATTGGTGAAAAAGAGGAAGACCCTCAATGAGATGGATTGACAGAGTAGTTGCTCCAATGGGTTTTAAACACAGCAGAGAATATGAGGATGTTGCAAGATTGAGTAGTATTTCAGTTTGTTATAGAAATGAGTCAGAGCTGGCACAAGGGCACCTAAAACTTAGCTCATAGCTGAATAAAATAAGTTGATCTGAAAGCTATATATCATGGAATGATTTTTTGTTATTGTTGTTGGTATCAGTTGCCATCACCCTGGTGCAAAGTCATGTAGGCTTCGTATATAACAAACCAAAACGTTGCCTAGAATTATTTTCACGATCCTTGGTTTTTTTTTTTTTTAAATTAATTTTAATGAACGTTTACAGAGATTTTGGATTTCCATTCATTCATTGTTGCACTTTTCTCCCTGCCCCCATCCCCAACCCCAGTTCGCTCTTCTCTTTGAAAAGTAAAAGAAAAATTCCTTCATTGGTATACAGTTGGGTTGTTTTAAACTTATTACTATAGCTGTGTTAATCCATCTCATTAAGAGTTTCCCTAATTATTGCTGTCTATTGTACCAACCATAATTTCCTTTTCTGCAATTGATTTTTTTTCTGATCACATGTTCTAAGTAAGGAAGTTCAAGACTTACCATTGTTGCTTTTAAAGAGTATCCGATATTATGTCTTCTGCTACTAATTTCTTGGGTTGTTTTTTTTTTTGGTCTCCGGAGTAGATGTATTTGATATTCTTTGGCTACACTGTAGTTGAAATGCATTATTGCTTCTGCTTTCCTTTTTTCATGTAAATGAGGCAACTGAAAAGATTAGCTTTGTGTCAGAAGCACTTTAATTGTCATTGCAGTTGAGCTGCAACTGACTCATGGCTGTTGCTCCAGTGGGTTTTCAGAGATTGTAAATTACAAAGGAGGAGAGTGTTCATCTTTCTCTTATGGAACAGCTGGTGGATTTGAACTGTCTGCCTTTGGGTTGGCAGCACAGCTTTTTACCCATTAGACTATCAGAGTTCCCTTTATATGGATAAAATAAATGTTAATTATCTCACATAAAACCCAGACTTTATTTCAATAGATTATGTCATCGAACTCTAAGACATAGTGCAACTCTCCATAGGGTTTCTGAGGTAATTATTATCTATGGAAGCAGACATCCTTATCTTTTTTTGCGGGGTTTGTGAGACATTTGAACATCTGATCTTTTGATTAGAAGTAAAATTCATAGTCCACTATACTCTCAGAGCTCTTAGATTTACAAGACACTTAAAATGATCTATAACAAATTTTGTTATGGACGAAATGATTCTGTAAATCAGAGTAGAATGACAACTCAACTAACATGTTAGAAGCCAATATATTCAAATCTAGAACTCACAAAACATGAAGCAGAAGTTATATTAAAATATATTAGTGATCTAGTGGTAAGGAGTTGTGATGCCAGCCTGAAGGCCCACAGTTCAAATCCACCAGCTGCTATATCAAAGAAAGGTGGTCAGGTTCCTTCTGTGCCATTTATTGCTCTGAAATCCCACTGGATAGTAAGCTGTGAGATCATTCCAACTTGGTGGCACATCATAACACCTCTACTACCTCTACTACTAATTTTTATTATATATTTTAGGGTCAGTATAGTGCAACTCAACTAGGTGTTGTTGTTAGATGCAATGGAGTTGAGTATGAGTCATAGCTATTCAATGAACAACAGAGCTGAATGCTGTCCTATCCTGTGCAAACTTGATCATCTCTGACCCAGTTGAACCCATTGCCAAAGTCACTATTTCATTCTATCTCATTAGGGGGTCTTCCTCTCCTTCTCTAATCCATCTCTCCCAGCATGATGTCCCATTCAAAGGAATAGTCTCACTTAGCTACATGTCCGAAGTATGAGACACAAAATGTTGCTATCTTTGCCTCCAAGGAGCTATCATTGGACAATAATTATCTTTTCTGGTGATATGTGACAACAAAAAGTAGGTAAGGTTTTCCTGTGCTTAATCTCGCCATGTGAATTTCTAATGCACAATTTCTAGTTATATGAGTGTGACTTAACATTCAGGAGCTTTACAAAGAAAGCTTAAATATGATTGATATTTGGTTTTGATTATGGTTTAGAATTATAGAGCTGAACTTAGGAACACAATAATAAACTCAGTTGATGTGGTAATTTTGTTTGTCCTATCCCATGTAAAAAGTTGTGTTTAAATAACCTCGCAAGACAAGGTGTGATTAAATATTCAGTAGTTGAGATTAGTGTCTGTGTGCAAAGCAAACCTTTAGTTCATAAATTTGAAATAGAATGAAGTAGCTAGTTAATAGTGTTTGTATGTTAGACCACATTTCACACACTTAGGATATGTTATCAAGATGACCCAGTCCTGGAAGAAAAACATGAAGATGGGTAGCTGTAATTGTTAAGTGCTGTTGAGTCAAGTATGACTCATAGAGACCCTATGAATAACAGATCTCAACCCTCTCCTATCCTGTGCCTTCCTCATTATTTCTGAAGACTCTGAATCAGACATATTAGTTTGCACAATGGCTGCAACAATGTGGCTAAGCCCCACAGCAATTGTGAGAATGTGACAGAGCTGAGGAGTGTTGTGTGTTTTTTTAATTTTTTCCTCCCTTATGTGCACAAGGTCACCTGTTTTAGAGCCAACTTGATGACACCTAACAAAGCAATAACATAAATATAGATTTTTGTTTTGTTTTGTTTTATATTGCTTCACACTATTCTTCATTCATGTTGTGTTTCATACAATCATTATCATGCATTGTTTTATAAAATAAATTACCATTGAACCTTGCCCATCATTATCCTGTCTTTGCAGGTCCCAGCCTGATCTTTCCCATTTCCTTCACCTCCTCCCCTCCCCACCAAAATGTGCAATCCTGTGGTTTTGTCCATACCAATCCTCAGCCCTCAGTTCCTATCCCATTCCCCTTTTGGTCCCAATACACATTTTTTGAGTTATCCTTCGATTTCTACAATAATGGTCTTATACAGAATTTGTCCTTACGAGACTGTTAGTTCACTCATTATAATGCTCTTCAATCTCTCCCCATTTGTGTAGTATTTTTCTAACTTGTTGCTCCTGAGTGCTGCATAGTATCCCATTGTGTGAATATACCACAATTTCTCATTCCATTCTGGTGTAGTTGAACATTTGGACCGTGTCCATGATCTTGCAATGATGAATATTGCTGCTATTTGTCTCTACTCTAATTTTCTTGAGCTATATTCCTAGAAGTGGAATAACTGGGTCATATGGAGTTTCTATGTTCAACTTTTTGAGGAAACACCAAATTGCCTTACAGATTGTGCCAATTTACAACCCCATCAATAGTGTTTGAGAGTTTCACCTCACCACATCCTCTCCATCTCTTATTGCTTGCTACCTTGCTAAGCTTTGCCACTGCTACTGCTGGAAAATGATATCTCACTGTGATTTGAATTTGTATTTGTATCTCTCTTAATGCCAGTGATTTTGAGCATTTCTTCATGTGTCTGTTGGCCATCTGAATGTGAAAAGTCTTTTGTAAAAAGTCTTTTTATGTCTTTTGGCCATTTTGTAATTGAATTAACAGTTTTTTCCTGGAGGACCAGGAGTGTTCTGTAAACTTATGTATGAAACCTTTATCTGAGACGGTATTGCCAAATGTTTTCCCCAAGTCTTTTCTTTTCCCAGGTTTTCTTCTGACCCTATTGAAAAACGTTTCTAATGCACACAGAGATTTAATCTTTAGAAATTCCCATTCATCAATTTTATCCTCCTCAGATTGTGTATTTTTAGCTGTATTTGTCAGCCTCTTTATACTATAGAGTAGGCCTTCTAAGTTGGTTCCAGTTTGTGTCTTATG
The DNA here is from genome assembly GCF_000299155.1 of Elephantulus edwardii. Lineage (NCBI taxonomy): Eukaryota > Metazoa > Chordata > Mammalia > Macroscelidea > Macroscelididae > Elephantulus > Elephantulus edwardii. The sequence continues at coordinate 9,183,994 of NW_006399768.1, read as the reverse complement.
AACTTTATATTTTAGGTCTTTACTCCCAGGTCTCTGATCCATTTTGAGTTGATTCTTGTGTATGGTGTGTGTTGTGGATCCTGTTTCAGCTTTCTGTACGTAGCAGTCCACTTTGGCCAGCATCATTTGTTGAAGATGTTGTCATTTCCCCATTTGATTGGTTTATAATGTTGCTCTACTGCATAGATATACAGTATGATTTTTATTTATTTTATACTCTTCAATATTTCTACTACAAAGCCTCCTAAACTGATTGAACTATTATTACCTCTTGACATTGACTATATTGCAACTCATATCAACCCGATATAACAGAATTGAACTGTCCTATAGTATTCGCTTCATAAAACCAGAGAACTCTTCCTGATCAGTTTGAACTGTAGACTTTGCCGTTTTAATTGCCTTGCTTAACCATTGTGCTATTAGGGCTTCTTTCTTCCTAATTATCATCCCCCAAATTTGCCTGATTCTATTTGGTTCATTTAAAGTTTTACTTTGATTAATTCTCCTATCTTAGATATTTATTTTGGAGAAGAATGTGATCATAATCACATGGGAGGAGATTGCCCATCTTTCTCTGGTTGAGTTGCTGGTGTATATATTTGCCAGAGAGGAACCACCTTGGCTTAGCAATGTAACTCCCTATGGACTATGCCACCAGAGATACCTTAATGAATACAGTATTTCCTACTTAATTGTTCTCAGTTTACTTAATTCTTTTATTTTCTCTTTACATCTAAGCACTTGCACTTATTTGTTAGGCAGTTGGTAACTTGAATTCAGTTAGTTACAGTTACTTTCTGAGGGTGGTTCTACCTGACTTGCAGGGCCAAAATGAGGAAAGTGATAGTGGTACTAAGAGACATGGAAAGACAATTCAGTAAATGGAGCCTACCATTATATCATTTGTTTCCATAGAAATATTCATGTACCGAGTTATGCCTCCATGGTACTTTACTAACTTTTTTTGGTAAATCTTCACTTAGTGAGTGTGATGGACTCAACTGCGTTATCTAAAAATAAAAATGTATGTTACGCTATAACATGAAAGCTAAAAATTGTGTTAGCCAGGCAAAGGAAGGCTAGCAAAAGACACAGAGCAGTGACGTATATTAAGCATAGTTTTCTCTGTTAGGTACCATCGAGTTGAATACAACTCATATAGCAGCCCTGTGAACCATCGACCTGAATCCGGTCATATCCATCCTCATCAACTCTGCCACACTTGAGCCTTTTGCTACAGTCACTTTATCAATCCATCTAGTTGAGGGTCTTCCTTTCTTTCTCTGACCCTCCATCTTTCCAAGCATAATATATCTTTTCAAGGAAAAGCATCTCTTAGGAAACATATCCAAAGTATGAAACATATCCAGAGTATGAGAGGTAGAGCTTTGTAATCTTTACTGGCTGCATTTTTTTCCAAGACAGATATTTGTTCTTTCCACAATCCATGAGACTCAAAAGTACTCAGTACTCTTCTCCAGGATTACAACTGAAACGCATTAATTCTTCTTCTGTAATCCTCATTCATTGTCCTTATTTCAGATGTATAGCAGGTGATTGAGAAGACCATGGTCTGAATCAGGCATGCCTTAGTTTCCAAGCTGACATCATTGCTCTTACGTATTTTAGAAAGGTCTCTTAAAGTAGACTTGCCCAAGGCAATATGCCACCTGATTTCCTGACTTCTGGTATCAAGGGTGTTGATTGTTGATTTAAACAAGATGAAATAATTGACAGCTTCAGCATATATGAAGGTGAAAAATGGAAATGTAAAAAAAAAAGATTGAACTTTCTGAACTTGATAGCTCATAGATTCGTTAGTGGATAGAAGAGTTCTGTCCGGAGAAAAAGAACTTGGGCCCATGTGGTCGAGGATCTTGTATTCATGTTGCCTATTTGGATTTTATCGTAAAAACAGGATATACTCAGTGAGGAGTTTTCAACAGAGGTTACTATAGTCTTATTGCTTTTACAAAAATTCCTGGAAAACATTGTACAGGGAAGATGTAGAAAAGTAAAAACAAACAAACAAAAAAATACCTACTCAAGAACTGTTTAAATAATATGCACATAAAGTAATGCAGGTATGAACAGAAGTAATAATAATTTGGATGAAGACTTAGAGACATTTCATAGTTCATTAGTAATTCCTTCTAGCCATTACATTAGACTTACATAAGCACTCATCTCAAAATTTCAAGGTAGAGGGACTGAATCAGATTTTTCTAATGTTCTTTCAGAACAGCTTCTCTGAAGAATGCTTGCTATATCTTTTTAAACTACAATTAATAATTGTAGTGTAGTTTGGGTATTATCTGAAAATGTCGTTTATCCTTTTCTACAATGTGATTAGCATATACAATTGAGTTTGGAAAGATTTCAATTCTTGGGTTGACTTTTTTCATTACCTCACTTTGCCTGTGAAACTTTTCAAATTCTTAATTTGAACACATCAAAGGAGTCACAGCTTTAGAAAAGTGAGCATTCTTCAAAACAACAGGAACACAAGCAGGAAAACCATGTGCTAAAAGTTTTTGAAGCTCATTTTGAGCTTAGATTAAAAGCTAAATCATGTTTTAGATTATAGTTGGTTTTTAAAAAGATAATAAACTACTTTTTCTCATTGTGAAACTTTGGTTGAATGGAAATGCTTTTGATTTGAAGACTTGTTGCTGCTATAAGGTACCGTGAAGTTGATTCTGAATAGCAGTTACTCGGTTTAAACAGAATGCAAGAATGCACACTATAGTCCTGCCTCATCCTAGCAATCATTGCTATGTTTAAAGTAACTTGTTACAACTGCTGTGTCAATCCTTCTGTTCTTTATTTTTGTTGTTCTTTACCCTGTACACTATCAAGCATGATGCCCTTCTGTAGGGACTGATACTTCTTGAAAATATGTCTGAAATACTTGTGCAAGATCTCATTTTCTTGATTTCCCATAAGTACTTTAGGTTTTCCAAGGCAGATTTGTTAATTCTTCCTGAAGTTCATGGTATAATGTTATTTCCTAGTATTATAATTCAAAAGCATTAGTTCTTCCTCAGTCTTGTGCATTTTCTGCCTTTGATTTACATATGAGGGAACTGAAAAATACCCTGACCTGAGGTGGTAGTGGTCATGTTGATTGCCTTCGAGTCAAGCAGAACTCATAGCTACTCTATGAACAAAAGACTTGAAGCCCCTCTACAGTTATTGACATTTATCAAAGTTCATAGTTTCCAGAGGCATGTTATTTAGGAAGTGGATGCCACTCCTACTTCCAAACCTGTCATAGAATGTTATTGTTGTTATGTGCCATTGAATCACCTGGGATGCATAGCGACCCTATGTACAACAGCTCTGATCCCTTCTCTGTCCTGAACCAGTCTCACTAATTTCAACACACTAACCCCCATTGCTCCAGTTACTGTCTCAATCCATCTCATCCAGGGTCTTCCTCTCCTGCACTGTCCATCCTCCCTTTTGTGCATAATGCCCTTCTTCAAGGACCGATCTCTCCTGGCCATGTGCACAAAGTAAATGAGGTGGAACTTCAAAATCCTAGCCTCCAAGGATAGACTTGTTTCACTTTCTCCAAGACAGACTTTTCTGTTTTCTTGGCAGTCCATGTTATGTTCAAGACTCTTCTCCAGAACCACAACTTGAAGGCATCTCTTCTTCTTCTGTCATCTATAGTCATTGTTCGACTCTCTGAAGCATAACATGTAATTGAGAAGACCATGGCCTGGATTAGGTGCACCTTTGCATTTAGATGGCATCATTGCTCCTCAGCACTCTGGAAAGGTCCATGACAGCAGATTTTCCCAATGCTATTTGTCTTTTGGTTTCCTGACTGCTGGTGTTTAAAGTGTTGATTGTGGATCTGAGCAAGCTGTAATTGCTAACAACCTCAATCTCTTCTCTGTCTATTATGGTGCTGCCAATTGGCCCAGTGATGAGAATCTTTGTCTTCTTGATGTTGAGCTTCAATCCATATTGAAGACTACAGTCCTTGACTTTTTGCAGCAAAGGTTTCAGATCTTCTTCAGTTTCATCAGGCAGGATTGTGTCATCTGCATATCATAGTTTATTTATGAGTCTTCTTCCAATCTTGATGTCACAGTCCTCCTCATAGAGCCCTGCTTCCTTAATGATCTGTCTGCATACAGATTGAAAATATATGGGAACAGGATTCCTCAAAGTGACATCTTGATTTTGAACTCTTTAAAGAGGCCTTTTGTAGCAAATTTGGCCAGTGCAGTACTAATAATTTGTACAATACAAAAATGATTTTTGATTGCTGTTCTCATGGACATTGACTGTGGATCCAAGTGCAATGAAATCCTTTTATTATTTTTCCCCCTCTGTTTATTGGGATATTTCTTGTTGGTCTAGTTGTGAGGATTTTTGTTTTCTTTTTCTTAAGATATAATCCACAACAAAATCTATATAGTCTTTGATCTTCATCACTAAGTTCTTGAAGTCCTTTTTGCTTTCAGTAATCAAGGATGTATCTTTTGCATATTGCAGATTCTTAATAAGTCTTCTTCTAATTTTTATGGTATATTCTTCATATAGTCCAGTATCTTGAATATACATATGGAAATGATATAACACGGATATGTACATTTCTTGACTTTATTTTTTAAATTATTTTTAATTTTATTTGAGATTTTAATAAAAGTTTATAGAAAACTTGGATTTCCATTCATTCAGTGTTGCACATTTTCCACCCTACCTCCCCCCAAGTTCACTTTTCTCTTTGGAAAAAATTCTTTCATTTTTGTACAATCGCTTCCCCCTCCCCCAGTTCACTTTACTGTGCAGCTCTTATTCTGAACTGTTGTCATACAAATAATACTTAGTCATACATTCCTTTTAAGTAGTTCTATTCTTCATCTGTTTCAATGCAGTATACATTATTTACCCCCCCTTTCCTTAGTTCCCCCAAACACCAGTGTCAGTCCTGTTTTATAACAATGACACTATACAGTATTTGTCCCTTTGTGACTGAGATATTTCACTCAACATAATGTCCTCCAGGTCACCCATTTTGTATAATATTACATGAGTTCCTTGTTTTTAGCACTGCCAAGTATTCCTTTGTTTGATAAGATTCACTTGTAAAACCATCTGGTCCAAGGCTCCCTTTTTTTGGTTGAAAGTTGTTTCATTATTTTTATTTTATTATTATTTCAATTTCTTGTTTTGTAATGAATCTGTTTAGGTGTTCAATTTTGGTCTGTGTCAGTTTAGGTAGTTTGTAAGTTTTTATGTATTTTTGTCCATTTCCTCTAGGTTTTCATATTTATTTGAGTTTGTTGTTATGTGCCATCGAGTCACCTGCAACTCGTAGTGTGATCTTATGTACAACAGCCCTAAACCATGCTCTGTCCTGTGCCAATCTCACTGTCTCTCACACACCTACCCTTATTACCCCACTCACTGAATCAATCCATCTCATTAAGCATCTTCCTCTCCTGCACTGTCCCTCCACCGTCCCAAACATGATGTCCATCTCCAAGGACTGGTTCCTCCTTAGTACCTGTCCAAAGTATGTCAGAGGAAGCTTCTGAGTCCTTGCCTCCAAGAAGCAAACTGGTTTCACCCTCTCCAGGATAAGCCTGTTTGTTCACTTAGCAGTCCATGGTTTCAATACTCTTCTCTAGCACCACAGCTCAAAGGCATCAATTCTCTTTCTATCATCCCTAGTCATTGTCCAGCTCTCGATGTATAGAAAGTGATTGCAAATACCATGGCCTATATCAGGAGCACCTT
>NW_006399768.1:9174750-9176871 GCF_000299155.1 Elephantulus edwardii | reverse complement strand
TGAAAATATTCACTCATTGTTCTTTTAAATTTTGTGTCAGAAATTTCTGTCAGACTTTCTGGCTTCAGAAAATCCATTGATACTATATCACTTTTGTGGGGGGATGTGGCATCTTACTTTAGGTTTGTGTAGGGTATGAGGTAGCCTGCTTACTAGGTAACATTACTGTGGTAGAGTTTTTAAAACTTGGGGTGATAGTAGGCTGACGTCACTGCTCCAGAGCAGCTACCCTGCCTCAGTTTCTCTCTGAACTTATGACTCAAGGGAAGATTTGATTTCGTTTGGGAGAGAAAAAGCTGTTGAAAGTAGTAGCTACTGCTGTCAGACAACTGTTGCAGTGAGGCCAGTCCAGCATTTTCTGGGTGAAAAGCAACATGTGTTTTGTCAGGGAAGAGGAAAATAAATAGGTTCGCCTGTGATACTAATGTTTATGGTGCAATTGAGAGGGATGGCAGTTGAGAGGGGGTCATCCTCCATGTGTTGGGACTGGGGCATCCAGCCTGTAGAGCCAGGTCCTCCAGATGGTGAGATCAGATCCTCCAGGCCACAAGGACAAGACTTGCAGACAACAGTGGTGTGACTTCCAGGTGGCAGGGCCAGGACTTCCAGGCAACAGGCAGAGCGTCCAGGCAGTGGGACTGGGACTTACAGGTGAAGGGCCAGTGTCAGGCTTCCAGATGGCAGGCAGGAGTGTCCAGGCAGTGGGGTAAGGTCCTTCAGGTGGTAGGGCCCAGGGACCTCCAACTGGAGTGGGGGAGGCCTGCCAGGCAATGGTGCCACAGTCTAATTCTCTAGGCAAGAGACCAATCCAGTACACACAAAAAAATTTTTAAGGCAGGTACCTAGTTAATTGACTTCATTTGCGGCCTAGAAGCAACATGTGTAGAAGCCCCCTTTTTAACTTTAAACGATGAAATACTCCCTTGTTCTTTCAGAAGGACTGTCTCTGACAACCCACTGGATGGTCAGCTTTGAGTTGGCTCCAACTTAACAGCATACAACAATAAACAACCTCTTTGTATAAGGACAAGTTCCATATGAACAAAATTAAGTATTCTAGAATCCCAGTCTGTGCAAAATATTAATAATTTTCTATAATCTACATTGTTGAATGTCTATGCGTAGTCAGTAGAACATAGATAAAGATATTTCTAATATTCTATAATTTCATCCACGATCCATCTGACTCAATTCTCATAACCCTTTTCTATACCCTCTTCTGAATCCAGTTGGAAGTTATTTTGTCATTGTACTGCTCTAGCCAATTCTTAATTATCTTCACCAAAAGTTTCCTTGTGTTTGACATTAATGATATTATTAGATATATTTCCACATTCTCTTTTATCATTTTTTTGGAATGAGTACAAATATAAGTATCTATACCTATCATCTGTATAATACATATCAGTTTGTTGGTCCATTAACTGCCTTCCAATTTAATGCCATGTATGAATGAATGATTCCTGTATTGAATCCATGTGTTGAAATATCTCTATTAATGCTCTGTGTTTTTCTGGAGCTTTATTTTTTGCCAGTGTAAAAAAAGACATCCATTTGGATGCTATCAGTTCTCATCAATTCTTGTATTCTTCCTCCTGAAATAGCTGAACATCAACTGATTATCTTTGTACAAAAATTATGTATTCCTTCTATTTTCTCATAAGGTCTTTAGTATCACACTCAAGAACCTTTTCAATATTGCAATGTGAAGCTGGAATTTTCCCTTCTGTTATGTCATTTGAGGAATGTCCAGCATATTATTTTCCCCTAAGTATTTACACATTTTCTTTACTTGTTTTCTGAAGTTACTGTTTGAAATCTTCTGCTATGCCCTTGTATGTCATAATTTTTACTATTTAACTATTCTGTTCAGTTTCTGTGAAACCGAACACTGTGACACTGATGAGTCAAATGAAAGAATGGTTACCCATGGTGGACAGTGTTTGGTGAAGCTCCCCGATTAAAACAAGGGGAAGATCCACTATGAGGTGGATTGACTCAGTGACTGGGGTAATCAGGATGGGTGTATCGGAGACAGTGCATTTGGCACAGGACAGAGCAGAGTTTAGGGTTGTTGTACATAGGGGCGCTATGAGTTACAAGCGACTCGACGGCACATAA
>NW_006399768.1:9171490-9173292 GCF_000299155.1 Elephantulus edwardii | reverse complement strand
AGAAATTTACTAGACAACAGTAGATTGTTTAGTTTGGTTTGGTTTGGTGGAGTAGTAGGTGAAGTGTGAAGTTACCAGCCTAATAGGCCTGAAATTCCAATCTACGATAGAAAAATTAGCCAGTGTCCTCCTGTTACCTTTTTTGTTTCATATATAGCTTCTAGCATCATAGTAACATACAAACCACCGTAATGTGATAAAGTGACATAAGAATAGTAGTTAAAGATTTAGAATGGAATAGTTAATGACTGAAACCTCAAATTTCAGAATACCTAATGTATGTTTGAAGAGTACTAAATATTCCATATACTGTTGAAAGAATGAACAAATTTGTTTTGAAGGAAATGTACCCAGAGTATTCTTTAGAGGAAAGGATGATAAAACTTTAGCTCACATACTTTGGGCATCTTTTTAGGAGGACTTAATCTTTGGAAGCAGACATCATGCTTGGAAAGTTGGAGAGTCAGTAAAAGTGGAAGACACTCTATGAGATGGATTGATGCAGTACTACTACAGTAGACTTGAGCACAGCAGATGCTTAAGATGGTGCAGGATAGGGCAAGAATTAGATCTGTTGTTCTTGTGGTCACAATAAGTTGTAGTCAACTTGATGGCACTAGCAACAACAACTACCACTATCCTAAATCTGTCGTTAGAAGTTATTTGGTCTACACATTTGATTCTTTTTAATTTGGCCATGTTTCTTTTTTAACGATCTGATTACTTTTTATAAATTTTTTAGATGAGCATGCACTATTTTGCACACAGTTGGTTTAATTTTCATTGTGACAGTATCATTAATAGTCACAGATAAAATCCTATCCACTAACCCTTGATGAGCCCTTATATTTTTTCAGACACTTTGCTCACTTCCCTGTTAATAGTTTCATTCTTTTGTACATATTGGTTGGAGTTAACCACATGGCACCCCCAAAACAACATCTACTATTCTTTTGACCCCAAAATGAGTAAGACACAAATTCTGACACTAAGGAGCTTGAATAAACAGATGAAACTTCTCAAGATAAATATAGCCGCGATATCTGCCATCATAGCTTTGAGATGGGAGTGACCGATTTTCCCCTTCATATTAAAAGAGTGAAACTTTATATAAAAGTTTGAAGATAACTTTGGTCTCACAGCACAATATAAAGCTTTTTATAGGAAAATGGTGGATTTTTTTTTCTGTTGGAGTAGAGAAAATTTTGCTATGGAGACAACAATACTGTCATGTGAGAGAGATTTGAGTCAGAGATTTATGTCCCGGTAGATCTCTAATAAATGAAATCAGGCTATGAAAGAATATTTTTATTCATCTTTTAGGCAAACAAAAGGAATAGAAAAAGAATCTGTTCTACCCTAAAGATTTAGATTTTCAGTTACCATCTCAGCAGTTGCAGGAATGATACTTAATATCTACAATATCATCAGTGTAGTTTCCAAGATAAGTAAACATCTATACATTCTTCTGTCTTAAATTATGGAATGATCTAGGGAGATATTTTTTCACTATTATTTTTGCAGTACATATTATAAATTCATCTTCAATAAGCCAGTATAATTTTTAAAGAATGAGCAAACTCATGGTTTTGGGAAAAATTTTAAAAAGCTATTGCTAATTCAGTGACTTTAAGTATGGACACTTTAAGAGCAATTCTAAAACTCTATATCCAGAATTTTTGTTTGCTTCTGTCTATGGGTCTTGCTAGCCATAATTATAGTTATGGCATTCAAAAGCATTAGAGATTTTGCATTTTAATGCAAATTTAATTTTTAAGAAAAGAATATATGAATCTTTATTA
>NW_006399768.1:9168406-9170465 GCF_000299155.1 Elephantulus edwardii | reverse complement strand
CTGATCCTCTTCTTTTCTGGTCATCTGGTCCCTCTCCAGAGAATAATCTCTACTAGCAACATGACTAAAGTGTGTGAGGCAGAGCTTTATCATCTTTGCCTCCAAGGAGCATGCTGGTTGCACTTTATCCTAGACATTTGTTTGTTCCTTTGGCAGTCCATGGGATGTCCGATACTTTTTCTCAACAGCACAGCTCAAAGGCATTAATCCTTCTGTAATCCTTATTCATTTTACGACTCTCAGATACATAGCAAGTGATTGAAAAGGCCATGGTCTGAATCATACTCACCTTAGTCTGCAAACAGTAACTGAAGACTTTCTCAGTGCAATACATTTCTGATTTCCTGATTATTGGTACCAAGTGTGTTGATTGTGGATCCAAGTAAGATGAAGTTGTTGACTGTTTCAATATTTTCTCTACCTATATGATATCAAGAATATATTTCATGAGGAATGTAAAAAGTCATTACAAAAAAGGAAGAAGATCAAAATGGATGTCAGAAGAGATTCTGAATATTGTAATAAAGTGCTGAGAAGCCAAAAAAAAAAAGGGAAGAAATCAAGAAGTTAAAGAGCTGAATAGAAGAATTCTAAGGACAGGCCAGAGAGACAAGTCAAAATAACATAATAAAATATCCTACGAACTGGAGTCAGAAAATCAAAATGCATGAACTCACTCAGCATTTTTTAAGCTGAAGGAACTAAATAACAAATTTAAGCTGTGAGTTGCAATGTTTAAAGATGCTATGGGCAGAATATTGAATGATTCAGGAAGTATGAAAAGAAGATGGAAGGACTATATAGAGTCACTGCACCAAAAAGAAGTGACTGACAGAAGAATTTTAAGGAAAAAAATATGACCAAAAAGCAATGGTGATGAAGAAGAAAGTTCAGCCTGCTTGGAAGGAATTGTCAAAAAATAAAGCTGCAGGAATTGGTGGAATACCAATTGATGTATTTCAGCAAAGAGATGCTGCCCTGCATGTGCTCACCAAGTTGTGCTAAGAAATCTGGAGGACAACTACTTGGCCAACTTACTGGAAGAATTCCATACCTATTCCCATTCCAAAAAAAAAAAGGTGACCTGATAGAATGTAGAAATGATAAAACAGTATCAATAATATCACACACTAGCAAAATCCTGCTGAAGTACATCCAGAAATGACTGGAACCGTACTTTGAATGACGAGGAATACCAGCTGGATTTAGAAGAGGTTGTGGAACTAGAGACATTATTGGCAATGTCAAATGGATCTTTGCAGAAAACAGAGAGTACCAAAAGAATGTCTATCTGTGTTTCATTGAATATGCAAAGGAATTTGTGTGGATCACAACAAATTTTGGCTAACCTTGAATTAAATGGGAATCGCAAAACACTTGATCATGCTTATGTGAAACCTATACTTGGGCCAGGAAGCAGTCCTCAGAACAGAGCAAGGAAACACTGCATGGTTCAAAATCAGGAATGGAGTGAGTCAGGGGTGCATCCTGTCCCCATGCCTTTTCAGTTTATATGCACAACAGATCATTTGGGACCAAGGCTTTTTGAGGAGGAATGTACCATCAGGATTGGAGGAAGACTCTTTAGCAACCTACTATATGAAGATGATACAACCTTGCTTGCTGAAAGTGAACAAAACATGAAGCACTTGCTGCAGAAGGTCAAGGACTGTAGACTTCAATATGGATTGAAGCTTAATTTCAAGAACACAAACATTCTCGTTACCGGAACAATTGGCACCATGATAGATGAATAAGAGATTCAGGTTGTTAGCAATTATAGTGTGCTGGGCTCCACATTCGAACTCTTAACACCAGCAGTCAGAAGAAAAAAAGACACATTGCATTGGGGAAAAATCTGCTTTCAGAGACCTTTCCAAAGTGCTGGAAAGAAACGATATTAGTCTAGAGAAAAAGGTGTGCCTAATCTAAGCCATGGTCTTTGCAATTATTTGTTATGCATCAGAGAACTGCACAATGACTAAGGATGACGGAAGAAGAATCAATGTTTTCCAGTTGTTCTGGAGAAGAGGCTTGAATGGACTGCCAAGAAAAAAAA
>NW_006399768.1:9161265-9167531 GCF_000299155.1 Elephantulus edwardii | reverse complement strand
TCTATGACTCAATAGCACTTAACAACAACATAGAAAGAGCTCTTTTGGCCAAGTGAATAGAAAGTTATGCTACCAAGCCAAAGGTGGGTGATTTTAATCTGCTACTCTCAGGCCAGGATTTAATTGTTTTTGATCAAACATTCTTCTAAGTGGTACAGCACTAGCTTGTCCATTTGCTACACAGAGATAACTCATGGTCGCACTGATGTGTCAGATGTAATAATGGTTACCCATGGTGGCCAGTGTTTGGTCAAATTCCCTGATTAAAATGAGCTTGGAAGCAGGAGCAGCATCTAATTTTGAAATAGGTTGCCTCCAGAAACTCTAAGAACTTGGAAAAATGATGAAAGTTATACAAGTGTTCAGGTCTTTTGTTTATAGTGTTACTTTGAGTTGTCTACGACTCAAAGTCAATTAACAACAAGACTTTGAGATGCAATCTATATTGAAGGCTGTAGTCTTTGAATATGCTCTGTATACTTTGAATACCCTTTTCAAGTAAAGGTAGGTTTAATTGTTTGAAATCATTCTTTCCTATTAGTCATAACTGAGGAAGATTGAAGATGGCATGGCATCTTTGAATATGCGCAGCTCTCTAGGGTCATAACCAACAATCCAACCTTATGTTTCAGGCTCTTAAAAGCACTTGATATACTTCTGAATCTCCATTCCCAGGTAGAAATATCTGTAATATTTCTGTTCTGAATATTGTAACTAATCAACCATCTGTAAAAATGAATATTTGTTTTGATTTTACCTGTGGGCATGACAACCAGACTTTAAGTTCATTGAAGGGCACATAGATGCTGTCTGCAAATTGAATGTTCTTAGAACTGCTTGTATGGTTTTTCAATACTTTAAGGTACAAAGCAAGGTAAAATCAATAACAGACTTTAAACCATTCTTTTCTTCTTTCTCATATTACCTTAGTAAGTCTCTACTTTGTTTTTCACATCTTTCCAGCTTTGAAAAGAAATATGACCCAGGGGATATATTTATCTAGATGTAGATGAATAGCAACTTAAGACAAGTACATTATTTTTAAATTACTTTGTGCTTTAATAGATGAAAAGCAGATCTTAATGCTGACTATAAGTGCATGTTTCATAGAAGTTGGGCAGCAGTGTGAGATTTGCATTCTACAATTTTGGTCTGAGTTTCAAAAATATTTGAGAGAACAGAAAATCTCAACATATTCTAAATTATAATCTGAAGAGAACCATGTGAGGGAAGATAGGTAAGGCAGGAATAGGTGATCTCTAGATGAAATGGGCACAATTTTGCATCCATTTTTGGCTCATTGTAAGAAGCCATTGACAACTGATTCCCTGAACCGAAACAGTGGAGAACTTCCTGGCCTCAGAGTATGTCCTATGACCACAAAACAAATCCATTCCCTTTGAATTGTGTTCTGCTGACCATTAAAACTGTGCTGTAAATTCTACCACACCTGGGGTTATAATCCCATTTGGGAGCAAGGCCCTTTCTTTATGTTAATGAGGCAGTATTAGCATCTAGTGTGTTTTAATCAATCTCTTTGGAAGTGCAAACTCACATTAAGAACACAATAAAGAAGCAGGGATGGAGGAAAATAGATGCTGTACCGCAGGGGAACTCTAGTGTCTTAGTCCACAGAGAGTTGTGCTGTTAACCAAAATGTTGCAGTTTTTTTTCTTCTTTCTTAATATTGCAGTTTTTGACCCTTTTAACCCACCAGAGGCTGCTGAGGAGAATGGTAGATAATTTGATTCTGTGAGAAGTGTTATTGTTGTTATGTAAAGTCAAATGTAAGACTACTACACTTGGCTGACCTTCCAGCAGGTTTTCAGAGGCAGTAAATTGCCCGGGAGGAGACTGCCCATCTTGTTCCCCCGAGAGCAACTGGTACGACTGAACCACATGCCTTCCAATTGGCAGTGCTGTCCAGATGGCAGTGCAGTTCCTTAACACAAGGCTTCTAGAGTTCTCTTTAGAGTCATGTTGTTGTTGGGTACCATAGAGTCGGAACTGACCCATAGCTGACCCTCCAGCAGGTTTTTAGGGGTAGTTAATTGTATGAGAGGAGATTGCCCATCCTTTTCCCGCGGAGCAGCTGGTGGCCTCGAACTGCTGTGCTTTCAGGACTGCAGCACAGCTTCTTGTCACAAGGCCACCAGAGCTCCCTCTTTAGAGTCATAGTCTCTGAAAACCTGCTGGAAGGTCAGCTATGAGTTAGTTCTGACTCTAATGCAATCAGCTTGAAACTTGAGTTGATAGTAGATGTTGTTGTTGAGCACGAGATATTGACAAACAAAAAGCCTATGAACAAAAAAGGCTTGAAGTCCCTCAACAATTACTGACATTTATCAAATTTCATAGGGTTTCCTGAGGCATGTTCTATAAAAAATGGATGCGACTCCTGATATTAGATAAGAGACACTAAAGAGTCAAGGAGTAGAAGCTTCAACAAGCCAGGGTTTACTACCTGGGGGGAAGGGGTAGGGAAGAGGGAGAGAGAAGAGAGGAGAGAGAGAGAAGAGAGAGAGGAGAGAGAGAGAGCGAAGGAAGAGGAGAGGGAGAGAAGGAAGAGGAGAGAGAGAAGGAAGAGGGGAAAGAGGAGAAGAGAAGAGAGAGGAGAAGAGGGGAGAGAGAGGAGAGGGGAGAGATTCCTTCCCCTAGAACCTACACCCTGAATTGAGACATCTAACATCCTAAAGTCTGAGAAAATAAATTTCTATTTCTGAGAGATACCCATGTATGACATTTCTGTTTTTGCAATACTAGATCCTTAAGTCTTCTGGGCAGTTTTTGGGGATAGCCCTGCTGAGAATTTCCTGTAGGAGATGGATGCTATAAGCATGTCTACTTTCTGCCCCCCCACCCCCGAACTTGGATCCTTTCTAGGTTTTGTATCCCTCTACTTTTTCCTGAGGCTTCATATAAAACTTAAATTGAATTCTCCAGGTGCCAGTGGATGGCAGAATATACCTTCGGGCTGCTGGCTTGCTTCTTTGTATTGTAATTTAGCTTCTTTAATTGAGAGGGAAATAAACTCAGGTGATGCTGAAACTAAGCAATCACACAGACTATAATGGGCCAAGTAATCAGAAGATTCCTTATTTCAAAATTTTACTAAAAAAAAAATTTACTAAGGTGCAAAGAAGAGTTGACAAAGGAAAGGAAAGGAAAACCCTGTTCTTGATATTCTTGTTATTTCTGCCTCTGTACATGACCTTTTGTTTCAGAACAAGGAAGTGAGCTGTGGCTTTGAAGATAGGTTTTCTTACATTCTCTTTTTCTCTTTCCTTTTCCCCTTGTGATCATATTAAGCTCCAAAACCCTGGGCATGACCCCATAAGTCTAATTTGAATGAAGAGAAAAATAAGCTTAGAAAAAATGTGGGTTTTTTTTTATTCAGAGGGCAAGAACTATGTCCAATTTTGTATATGCTATATAACTTTCTTTGTAATAAATGTTTGTCAATGGATAAGTTGAAAATAAAAACACAAAAACAGACATGTTCATGGACATGAACCATATAGCATTCTTGTTTTAATTGTTTTCATTTTTCTTATTTCTTTATATTTCCATTTTACCTATAACATTCTCTTTATTATGCCTTTGAAAGTTTTACAGAGCCCATTGCTGCCAAGTGGCCCATGTTTTCACAGCAGAGTCTGACCTTCCACCCTTGGTTTCCTTCTCTGCTATGCAGGAGAAGTCTGGTGTTTGTGCAAAACATCTATTTCTGTCAGTCTATCTATCTATCTATCTATTATGTAGCTATTTATCTTCTGGTGAAAACAAATTTGTTTACTGGGAGGTGGCAAAGGGCATAGACAATTTTATTTCCAGAGAATTTGCCAAATTTGGACGATTAGGAAAAAATTGTTTTGATGTTTGAAAAAGGAAAAAAAAAAGAGTGGGTGGAGAAAGGAAGGATGCAGTGAAAGATTTCATCATGTATTATATAGTGAGCAATAATATTTGAAAAATATTGCTAAATGGCCTTGAAATAGAAAAAATGTTATTTTGTATTTAGTCATTACCTATGCTAAATACTATTATGCATAATTTGGTGTTCTTTTGATTTTTATTAAATAGATGTACTTCCTTCCCTAATGGTTATTGTTGTTGTTGATTGTTGTCAAGTCGAGCATGATTCATCGCGACCCAATGAACAAAAGCCTGAAGCCTTGCGATAAACTATCATCATTTATCAAAGTTCATAGATTTTCCAGAGGCATGTTGTTTAGGAAGTGGACGACACTCCTGCAATTTGAATATTTATGTATTTCAAGCATATTATAAGTTCCAATAAACGGACTTGTGTGAACATAAGTCAATAGGCAACAATTTAATGATTTTGGGTGGGAATC
The DNA here is from genome assembly GCF_000299155.1 of Elephantulus edwardii. Lineage (NCBI taxonomy): Eukaryota > Metazoa > Chordata > Mammalia > Macroscelidea > Macroscelididae > Elephantulus > Elephantulus edwardii. The sequence continues at coordinate 9,163,173 of NW_006399768.1, read as the reverse complement.
GACTCCTAGCTAACCCTCCAGCAGATTTTTCAGAGGCAAGAAATTGCACAGAAAGAGATTGCTTATCTTTCTTCCATAGACCAGCTCGTGGATTCCAATCACTGGCCTTTGTATTGGCAGAGAAATTCCATTCACAATAAGCTACCAGTAATCCCTTATGAGTAGTAGCTAGATGATAATATTGGCAACTGCCAGCTCATCAGCTCAAAATAGTTTTTATATTGTTTATTATATTTAAAAATATTTGAGTGAAAGCTTCAGAAATTAATGCACTGATTTGTTTCCAACTGTTAATGTAGTTAAGTGTTCAATTGCTAACTGGAAGATTTACACTTCAAATACATACCTCCTCCAACTTTGTTTTTAAGGAACACACTGGCTTCACATTTTTGAATGTAGATTTGGTAATCCATGATACATTCAATACTCTTCTTCAATACCATAATTCAAAGACAATTATACTTTGGTCTTCATTATTCAAAGTTTCTCATGCATCTGAAGTGATTGAATATGCTTTGGTTTGGGTGAATAGCACTTATACTTTAAAATTAGATCCTTTCTCTTTAGTTCTTTATAGAGATCATTTTATAGTACTGTTTATATTTTTTAAAGTTTTTTTTCCTGATGAATAAGCCATTGATTCTGAGGGAAAAAAACCCCCAGAACACTATTATGTGATCTCCTGCCTTGGTTTTATCACTGTCCACCTCTCAGATGAATAACAAGTGAACAAAAGGACCATGGTCTGAATCAGGTGCATCTTATTCTTCAAACTGATATCATTTCTCCTCAGTCATGTGGAGAGATCCCTGACAGCAGACTTTCTAAATGCAGTACATCTATTGAGCATCTGAATGTTGATATCAATGGTGTTTATTATGAATGCAAGTAAAATAAAATCATTAACAATTTTAATATTTTCTCCTTCTACCATGATGTTGCCTATTAATCCAATGGAGAGAAATTTGTCTTCTTGTATATGTGTGTGTGTGTGTGTGTGTGTGTGTGTGTATTTTATCTGCATGAAAGCTTACAAATCACACTGTGCTTTTGTTCATTCACCAGTTTTGTTTATAATATTAATTACAACTGATTAATGCAATTAATGACAGTGTCTAATCAAACCCTTATTGTATACTGCCCTTTCCTTCACTCAGCTTATCTGTTTAATTTTTTTCTCCATTCTCCCTCCTTTCCCATTCCTGTACTTTTTGACAATGAATGTGTTATCATTTCTCTTCAATTTTGCTGTTTCTAGAATAATAGCTTATCTAAGTTTAAAAAAATGTAGATCTTAAAAAATGGTAGATTTTTAAATTTTTTCCTCTTTTGGCATTAAGTTAGAAAAACTTCCACTATTGTAGTTGGGAGCTGTGCTGCCAATGCAAATATGTATGATTCAAATCCACGAGCTGCATTATAGGACAAAGATGGGTAATCTCTTCCTGTCTGATTTACTGCCTCTGAAAAGCCACTGGCTCGTCAGTTACGGGTCAGTTCTGACTCAGCAGTATACAACAACAATGACAACTATTCACTAGTCAGTTATTTTAGAATTGGACGGGCAATCCTTCTTACAGCTATTGTATGTGGTAAGAACCAACTCACAACTGGTTCTCTACTTGGTTTTCAGTGGCAGTAAATTGCACAGGAGGGGATTACGCATCCTCTTCCTGCAGAGCCGCTGGTGGATTTTAACTACTGTGTGCCTTAGAGATTGCAGTGCAGTTTCTTACCACTAGGCCACTGCACGCGCGCGCGCACACACACACACACGTATATGTATATGTATATGTATATGTAGAAGGGGTTGTGGTACTAGGGATATTGTTGCTGATGTTAGATGGATCTTGGCTGAAAGCAGAGAATACCAGAAGAATGTCTATCTGTGTTTCATTGATTATGCAA
>NW_006399768.1:9135195-9158960 GCF_000299155.1 Elephantulus edwardii | reverse complement strand
CCCAACCCAACAAATCTTTTAATTTCATGATTATGGTTATTTCTGGTCCAAGTATAGGTTCTTCAGCATTAGTTTGTCTTCACTTTCAACAACTTCTTTCAACAACACTTTCTCATTGTTGTAATGTAGGCTTCTGATATATATGCATGTTTCTATGTGATTGGTTTTACTTCTCTGGAGAACTTATCCTAAGACAGTTAATGTTGTTGTTGTTATGTGCCATGGAGTCACTTGCAACTCATAGCGACCCTATGTACAAGAGCTCTATACGCTCTTCTACCCTGTGCCAACCTAGCCATCTCAAACACACTTATTCCCACCTCTCTAGTAACAGAGTCGATCCATCTCATCCAAGGTCTTCCTCTCCTTCACCGCCCCTCCACTCTGCCAAACATGATGTTAATAACTTAAAATAATATAGAAATTACTAAAAAGAAACTTAGAATAAGGTTGACATTTTAAAAATGTTAAAGAAAATCTGGGTACTTTAAACATAATCTAGAAAATGTATCTGCATCTGGGCTGATATTTTGAAACAAAATACAAAGTATGCATTTGTTCTATATTTTGTGTATGTTGTTTTATAAAATCGAGTCAAAACTGACTCATAACTGACCTTCCTGCAGGGTTTCAGAGGGTGTAAATTACACAGGAGAAGATCACCCATCCTCCCATGCAGCAGCTGATGGATTTGAACTATGTGCCTTTGAGACTGTAGTGCAGCTTATTAACACAAGGGTAGTAGAGCTCCCTATAGGTAATTCATATAGACTGAGTTCAGGGATCTAGTAGGTAAGGAGTTGTATTGCTAACACAGAGTTACATAGTTCAAGTCTACCAGCCACTCCACTGAAGAAAGATGGGTAATCTCTTCATAAGTGATTTACAACCTATGAAAATCCCATGGAGTGTAAGCTTTGAGTCAACTTCCATTCAACAGAACCTAACAACAACAACTACAACTACATCTTACTTGGATCTACAATCAAAGCCAGCAATCAGGAAATCAGAAGCCGTGTTGCACTGGGAAAGCCTGCAGGTAGGGATTTCTCCAAATTATTGAGGAGCAATGATGTCAGTTTGAGGACTAAGATGCCTCTGATTTAGGGAATGGTCTTTCAGATAATTTGTTTCGTGTGTCTTAGGGCTGGACAATGACTCAGGATGACAGAAGAAGAATTGATGCCTTTGAGCTGTGGTATTGAAGAAACGTACTGAATATTCTGTAGACTGCCAAAAGAACAAATGTGTCTTAGATAAAGTGCATTCCAGAGTGCTCTTTGAAGGCAAAGGTGATTAAGTTTTGCCTCACATACTTTGGGTATGTTGCTAAGCAGGACTATTCCTTGGAGAGGCACATGATGTTCAGAAAGGCAGTGTTTGTGAAGAAGCAGAAGACCCTCAACCAGGTGCATTGACACAGTGACTGCTACAATAGGCTCTAGTGTGTCACAAAGTGTGAGGATGGCACAGAATAGGACAGATTTCAGATTATAGGGTTGATATGGGTTGTACTCAACTCAATAACACATAACAACCACCCTGAAGAAGTTGCTGTGAATGAACATTGACTGGATTACACACAACAGTGACAACAACACCCACCTTGGGTATTCTCATCCCATTGGTAAATGTTTAATAATCAGTTTACAGGTGGTGAGAAGACTTACATAGGACATATAGCAATTTGCCAATATTACCACAAGGGCTGAGGTCATGTCTCTGAACAAAAAGTTGAAACCGTATACACACAACTCTACAGACCCGACCTGCCAATTCCCCTGCCAGACCATTGTCTGGTCCCTTCAAAGTTCTTGTATATCCTGGTTTAATTAAGTACTGCATATAGACTTTCAGTAAGGTCAATCATCACACTCATGAAGACAGACCTATCAGTATTTTAGTATGTTTTTTCCTGCTGTTATTACTGAGTTAGTGTTTTTGAATTGTATTTCTTAATAATTACTTAGAAGGAAGTTACTTACTAATGATTTAGAATTAAGTCAAATGCCTTAACAATCTGATGAACCAGTGGCACACTGAAAATAACCTCTTCCTGAAAATAGTTTCTTTCATTATCTTTTTGAGTATTACTGTCATGTGTCCTTAATTGACTTGAAGATGAAATTTTTATCTTCTCGCTTTCTGTCTCAATTTTGTCTGTTGACCCAGTGGTGAGGAATTTCTTTTTTAATGTTGTGCTAGAACTCATATTGAAAACTGTAGTCTCTGACCTTCTGCAGTGATTACTTCAAGTCTTTTACATGTTCTGCAGGCAAAGTTGTTCCATCTACACAATTCAGGTGGTTATTGAATCTTCCTCCAATGCTGATGCTACATTCTTCTTCATATAGTTCAGCTTCTCAAATTATTTGCTCAGCATACAGTGAATCATACTTACTCATAGATGCTGAGTTGAAATTATCTCATAGCTGACCCTCCAGTGGGTTTACACTGCTGCTATATGCCATCAAGTCAGAACTGACTCATAGCTGACTCTTCACTGCATTCAGAGGCTTTATATCACATGATAGGAGACTGTCCATCTTTTTCCTGTGGACGAGCTGGCATATTCAAATTGCATGCTTTTAGGTTGGCAGCACAACTCTTGACCATATAGGTATGGAGAAAAAGTATACAACCTTGAAGCACACTTCTGATTTTAAACCATGTAGTATCCATTTAACTCTGTTTAGACCAACTGCTTCTTAGTCTACGTATAAACGTCACATGAGCACAAATAATTACATTTTCTGGGAATGTCATTCTTCTCAGTATTATCTATAATTTATTATTATCCACACAATCAATAATATGTAGGTAAACATCTCTATGATAATCTTTGCTATTAGTCAAGATCTAGCTGTCTTATTAGTTAGGCATTATATTTTATGCTTCTTTTTTTTCTTTTTTTAAAATATGGAAATTGATGTAAGGTCAGGGTAGTGTGTTGTGCTGCAATTTTGAACCTGTGTCACCTTGTTCCATAGTCTACTGCAGTTTAGTTTGTGGAATTATATTCCCTATTTTCTGTTTGATGTTTCATAAAAAAAGGACACAGGCTATAGAAATAATCTAGTTTAAAAATAAGTGGATACATACATATTTTCTTTTATAGACTCAAGAACAGGCATGAAATGTGTCTTATTGGTACAAGTGGAAAAGCTGTCCTCTGCCATTGGCTCCAGCAGTAGCCTGAAAGTGTAGACTTGCCTCATTATAGGTTGTCTGGGTAACTAAAATCATGACCTTGTGTTTTGGAGAATATGGTGCTTTGTCTCATCTTCTCACTGCCCTCTTAAGAAAAAAAAAAACCACATGGAGATTGTCATGTTGCTGTTATGTGCTATTGATGTGCCACTATGACTTTTATTGATCCTATGAACAGAGCTTTGAACTTTACCCGAATTGAACCAACCTCGCCATCTGTGTCCATCTGTCTTATTGAGGGTTTTCCTCTCTTGTGCTAATTCTCCATCTTATGAAGTATGATGTCCTCCCAGAACTTGCTGTTCTTGACAACAAGCTTAAAGTATGTAGGATGGAATTTTGCCATCCTCACCTCCACGCAGCACTCTGCTTTCATTTTTTCCAGGATGTTATCTTAGATTCCAGGCGATTTTTCCAGGAGATTGTCAGACTCCCCAATAGTAATAGAATGTTATGTTGAGAAATGATACTAGCACACATTGTCTAATCTCCTTCTTAGATATTATTAGGCTCTTGTGCTTGCCCACACTGTTTTCCTCTGCACTGCTAGTAAAATACTGTAGTTACTGGTCTCCCTCCTCAGTTCAGTTAATGAAAGGCTTTGTTCCTTGCTATCTGATACCTAGAGTAAGATCTTATTCTTTCCTTCATTAAATGGCTAAAATGAAGTTATTTTTAAGAGTGTGTGTGTTCCTATGAATTTTAGTGGCAGAGTACAGGACATTCTAAGAGTTAAAGTACATGTACAACCACATATATCTTAGAGACTCTAGGCTTCCTTCCAAATTTCTCTGCTTTCAAGAGTAGAAAATAACTTACTTTAATGATGGAAGGGCTGATTTATTTTTCTCTCAAAAGACAGTTAATATTATGTAGTATGACCTGATTTATAGAAATTGTAGGTTTCCATTTCCTGCTTAAGTGGGAAAATAGTGGATAATACTTAGTGTGATATATTTTTCTGTTCCAGTCACTGTCCTAAATCCTGTCTTTCCAGTACAATTCTGTCTTTTTACTCCCATTTTACAGATGAAGAAAGTAGGGTAATAGGTCATTGAGTAAATCTGCCTAAACTCAGACAAGTGTTTGGAATGAGGTTTTCAGTGAGTCAGTCTTGTTTTTAGGGATTATATGTACTTAACCACTGGATCAATGGTATAAATATTTTTTTTTAAAGTCAGTTTTAATTCTTTCAGCACTGCTACATTTTGTTAAATGTTCTACAGAAACAGTTTGCTATACTCTCTGTGTCAGTCCATCTTGTTGAGGGGTTTTCAGGTTTCTACTACCATTTATTACCCAAAGTCCACCTCCTGAACATAGTTGTGAACAAAGGAACTGTGACTTTCTTGTTCACTGTTACTTTCTCCAGTAGCTGCTATGAGGTATAGAGATGTTCAGTGAATGTAATAGTGAATATTATATTAGACAAGTTATCAGACTACAATTAAACTTGGAAATAGTATGCAGTTCTTCCGTAAGGAGAGCTTCTCAAGCAAGCTCTCAGACCCTTCAACATGCAATCATGTGGCTTTAGACCAGTGTTACACAGCTTTCCTAGACCTTTCAATTATAGCATCTCTTCCCAATTTTCTAGCAAGTTGAGGTGAAAATCATTGAATCTGGCTTCATAAGTAACAGCACAAGGTCAACTCTGTCTCACATTGGTCTCCAGTTCGCAACTGAAACTACTCTTGATGTCATCTAGGTCTTGGTCTGAGATGCACGGAGCTCTCAGGCACTGAAACTGTTTGCTTGCATTCTCTGTTTCTTATTCTTTTAGTAGTGAGATTCCCTCCTCATCCTTAATAGACCTGAGATTATGAAAAATTTATACCTTTACCAGGAACTGTTTCAAATATTCTTTGTTTTCTGGAAACAAAGTTGTATCATATGCATATCACAGGTTGTTAATGAATCTTCCTCCATCCTGGTGCCAGAAACCCAGCTTCTTAGAATATTTACTCAGCAAACTAATAAAATAAGGATGATGAAATAATATAACCCTGACATAAGTCTTTTCTAATTTTAAACCATATAGTATCTCTTTGTTATGTTTGAATAGCTACTTATTGATGTAAAAACAGTTTCCACATGACCACAATTAAGTATTTTGTCATTTTCCTTTCTTCACAATGTTACCCAATGCCTTTGTATAATCTGTGAAACACAGGTAACTATATTTCTGCTATTCTCTACTTTTAGCCAATATTGATTTGACATCAACAATGGTACCCGCCCCCATTGTCTTCTGAATCTGATTTAAATTTATGATAAAAGTCAGTTGAGCAGTAATTTGGTTTGAGAAGATGTTTTTCACTACATAAGTGTGGGGAAATCAGTAATTAAAATCGAAGGTGAGATTTTCTAATCATGTATCAACAGGTTATATCTAAGGACCAAAAATAGCAGGTTGCAGAAAAAGAATCCTTATTTTTAGTCATCTTTTACAATGCATGACATCTATGCTAACAAAAACTTACAATGTCCAAACCAAAGGAAAAACATAAAACAACAAAAATATCTTAACACAGATTCACAGGAGAATAAAAAAAAGGTACTTTAAATAACATATTTTAAAATTTACTATTTGTCAAGCCTCTAGTATAAATTTTATTTTGACAATTCTATGTTATGACATTACTAAATATATTTGAACCTTTGGAAATGAACACATTTGGACTTGTAGTTTAACAGTTTTGACAATAAGAATACATTCCTTACTATTATCAACATGTTAAAAATTAAAGGCATTTAAATCCAATTTGTGATACTTTTAAATTATAGTCTTCCTTAACAAAAATAAGTCTTTCCATTTTAAATTTTAAGGAGACTTCAAACTTCCTCTTACTCACTTCAGCATGAAAAAAATAAGTAAAATCAGTAGCAAATTGCCTTAGATGCTTCTGAGTGTAAAGTTATATCTGAAAGATCTACAGAAGTTGACTTTCCCACTCCTTGTTGGTTGGGTTTTGTTGTTGTTGTTCTGTGCTATTGAGTCTAGTACAACTAGAAGCAATTGACCCTGTGAACGATGGATTTAAAATCTTTCCTATCCAGTGTCATCCTCAAAATCTCTGACATACTTGAATCCATTGCTGTAGTCACAATATCAATCCATCTGGTTGTGGATCTTCCTCTCTCTTGCCATCCCTCCACCTTTCCAAGCATGATGTCCCTCTCCAAGGGATGGGTTCTCTTAGCAACATGCCCAAAGTATGCGAGACAAAGCTTTACCATCTTTGTCTTCAAGGAGCACCCTGGTTGCATCTTCTCCTAGACAAATGTTCATTCTTTTGGCAGTTCATGGGATATTCAGTACTCTTCTCCAACACCACACCTCAAAGACATCAATAATTCTTCAGTCATCCTTATTTATTGTCCAGCTTCAAGATGTGTACCAAGTGTTCAAAAAGACGATAGTCTTAATCAGGTGCATTTTAACTCCTCAAACTGTAATTATTGCTCCTCAATAATTCATAGAGGTCTCTGACTGCAAATTTGCCCAGTGTAATATGTCTCCTGATCTCCTAACTACTGGTAACTAGAGTGTTGATTATGGATTTAAACAAGATGAATCAATTGATAATTTCTCTCTTTTCTCCATCTACCAGGATGTTGCCTACTAATCCTATGGTGAGAAATTTTGTTTTCTTAATTTGGAAATGTAATCCATAGTGAAAGCTGTATTCTTTGATCTTTGGCAGTCAGTAAGTGCCTCAAGTCTTACTTTCATAAAGCAAGGTTTGTGTCATCTGCACAATGTAGGTTTTTGATAAGTCTTCTCTGAACCTGAAGCTACATTCATCTTCATCGAGTCCAACTTCTAGAATTATTTGCTCAGTGTACAGAGTAAATAAATATGGAGAGAGGGTACAACCCTGATGCACATATTTGTTAATTTTAAACCATGTAGTATTCCCTTGCTTTGTTTGCACACTAGACTCTTGGTCTAAATATAGGTTTCACACAAACACAATCAAATGTTCTGGGATTCCCATTTTTCTCAGTATTAGCCATAATTTGTTGTGATTCACATAGTCAAAGGCCTTTGCACAGTCAGTGAAACACAAATAAACATTTTTTGTGGTATTCTTTGATGTTGAGATGTAATCCATATTAAAGGTTGCCTCTTGAAACATATTTTAATAGCCATAACTAATCTGAGATTCCTTTCTTTGAAACTTGTGATTTAATCTGTAATACTTTGTTGTTGTTAAACAATAGGAATAATTCTTAAATGCTATGGAAAATATTATTTTAACACATTTAAAATGCTCACCAATTTGTATAAGAAATAGTGCCATTTATGTGGGACATTTTGTCTTAAGTATCACTGACAGTTATAATAATAATAATTTTATAGTCATTAAAACTGAGATTGTTAACAGTTACAGCTTACTCAGCTCCACAACCAACACTTGTGGCACCAGTAGCAAGGAAATCAAAAGACAAATTCTATTAGGTAAATCTGCTGACAGAGATCTCTGAGAAGCAGCAATGCCAGTCTAGAGACTAAGGTGTACCTTATCTAGATCATGGTCTTCTCAATTACTTGCTATGTGTCAGAGAGCTAGACAATTATTAATGATGACAGAAGAACTGATGCCTTTGAATTGTGTTACTTAAACATACCATGGACCACCAAGAAAACAAATAGGTCTGTCTTAGAGAAGGTGAAACGAAGTTTCTTCTTTGGAGGCTAGGATTTTGAAGTTCCATTTCACATACTTTGGGCATGTGGCCATGAGGGACCGATCTTTGAGAGGGATATCATGCTCAAAAGAGTGGAGGGACAGTGTAGGAAAGGAAGACCCTGAATGGGAAGGATTCATATAATAATAACTAGGGTAATGGGGGTAGATGTGTCAGAGTCAGTCAGACTGGCACAGGACAGGGGAGACTGCAGAGCTGTTGTACACAGGGTTGCTATGAGGTGCAGACAGCTGGACTATAACAACATATAACAACAGCAGTCATTAAAAGACTGTGAATAAGGGGAGCTCTGGTGGCCTAGTGGCAAGAAGCTGCACTGCAATCCCAGAGAAACATGGTTCGAATCCACCAGATGCTCTGCCGGAGAAGGAGGCGCAATATCCTCCTGTACCAGTCAGATCTGATTTGACGGTACACGCACACAAAATAATAAAAAATAAAAAAAAAAGAATGTGAATAAAAATAAACTTTGCTTTATCACATGGGTCTTTGACTTACAACTAATAAGAAGTCATTTATACTCACAAAGAGTTATAACTAGGTTTCTGTATTTTGGTATGTGGTAATGTTAGGTACCATCAAGTTAACTATGATACACAACAACCTGGTGAATATCAGATTGAAAGCTTGCCTTGTCCTGCTCCATTGTCAGACTCTCCAGCCATCCTCAAGTTCATTGTTGACATCAGTGTGTTAATCTGTCTCACTGACTGGCTTCTTCTCTTTTGCTGACCTTTTACTTTTCCAAGCATAATGCCTTCCCCCTGAGGACTGGTGCCTCAAATATGACAGTAGTGCATACAGCAAAATACTTTCACTTTGTAAGACTTATTTCATGCTTTCATTCCCCTCTGATATTTATTATAACATATTTTTTTTCTTAATAACAAGTTTTGTGGCTTTGAAGATATTCCACTGCTTCTCTTATATTTTTTCCTTATAAAATCACTTGCCATTTTGTGACACATGTATGTGGCTTATTATGAAGAACTCTTTCTTTCTCAGGGATTTTCAAAAGTCACTGGGAATATGTTGTGAGAACTGTCAGCTATGAGTACTTTTTTTAAAAAAATTATGAGTTGTCATGCCAGCAGTTTAGTACAGATAATTTTGAAACAAGCTGTTTACAAAACCACCTACTTAAAGAATGTACTAAATTTGAAGAATGAGCATGATAGCATGTGACCTATCAGTTTAACTTGATTTGAGTTGTGCTTTTAGAATCAAACTAGTGAAGGTCTCTGGAAAGATCAGACAGAGAACACATCCTTGTTTCTCTGCTTGTTCCAAGAAATCTTTACTAATGCCAACTCTTGATAAGAAGAGACTGGGCGTCCTAGGTACAGCTCAGACTATATAGTAGCACCTGATTATTTAGCTTCTTAGAGTGGGGAAAAAAGGAAAAATAACAGTGAAAACCTTAAATGAGAAAAAAAATTTGAAACATAACTAATCTAGGTTTGGGTTGAGGTCTATATTACAGTGCTTTTACTTGAAAACAACTCTTTTTCTTCTATTAAAAATATATATTTTTCCCCTACAGGAAACAAACTAAGAATTCTAGAAAAATCTTTTTTTCCTGTTAGTTCTGACTCATAGGGACCCTCTACCAGGTTTCAGAGTAAATATTTGTGGGAGAAGGCTTCTCATCTTTCTCCTGAGAAGTGTCTGGTAGATTCAAACCATTTACTTATCTTTTGACTAATAGTCCGCTATGTTATACACCACACCCCCAGGGTACTTTAGGGTTAGAGCTGTTTCTAGTTACATGGAAAAGAAGTTAGCTCTGGAAAGGAGAAGTTCTCAAGTCCTCTTCCGTACTCATTGTAGTTGAGGTGGCTTGAACTCAGGTATTAAGTGCCCAAGAGGAGTAGATTTGCCCCATACAGCTTCCAAAGATGTAATGTTTATGCCTCCATCTTTCCTCTACTGAAGTGACTTGTGGAGGTTTATACCCTTGAACTTCTGGTTATCAACTGTGTGCTTTGACCATTGAGCCATCAGGGTTTCTTACCTTATAATGTTGTTGTTATTGTTAGAAGCTGCTGAGTCAACTATGACTCATAGCAACCCCATGAAGAAAAGATTTTAACCCTGTTCTATCCTGCGCCATCCTCACACTTTCTGTCACACAAATCCCCATAATATTCACTCCAAAAAAAAAAGTAAAATGAGCTTTGGTGGCCTAGTGGGTATGTTGTTGTGGTTGTGAGGTGCCCTCTTTTGAATATGAGCCGTAGCAACTGTATGATCAACAGATCTGGATTCTGTCCTATCTTGTGCCATCCTTACAATCTGACGTACTTGAGCCCTTTGCTGCAGTTACTGAGTCAGTCCATCTGGTTGAGTGTCTTCTTCTCTTTTGTCAACTCATATTTCCAAGGATGATGTCAATGTCCCTCTCCAAGGAAAAGCTTCTCCTAGCAACATGCTCAAATCCACCAGCTTCTCCATAGGAGGATGACATTTCCCCCTCCTTGCTTGTGATTTACTGTCTCTGAAAACCCCCTCGAGGGTCAGCTATGAGTTGGTTCAAATTCCCTGGCACATAATAATAGAACAGCACCACCATGCCCAAAATGTGTGAGACAATGCAATATTTTTGCTTCCAGGAAGCACTATGGCTGCAACTCTCTAAGACTTATCTGTTTACTTTCTGTTAAATGCATTCTTCCCAGACCTAGTGATCTTTGGCAAATTAGCCAGTGAAAGTCCCACACATCATAATGGCCCTGTCTATGTCCTTGAGATTACCATGAGATATGGGACTGATTCAGGCAACTGACATTAACAACATAGTTGATTTATTTGAGTGCCTTTTTTTGATAAGAGTGGATTGTTGGTAATTATTTTTAATATTATAATGTGCAAAGAACTGGAGTCAGAAAATCAAAAGGGAAGAACCTACTTAGCATTTCTCAAGCTGAAGGAACTGAAGAACTAATTCAACACTCAAGTCACAATGCTGAAAGATGCAATGGACAAAATTTTGAATGATCCAGGAAGCATCAAAATAGGATGGAAGAAATACACGAAGTCATTGTACCAAAAAGAATTTACTATCTTAGCATAATTTCAAAAAGTATCATATGATCAAAACCCAATGATAATAAAGGAAGAGATTCCATCTTCCATAAAGGAATTAGCAAAAAAAAAAAAATAAGGCCCCAGGAATTGATGAGCTAACAGTTGATATATTTCAACGAACAGATGTAGCCCTGAATGTGCTCACCATGTTGTGCTAAGAAACCTGGAGGACAGCTACCTCACCAACTGGAAGAGATTTATATTTGTTTCTATTCCCCCAAAAAGCAATCCAATAAAACATGATAATTACCAAACAATAACACTGATATCACATGCAAGCAAAATCTTCTTGAAGATTATCCAAAAATAACTAGAACAGTACAACAACAAAGAACTGCCAAAACCAATCTGTGCTTAGAAGAGGCTATGGCACTAACAATATCACTGATTTCAGCTGAGAATATCAGGAAGATATCTGTGTGGACTTTATTGAATATGCAAACACTCTTGATTGTGTAGATCACAAGAAATTGTGGCTCACATTGAAAAGAATGAGACTCCCAGAACACTTGATTGTGCCTATGTAAAATATTTACCTAGACCAAGAAGCTTGTGTCCCAAGAGAGCAAGAGAACATTACATGATTCAAAGTCAAGAAAAAAAAAATGCATCAGGGATGTATCCTTCATCCACACTTTTTCTGTCTATCTGCTGAACAGATCAATCAAGAGGCTTGACTTTATGGAGGAGAATGTGGCATCAGGATGGGAGGATGACTCATCAACATCCAGCGTTATGCAGATGACACAATCTTGTTTATCTAAACTGAGGAAGTGTTTGCTGAAGAAGATCAAGAATTGCAGCCTTCAATATGGATTACATCTCAACATCAAGAAAACAAAGATCCTAACCACCAGACAGACCAATAGGCAGCATCATGATAGATGGAGAAAAGGCTGAGGTTGTTAAGAGTTTGATCTTGATCTGCAATCAACAGCCTTGGCATTAGTGGTCAGGATATAAAAAAGATAAATTAATTAGAAAATTCTGCTGTTAAGTGTGCCAAAGAACAACAATGTCAATCTAGAGACTAAAGTGTGTCTTATCTAGGCCATGATCTTCTCAATTGCTTGCTATGCATCTGAGAGCTGGACAATAACAAGAATGACAAAAGAAGAAATGAAGCCTTTGAATTGTTGTGGTGTAGAGGTTATGGAGCATACTGTGGACTTCCAAGAGAACAAACAGGTTTGTCCCGGAAAGGGTGAGACTAGGTTTCTTCTTGGAGGTGAAAACTTGGAAGCTCTGTCTGACATACTTTGGGTATGCTGCCAGGAATAACCAGACCTTAGAGAAAGACTTAGAAAGGTGGAGAGTCATCACAGGAAAGGAAGACCCTGGATGAGATGGATTGAAACTTTAATTTTGGCAATCCTGTTAGGTATGTCAGAGAGGGTGAGGTTTACTCAGGATAAGGCAAGGTTCAGACCTGTTGTTCCTAGGCTCTCTGTGAGTCCTAGTTAACTCGATGGTACATATCAACAACAACAGTAATAACAGAGAAGCCTAGCTAGTTCAAGCAGTTTGTAATTGACCCAAAGATAAAGTTTGGAAGTTGGAACTCATCCAGCAGGCAAGACAATCAAAGATGTCAGTCAAGAAAATCTTATAAGGTAGATATACTCTGCAACAAACAAAACTGTCATGAGTTAGGACTGACTCTTCAGCAGTTAACAAAAATATTATTACTAGTCATGATATTATTATTTTATGAGGGCCTAACAAGGGTATGAGTGAGCTGTGGTGGTCTAGTGGGAAAAGAATTGTGCTGCTAACTCATAGGTAGGTGGTTCGAAGTCACCACATGTTCCACAGGAGAAAGATGGGCAGTCTCTTCCTGTGCATCTTACAACATCTGAAAACCAACTGGAGAATCAACAATGTGTCGGTTTCAACTTGACAGCAATGAGAGGAATTTACATGGTAGCAAATATTTCAAAATTACTGCACAAAGGAAAGTTAAAAAAATTAATTATAATTATGCTCTCTTGTGACTTATTATATGTAGTTTCCTGTGAATTTTTTAACATAAGAAGCTTGTTTCTCATTTTCAGTTCTAGTAATGCTTTGCATAATATTTGAGGGAGTAGTCAGAATTTCTAACAGGGATTTTTATGAAGCCAAGCGATGTTGAAAAGAAGGATTAAGATGAGGATACCAAGATATTTGAGCAAGAATCAGTCTTGTGAGTCTTCAGAAGGCTTCTTAAACTACCAGAAATATCCTAAGTTGTCTCATGCAGTTACTAGTTCTGAAATGTGATATGTGAAAGTCAAGTATTTTATTGGTAGGTGCTATTTCACAACTTCTGAATGTGAGTAAAAAAGGAACTTAATTCTGTCATTTTTTTGTTCACATATTAATTAATCCATTTAGTACATTTAGTATATATATATTTCATTTATTGTGCTCAGAATCCAGAATGTGATGATAAAACTGAAGGTATAAATGTTTGGAGGAATCTCATAAACAACTTGTCTTATGCAAATGACAAACCTTGCTTGCCAAAAGTTAAGAGAACTTTGAGTACTTACAGCAGAAGATTGAAAAATATAGCCTTTATTATGTATTACATCTCAACATAAGAAAGAACCCCAAAAGTTATCACCACAAAATAATGTACCTTGAAGAATTCTTAGACTTTATTTCTCATATTCATTGTGCTATTGAATAATGAACATTACACTGGAAAAAATGAAAGCAATAACTAATTTTTTTAAAGTAATATATGATTAGTCATTATTTGTATGACAACCTTCCAGAATAAGAGGTGCATAGTAAAGTAGACTGGGTGAGAGACAGGGGAAGAGTGAGGAAATTATGCAACCATGAATTAATATATATTTCAAAAAAAGTGGACTGGGGAGGAGTAAGGAGGAAAATGTGCAACAATGAATGAATGAAAATTCATCTTCTCTGTAAACTTATGTTAAAAATAATCACAATTAAAAATATAACAAAAAAAGCCTTAGAGCTCAATGTCTAACCTAAAGGATCACAGTTTGAATTCACAAGCTACTCCATGGAAGAAAGATTTGACACCCAGCTGTCATAAAAATGTATAGCCTTGGGAACCCTACTGACAGGTCTACTTTTTCCAGTATAACCTGAATAAGTCAGAATAAACTGGAAGGCAATAGGTTTTTGGTTTTGCCCTGGGGCAAATGTATAGTTAAACAATGTTAAATCTTTTGGTTTGTGGTTGAATCTTTTGAGATTGGTGGTTCCAAAATACTAAGAGATGCATTAAAAAATACGCCTGATGATCTACTTTTGAAAGTTGACAGCCATGAGTACTCTGTGCAACTCAGTTCACTTCTATAATCTATGGGCCTGATATAAATGCACGTCCTCTCCAACGTTTATTGCATGCTGTCCTGCTAACCTTTGCAAGTGTACTGGGGTGAGAGGGTATCACATTGTGGTTTTGATTGTATCTTTCTTATTGTCAGTGATTTTGATAATTTCTTCATGTGTTGGCTATCTGAACATCTTCCTCTGTGAAAAGTCTTTCTATAACTTTTTCACCCATTTTGTAATTAGGTTATCAGTCTTTTTCTTCTGGAGTACCAATAGTATTCTGTAAATTTTTGTTATAAGACCCTTGTTGGAGATGATATGGCCAAATGTTTTTTCCTAGTTGATAAATTTTTTTCACTCTGTTGAAAAAAGTTATTTGTTTGTCCCCCTCCCCCTTAAACAGTTCTATTTTCCATCTGGAAGCAGGCGTGGCATCCACTTCCTAAACATCATGCCTCTGGAAACTCTATGAACTTGGAGAAATGACGATAGTTGTAAAAAGGCTTCAGGCTGTTTTTTTCCCCCCCATAGGATTACTATGAGTCAGGCTCAGCAACAACAACAACAACATTCTGTTTCAATGCACTGTACATTATTTATCCCCTGAGCACAGAGATTTAATATTTAGAAATTCCTTTCATCAATTTTGTCCTCTCCAGATTCTGCATATCTAGCTGTATTTCTCAGCCTATTTATAGTATAGACTAGATATTCTAGGCTTGGTCCCAGTTTTTCTCTTATGAACATTATGGTTTTGGGCTTTACTTCCAGATCTTTGATTCACCTTGAGTTGATTTTTGTGTATGGTGTGAGATGTGGATCCTGTTTTATCTTCCTGCTGGTAGTAGTCCAGTTTTGGCAGCACCATTTGTTGAAAAGGTTGCCATTTCCCCATTTGATAGGTTTTATTACTTGGTTAAATGTCAGTTGACCATAGACAGATATGTCCATTTTTGGGTTCCATTGGTTTATGTGCCTGTCATTGTACCAGTACCATGCTGTTTTGATTACTATTGCTGTATAATAGATTTTGAGGTCAGATTTTGCTATGCCTCCCACTTCATTCCCCCCCCCCCACACACACACACACACAAAGTTTGTGGCTTATTTGGTGTCTCTGTCCTCTCAAAATAAACCTGACATTTTCCTATTTGGTCTCCTTAAAAATAAATTTGGTATCTTCACTGGGATTGTGTTGAAAATGTAGATTGCTCTTGGTAGGATAGTCATTTTCACACTATTGAGTCTTCCTATTCTTGGATGATTTTCATTTAGTTGTCGTTGTTGTTAAGTGCTGTCGAGTCATAGGCAACTCATAGTGACCCTATGAATGGAAGACCTGAACACTTGTATAATTTTCATCCTTTCTCCAGGTTCATAAGGTTTCAGAAGGCAAGCTATTTTGGAAGTGGATGCCACTCCTGCTTCCGAGCTTGTTTTAATTGGGGAGCTCCACCAAACATTGTCCATCATGGGTAGCCATCATAGCATTTAACACATCAGTGTTAGAGTGTTCAGTTTCACAGCAACCGTGAGTTACCTCAGTAAAGCAAGTTGACATACCAGGGTTGTTGTTGTTGTTGTTATGTGCCGGTGACTCGTTTGCGACCCTATGTACAACAGCCCTAAACCCTGCTCTATCCTGTGCCAATCTCATTGCCTCTGACACACCCATCGCGATTACCCCAGTCATTGAACAATCCACCTCATAGAGGGTCTTCCCCTCCTGCGCTGTCCCTCCACTCTGCCCAGCATGATGTCCCTCTCTAAAGACCTGTCTCTCCTTACAACATGTCCAAAGTATGTCAGGCGAAGCCCCAGAATCCTTGCCTCCAAGGAGCAGCCTGGTTTAACCCTCTCTAGGTTGATTTTTTTTTTTTTTCTTGGCAGTCCATGGTACATTCAGTACTCTTCTCCAGCACCACAGCTCAAAGGCGTCAATTCTCCCTCCGCAACAAGTGCATGAGGTCCTCCTTAGTTTCAGCAAGCAGGGTTGTGTCATCTGCATAACGCAGATTGCTGATAGATCGTCCACCAATCCTAATGCCACGCTTCTCCTCATAGAGCCCAGTCTCTCGGATAATCTGCTCTGCATACAGGTTGAAAAGGTATGGAGATAGTACACATCCCTGGTGTACACCCTTCCCAGTTTTCAACCATGCAGTAAATGTTTGACTCAAAACAAAAACAGGGCTGGCCAAACCTGTAGTTTGAGGGCGAGGGCCAGTGTGTTTTGAAGCTCGGTTCTACCTGGGCCATAGGAGAACGTCTCGTGTCTTGAAGTGGGACACACTCATATGGAACGTTTTTTCTTATGATTTTCATTTAAATTTTAAAAATATTATTTTATTTGTTGTTTTCAGTAGAAGTTTTCCCTCTAGTGGCTGCTGTGGAAACTACATGACGATGTTCTAATACTAAATGCCCTGTTGGAAGAGAAAGCAAACGAAAAGTAATTTGAGAGAGACTAGCTAAGATTATTTGATTTTGCTTAAAATTATTAATTAAGTTTAAAATTACGCAATGACACTCAGTCTTTTCTCCTTTGTTGGTTGTTGTTGTTGTTATGTGCCGTCGAGTCGTTTGTGACTCATAGCGACTCTGTGTACAACAGCCCTAAATCCTGCTCTATCCTGTGCCAATCGCATTGCCTCTGACACACCTTTGTTGGTATCTAATGGAATTTAATGGCTATAATAACTAAGATGTAAAAGACTTGAAAGAAAATCAAATGCTCTAGAATTGATTCTCTCTCACTGTGATCTTCTATTGTGATTGTGAGGCTGTAAATTTTTATGGGAATAAATTTCTCATGTTTCCCTGCAAAGAAGCTGACTGACTTGAACCCCTTACTTTTGAGTTCACACTTCAGTGTGAACTACACTACCAGAGCTCCTTGTTGTTGTTTTGTGCTGTTGAGTAGCCTGCGACTCATAGTGACCCTATCTCCAACAGTTCTATCCTGTGCCAACCTTATTGTCTCTGACACATCTACCCCTATGACCCCAGTCACTGAATCAATCCATCTCATTAAGGGTCTTCCTCTCTTGCACTCTTTAGACTCTGGAAAAAAGCAATACAGAAATTCTGCATCTCCATTTCATTGTAAATATAAAGCGCTTTCAAATACAAGTACTGCCTTCTTTCCTTATTTGGCTCCAGTATAGAAGTAATCTGCAATCATGGCTTCCTCACAGAAAGTTAAATGAGTACTCAGTAGTAAGCTTGTTTTTAGAAACACCTATTTAGAAATTATCCCAAAGAGGGGAGTCTCAAAACCGATTAGTTTGGGGAGATACACCTTTAAGGATGCCAACTCCTTAAATGGTCTTAAGAAACCAAACAGGTTTTAACAAACCAAATCAAAGCAAACAGATCTTAACCAACCAAACTGAAGTAAATCTGTTGTCATTTAGTTGATCCCAATTTATAGGGCTCTAATAGAACAGAGCAGAGTTCCCAAAGCATTTCAAAGGCTGTATTCTTTATAGAAACTGCTACGTATTTTTACTCAGAAGTGCAGGGTAGATTTGAACCACAGAACTTTCTATTAGTAGCCAAGCAGTTAGCCACTATGACACAAAACCTATGCATCGCCCTATTATCTGTCCTGTATCCTTTTCTATAGTTTTGCTTTCCCCTTTCTTGCAGTGTGCCAGCAGTAATCCTATCTTTTCATTTCTCAGATGTGCTACACTTACCTCAGCTGTTTCCTCTCCCAGTCCTACTCTTCACTAGTAACTAGCTTCTTTGGATTCAAACCTCATCTACTTCAAAAAGGTCTTCCCCACACTACCTGTCAATGTAGGCTTGTGGCAGTTAATCCTATTACATCACTTTCTTATTTACCTCAGACCTACGATCATAATCTATGTTGACATATTCAATAACTTACTAATTCACTGTCATACTCCATCATTAGATGGTATCTATAAGAACAGAAGATCTGTACCTCTTGTTCTCATAGTGTCTCAGGACCTAAGAAAGCATTTCAGAAAGGATAGGTGCTCAGTATTGGCTAGCACAATAAATAAATCAAGAGAAAAGGGGGATGTTAACATGGAAAAATGGAAGGAAATTGTTTCCAACTTTAATTGAAATGAGATAATTTTTGGTTATGTGGCCTAGTGGCCTAGTTGAGGCTCATTTTTAATTTTTCAAATAACTTATTTTCCTTACTTATTTCATAATCAGAAAAGTTTGCAAAAAACATCTTGATTCTTTATACACAAGTGCTATTATGGAGTCATTAAATTGAAATATTTGGGAAAATGTTTCTTACTCCTTGCTGTAGAGTCGTAACTGAGTCATGGCTAACCTTGCATTGGATTCAAGAGCCTACAAATTTCATGAAAGGAAGTCACCCATCTTTCTCCCAAGGAGGAGCTGGTGGACTTGAACACTTGCCTTTGGCCTGGCAGCACAACTTCTTACCCACTACACCACCAGAACTTCCTCTGAACATCGGGGAAATGTTTAGTGAGTGCTTATTTGTACTAACCAAGAATATGATTTATCTTCCTTAATAAGCTCAGATTACTCAGCCAGTACTGTAAAATGCTTAATTTATGTGTATAGAAGAGTATTGAGAATACTATGGACTGCCGGGAAAACAAACAGATTTGTCCTGGAAAGGGTTAAACTGGGTGGCTCCCTGGAGGCAAGGATTCTGAGGCTCTGTCTAACTTACTTTGGACATGTTGTGAGGAGAGACCGGTCCTTAGAGAGGGACATCATGCTTGGGAGGCTGGAGGGACAGCACAGGAGAGGAAGGCCCTCTATGGGGTGGATTGATTCAGTGACTGGGATAATTGGGATGGGAGTGTCAGAGACAGTGCGATTGGCACAGGACAGAGCGGAGTTTAGGACTGTTGTACATAGGGTCGCTATGAGTCTCAAGCGACTTGATGGCACATAACAACAGCAACAACATAGGAAGAGGAGAGGAATCAGGTGGCATGATGCTTTTATGTGTTGTGTCACTAACTAGAAGGTCAGTGGCTAAAATTTATCAGCTTCTCTGAGGGAGAAAAATGGGCAGTCTTGTCCTGTAAAGATTTACAACCTCAGAATGTCAAAGCAGGTTTGCTATGAGCTGAGAATCTAGTTGACAGCATTGGATTATAATAAGATACTCATGTCTTTGAAATGAAAATAGTTTTAGGAACATTTATGTTTTTATATGTTTTTTTCTGTCTACAGTAACTATTCACATTCACATACTTGGGTTCCTCGTAGTCTTTTGCAGTCTCAGTGAAGACTTGGAAATGACAAAAGCTTTCAAATGGCTTCCGTTTTTAGACCATGGACCAATTTTAATTGATATTTGACATTTAGAGTGCTTTCTTTAAACCTCATCTTGCTTTACAGTTTTGAGACTAAAATATGTAGTTGGATGCCTCAGTGATGTGGGGCTTTAACATGAAATTTCTATGTTGCATCATCTCCCAGACTGAACTAGGTGAAGTCTATTGAACTTGGCGTTAGGTTTCCTGTTTATTCATGTTTATTTCTGATCCAGGTACAAGTAGAAGATAGGTATTTTTGCTATTAATATGAAACAAAAGAAGTCTCCAATAACTATAAATTTATTATTTAAACTTTTTGCCCTGTCATTTTCTTAAGGCAGTTCTATGAAAACAAATCTATCTGCATTGATTTTAATAGTGTTCATCTGATAGTACTTGTTAAGGACTATGTACTCTGTAAATGTGATAGTAATCTGAGTCTGTTCTGATTGATACCGCGTATATTCACATATTCATGTACTAAAGGGATAATATGTTTTAATCTATTGTAAAACAGTGTTAAGAATGTAATAAAATGAATACATACTTTATATATCTAGTCATTACAAAGATTTTAAAAATAAACACATGAAAAGTAGCTTGCTATTGGCTTATTCATTCTCTTTCCTTTTGCACTCATGCTTTCCTGCTTTGGTTACCATAGTTACTGGCTTAATCATAATACACAGAACCATTTCTAATTACAGTATATGCCAGCACAAAATTGAATTCTTTGCATATCTTAGGTCACAAACAGCTTGTAGCTTGTTTTTTTGGCACTGTATTACCACATATTCTGGAAAAGACATTTGTGCATAATTTAAATCTGTTATTATCTGTTATTTGTTATGAAAATGAAAATAAGCCTCTAAACTGGATTGATGTTATAATAACCAAGAGACTTTGAAGAGATAAAGGTTTGTTATTAGTGAGACATCATTAGTATTATCCTTAACGTATTAATAGCAATTATATGCATTTAGCATTCATTTCTCATCAGAAAAAAATTACTAAAAGAAAGCTCATCATTCAGAAATAAGCAATATTCTATTGCTGTGACCAATCATTAGGCCTAAAAACCCACTGCTTATACATTCATATTTTCTAAACAATGGACATCTCAAAAATTCCTTTTATTGACTCCTTTAAAGCATTTTCTTTTTAAGTTAGTAGAGGCTTGTGTTTCTTAATATATGTTGACTCATGTATCCCAGGGTACTAGATAATTTCTTAAGGAGGTAATCTGAATTACAACCTTTTGACTTCCTCCTTTACCCCCAAGTACTTATTACAGAAAATAAAGGATTAGTCAGAATAGAATAAAATTTCTTAGCTCCTATCTTAGTGTTTATAATTGTGCCATACTTGCTTTTTTAGCTGTTATCAAGCTAGCTTTCACTCACAGCAGCCCTACAAACTATAGAACAAAAGCCTTCCCAATCCTGTGCTACCTTCATGTTCTCTACTGTGTTTAAACCCATTGTTGCAGTCACTGTGTCAATCCATTTCATTGAGTCTTCTCTCTCTCATTGAACCTCTACTTTTCCAAGCCTGCAGTTCCTCCTGAAAACATGCCCAAACTGTATTGCAAAGTCTCACTATCTTTATTTCTAAGGAGTACTGGGGCTTTACAACTTCAAACCAATTTGTTTGACAGTTCACAATGTATTAAGCATACTTTGCTAATATTAAAATCCTAACACATCAATTTCTCTTGTATCTTCTTTATTCATTGTCCATTTAGAACAAATGATGAGAAAAGTAATAGATGTTCTTGTTTACTTGCATTATCATAT
This sequence comes from Elephantulus edwardii, assembly GCF_000299155.1. Classification (NCBI taxonomy): domain Eukaryota; kingdom Metazoa; phylum Chordata; class Mammalia; order Macroscelidea; family Macroscelididae; genus Elephantulus; species Elephantulus edwardii. Next base: position 9,137,563 of record NW_006399768.1, on the reverse strand, counting down.
TGTAGCTGAGTAGTTATTTATAAATTATTATCAGCATACAATATCCAACCAAACTCTTGAGTTAATGGTGACTCTATAGGACAGGACACAACCCTGCTTGCTGAAACTGAGGAGGACCTGAAGCGCCTGCCGCAGAGTGTCAAGGACTACAGCCTACAATATGGATTGAGGCTCAATGTCAAGAAGACAAAGATTCTCACCACTAGACCAATTGGCAGCATCAGGATGGATGGTGAAGAGATTGAGATTGTTCACAGCTTTAGTTTGCTTGGCTCCACAGTCAACAGTCTTGGCACCAGCAGCCAGGAAATTAAAAGGTGCATTGCCATGGGAAAGTCTGCTGTTAGGGACCTCTCCAAAGTGCTGAAGAGCAGTGGTGTTTCTTTGGAGACTAAGGTGCGTCTGATACAGGCCATGGTCTTCGCAATCACCTGTTATGCATCAGAGAGTTGGACAATGACCAAGGAGGATAGAAGGAGAATTGATGCCTTTGAGCTGTGGTGCTGGATAAGAGTATTGAGAATACCATGGACTGCTAGGAAAACAAACAGATTTGTCCTGGAAAGGGTTAAACCGGGTGGCTCCTTGGAGGCAAGGATTCTGAGGCTCCATCTAGCATACTTAGGACATGTTGTGAGGAGAGACCGGTCCTTGGAGAGGGACATCATGCTTGGGAGGGTGGAGGGACAGTGCAGGAGAGGAAGGCCCTCTATGAGGTGGATTGATTCAGTGACTGGGATAATTGGGATGGGAGTGTCAGAGACAGTGTGATTGGCACAGGACAGAGTGGAGTTTAGGGCTGTTGTACATAGGGTCTCTATGAGTCGCAGGCGACTCGACGGCACATAACAACAACAACAACTATAGGACAACTTACACAGTGCTTTATAGGATTCCAAGACTCAAATCTTGACAGAACTGACTACCTCTTCTCTCTTGACCAACACTGCTGGTAGCTTTAAACCACTAGTATTTTTGTTAACAGTTCATCACATAACCATTATACCACCAGTATTTTTTAAAAAATTACTTTTGTTTGCATTTTTTACTATTAATATGACAATGCTATTAACAAGGTTGTTATCTGAGATGTTTTGTGCTTTATTTCTACCTCAGAAAACATTTAATAATAAACTGCTAAGGCATTGCATTTCCTCAGAAAATTTCATTTAATCTTCCCCTAAACATATAAGTAAGCATTTTCTATTAGATCATTTAAGTTAAGCTGCACTGCCAACACAAAGGCATGTGGCTTGAATCCAGCAGTTTCTCTGCAATAGGAAGCTGGGCAATCTCCCCTCATGCAATTTACAGCCTATGGAAACCCACTTCAGGGTCAACTATCAATTAGCTCTGACTTGATGGCATGTAACCATCGCAACAATTATTATTATAGGTTGTGTAATTATGTCTACTGTATTAACTAACTAGACCTGCTGAAACAAAGATAGCACAAATGGATGGCTTTGAAAACAAAAAAGTGATTCTTGCATAGCTTTGAACTCTAGAAGTAAAAATTTGAAGTGCTGGCTTTCTCCTTCAGTAGGTTCTAGAGCAAGGTACATGTCTCCTTCAGAGTCTTTAGGTCTGAAAGTCCTTAAAAATCTTTATGTCCTTTCACTTTTTTCGGTGTCAAGGAGATTCTTAGCTCAGGGTGCTGAGTCTAGAAGTACTCATGTTACCATTGATGATTCTTGGTGGTTCTGAAGTGGAAGTTGTTTAAATATTATTGGTTTAATTTTATCACTGTGTACTATGCAAATACCTTACTCATAATTGTAAAGTCACTAATAATAATTCTTCATTAGGCTGAATCAACATAATATCATCCGTGTAATAAACCAATATCACATCTTGTGGAAGGGAGAGGTAACCAAGTTCCCTGTGTACTAACTTAGTGCTGGAGAGTTGATATACCCTTGATGTAAGCCAGTAGAAATGTATTGCTGGTCTTGTCAGTTGAAAGCAGACCACTTCTGATGATTTTCAGCAGTCAAAAGAAAGAAAAATGCATTGGCTAGATCAATGATTGCATACCAGGTACCAGGGGATGTATTAATTTGCTCAAGCAGTGAAACTATATCTGGAACAGCAGCTTCAATTGGAGTCACCACCTGATTATACTTGGACCAAGAAGCAGTCCTTAGAACAGAGCAAGGAAACACTGCATGGTGCAAAAATTAGGAAAAGAGTGTATCAGAGATGCGTTCTATTTTTTTTATGTATCGTTGGATTCTATTTGCCAGTATTTTATTTAGGATTTTTGCATCAATGTTCATGAGAGATATTGGCCTATAGTTTTCTATTTTGGTGGTGTCTTTTCCTGGCTTTGGTATCAAAGATATGTTTGCTTCATAGAATGAATCTG
>NW_006399768.1:9129985-9131021 GCF_000299155.1 Elephantulus edwardii | reverse complement strand
CCTGAAGCACTGACTGCAGAAGGTCAAGGACTGTATGCTTCAATATATACTGAAGCTCAACATCAAGAAGACAAATATTTTCACCACTGGTTCCATTGGCAGTACCATGATGGATGGAGAAGAGACTGAGGTTTTAACAGTTACAGCTTTCTCAGCTCCACAATCAACACTTTAGGCACCAGTGGTCAGAAAATAAGAAGGCAAATTTCATTAGGTAAATGTGCTCTCAGGGAACTTTCCAGAGAACTTAGGAGCAATGATGCTAGACTAGACACTAAGATGCACCTGATCCAGTCCATGGTCTTCACAATTATTTGTTATGAATCAGAGATCTGGATAATGACTAAGGATGATAGAAGAATTGGTGCCTTTAAGTTGTTGGTGCTGGGAACAGTCTTGTACATAACATGGACTTCCAAGAAAGCAAATAGATCTGTCTTGGAGAGGGTGAAACCAAGTTTCTCCTTGGAGGCTAGGATTTTGAAGTTCCTTCTCACATACTTTGTTCATGTGGCCAGGAGAGACCGATCCTTGGAGAAGGACATCATGCTCAGAAGGGTGAAGACCCCTGATGAGATGGTTTGATACAGTAACTAGGGCAATGAGGGTGGCTGTCTCAAAGTCAGTGAAACTGGCTCAAGATAGGGCAGGCTTCAGAACCTAGTGAAAAAGGGTCACTATGAGTTGCAGATGACTTGATAACACACAACAACAACAACAACAGGAAGTCACACAAGGTATTATTTATCCTTCTCCTGAGGAGCAGCTGATGGATTCAAACCGCATGGTTTTCGAATTGCAGCACAGCTTCTTGTCACTAGGCCACCAGTGCTCTTTCCAAAGTATAGATAATTCTATTGTCTTCTACTTGGCTTTGCCTGTCCCACTCTTGACAGTTCAGTATTTGTAAGCTCTGATGGTTTATGGTGGCCTAGTGATAAGAAGCTGATATGAACAGACACTTCACCAAAGAAGACATTCAGATGGCCAACAAGCACATGAAGAAATGTTCAAAATCCCTAGCCCTGAGAGAGAT
>NW_006399768.1:9125842-9129155 GCF_000299155.1 Elephantulus edwardii | reverse complement strand
TAATAATAATAATGATAATAAAATGTAATAAAATAAAAGAAGCTGCATTGCAATCTCAAAGGCATGTGGTTCATATCCACCACTTCCTCCATGGGGCAAGGATGGATTATCTTTTCCTATGAGATCTACTGAAAATCCACTGGAGGGTCAGCTTTGAGTCAGTTCTGACTTGACAGCATGCAACAACAACATGATAATGGCTCTATCATACTAGCTGTTACAGTACATGTCAGAAGGCGCCATTGAGGTGTAGTTGATCATGTTTTGCATTGCTATCTGAAAGACTAATTTGTTAAATCTGTAGGCTGTTCTATTGTGGAAAAATTGGAAGCTCCCATAAGTCAAGCTTTATAGACTCAGAAACTCAAGGGAGGATTGCCATGAATCAGAAGCAACCCAATAGGAGTGGGTTTTATATGCCAGGGATCCGTTTTGTACCTCTGTCAGTTGTTATGTACATTTCTTACAATTATTCATCCTGAAACTGGGCTATCACTACAGAATGAACCAGAGACTGCTTGTGAAATTACTTGAGCTTGTACTCCATTAATAATCTGACCTTCATATGCCCTCACTTTGACTAGTGGGCCACCGTTTTTGGTCACTAGGAATTAGTGTAGATTCAGAGCCTGATCTGACAAAATCTATCTAGCTTTGCTAGAAAGTCTGCACACAAGTTCAATGCAACCAGATTTTTGAGAAGACTTCCTCTTCATCAAATGATGCTGATCATATCATTATACAATTGCTTCTAATCTTAACTTTTTAATGTAGAAATAAGAATTTATGACACACAGGCTAGTTATATTATTTGAAGAGCAGGACTATGTTGAATAGTAATATCAATCACCACACTTCCAAATAAAATTGCATAGTATTTAAGATAGGTTGTCATGGAAAGAAACATGGATTTTAAAGAAATGTATGATTCTTTCCAAGTCCCCTGATCCTAAAACCTCTTAAATAATTCATAAGTGCTTCTCTGCCAGATAGTTTCAATTTTACTAATAATATAGCCATCCAATCTTTATTTAAATTGTGAAGTAATAAATAGATTAATGCATCATAATTGATGATAGTCTTATGTTGTATTCTTACTTGACACAAGATAATCCTGGCATAATTGCATTTCCCACAAAATAATATATATAATCTAACTCTAAGACCTATCATTCTGTTTGTACATATGGGAAAACTCATTATATTACAAGTATTTTCTGCCCTTGAAAATAGATATGAAAAAATGCAAAATTTAAACTTAAAAATTTTCCTGCTGTGAATATTTAAGTTTCATTTTCTTGCTGCTTCTGCTTAAAATCAACATACTAGCTAGGTTTAGGCCAAGATATGTATCTACTTATTTATACTAAATTATTGTTCTTCTTGTTGTTAGGTGCCATCCAGTTGAGTAAGACTTACAGTGACTTTAAGAACAAAAGATCTGTACCAATTCCTGTCCTATGCCATCTTCATCATCTCTGACATACTGAGTCCATTTCTGCAGTCACTGGGTCAAACCATCTCATCGAGGGTCTTCCTTTCTTTTGCTGATTCTCTACCTATGTAAGCATGATGTCCCTTTACAATGAACAGCTTCTCCTAACAATATGTTCAAAGTCTGTGAGAAGAAGCTTTACTATCTTTGCTTCTAACATACTTTCTCCAAGACATGTCTGTTATTTTGGAAGCAGGAGTGGCATCAATTTCTGAAATGGCTTACCTCCAGAAACTCTATGAACAGTGCTTGGGCCTTTCATTCATCCATTGGTATGGGCCTTTCATGAGTCATCTACGACTTGACGGCGCATAACAATAACAACAACAACATAGAGAGAGCTATGTTGGCCTAGTGGACAGACAGGTATGCTACTAAGCCCAAGCTGGGTGATTTTAATCTGCGGCCCCCAGGCCTGATTCAAATTGGGGGTTTTTGTCAAACATTCTTCTAGGTGGTATAGCACTGGTCTGTGCATTGCTGTACAGAGGTAACTCATTGGAGCTGTGATGCTAAACATTGTGACACTGACATGCCAAATGTGATAATGGTTACTCATGGTGGACAGTGTTTGGTGGAGCTTCCCAATTACGACAAGCTTGGAAACAGGAGTGGCATCCACTCCCGAAATGGCTTGCCTCCAGAAACTCTATGAACAGGCCTTCAGTTCATAGGGTCACTATGAGTCATCTATGACTTGATGGTACCTAACAACAGTGACAACATGGCATATTTAGTACTCTTGCGTTAGGAAAAACAACATGATACAGTTCCTCAGTTATTCTAGACAACTTTTCAGTCAACAGCAAGATACCTCTGGCACAGCAATGTCTTGCCCTGCTTCTTTCTCTGTATCTTTTCTGGTATGGAATTTCTTATTGCACTTCTCTGACCAGCAGGTAAGTGCTAGGTGACTGGATGAGCTGCTAAAAACTTTAATTAGTCAACTGATAGGGAGAGTGAAATTGATGGTTGAGTATCTTCTTGACCTGTAAATCCTCATAGCTTTTATTTCAGAAATTTTACAGGTAGAAAATTTTGTTAAGTACAGTCAGGAGAAGTTAGTAATTTCTCACTTGTAGATCTTTCCTGTTTACAAGACCACATTCATATAGAAGATTTGAGTCAGCAAGAGAATGTTTTTGCTGAGGTTGCATGTCCACACGTACTCACAAAATAGACCATTCTTTGCATAAACATGGTGGAATTCACTCACTAACGCATATCTTTTTTTCTGTTGAACAAATCAGCTTTTGCTTAGGTATGTTTTCTTGTTCTTCCGCAACATGCACTTAATAGAGTTTACTCTTCAACAGAGTAATCTCTGATTACACTCTAGATGCAAGCTTAACCCCCAGAAGGCTCACTAATTAGATGGATTGATTCAGTGATCAGGGTAGTGGGAGTAGATGTGTCAGAAGCAATGAGGTTAGCACAGGATAGAGCAGGGTTTAGGACTCTTGTACATAGGGTCACTATCACTCACAGTAACTCTATGGCACATAACAACAACAAATCTAATCAATTTAATGGCAAGACTAGCCAGTCCACAGGGGTTGAAGATAGGCTGATTCACCCTATGAGGAAGAAATGGATCACATAACTATTGATGATGTAGGTGGGCTGCCTGCCTGTCCACTGGATTAGCTTCAAGGTTTACCTCAGAAAGGATAGCAAGGCCAAAGAAAAATAGTCTAGAGAAGCCAAATTTTGAGTCAATAGACCATTATACAGCAACAAGCTGTTAAATAGTTAAAATTATAAATACTATTAAAATTACTGTATTTTTATTAGTAAAATATATTTTTATATTTTATT
>NW_006399768.1:9119099-9125197 GCF_000299155.1 Elephantulus edwardii | reverse complement strand
ATGTAGTGAGGAGAGACCGGTCCTTGGAGAGGGACATCATGCTTGGGAGGGTGGAGGGACGGCGCAGGAGAGGAAGGCCCTCTATGAGGTGGATTGATTAAGTGACTGGGATAATTGGGATGGGAGTGTCAGAGACAGTGCGATTGGCACAGGACAGAGCGGAGTTTAGGGCTGTTGTACATCGGGTCACTATGAGTCGCAGGCGACTCGACGGCACATAACAACAACAACAACAAATAATGTGTGTATTTATATCATTAAGAAAATCTGCTGTCATGGACCTCTCCAGGGTACTGAAATGCAGCGATGCCAGTCTAGAGACTAAGGTGCTCCTAATCCAGGCCATGGTCCCTGCAATTACTTGCTATGCATCAGAGAGTTGGACAGTGACTAAGGATGACAGAAAAAGAATAGATGCCTTTGAATTGTGGTGTTGGATAAGAGTTTTGAACATACCATGGAGCTCCAATAACACAAACAGATCTCTCTTGGAGAGGTTGAAATCAAGTTTCTTCTTGAAGGTGTGGATTTTAAAGCCCTATCTCACTTGCTTTGGGATATAGCCAGGAGAGACCAGTCCTTGGAGAAAGACATTATGCTCAGGAGGGTAGCGGGATAGCACAGGAGAGGAAGAACCTGGAAGAGATATATTGATTCAGTAACTGGGGCAATGGGGGTTGGTGTGTTGGAATTCGTGAGACTGGCTCAGGACAGGGCAGGGCTCAGAGCTGCTATATATAGGGTTACTATAGGTTGCATGAAACTTCATGGCAATAACAACAAAAACAAGAAAAAATATATACAGATTGTCACATGTGTGTCTGTCTCTGAAGGTTCTTTATATTCCACTGGCATTGCCACTTTTATTGGCAACTTTAGTTGAGTGTTTCCTGTAAAAATATGGGATCTTCCTGAAAATGAATCAGAATTCAGTTTTTAATCTAAATATTTGATAGCTACAATGTACATTATCATGTATATATCCTGTATCCCAAGTAGATACCATATAGAAAGAAGCCCTGGAGGTGCAACCTTTAAGTGTATGACTGATAACTGAAAGGTTGACAGTAAAGACACATCCCCTGACTTCACAAGAGAAAAAGCTGTGAACTGCTTCTACAAACATTAAAAAAACTCAACAGAAAACAAAACATGAAACTCATTGCTTTTGAGTTGGAACTGACTGACTCAAAGCTGACCCTACAGTGAGAGGGTCTTTCTTCTTCTGGAATAGATGGTGGATTTGAACCACCTGCCTTTAGGTTTTCTACACAACTTCCTACCCACTTGCTAGGCCATAAGGGGTGCCTGGTTAAAAATTACAGACTAGAAAATTACTATTAGAAATTTATCTGTCAATATGGGGTTCTATGATTTGAAATCAACATCATGGCATCTAATAGCAGTCTTCAGTTAGCATTCATAAACAAGACTGACAGTTTTAAGTACAATAATTTTTGAATTTGTTTACTTTAATAAACATATTTAGAAATAAATTACACAAGATTATACTAAATTACAAAAATAGGAAGATAAGATTATCCATTCACATGAAGTTTCATCTTTTAAATTAATTATATAATACCTTTTTCAATCTATATGTAGAACAGATTGTCTGGGAGGCTGGGTTCTATGAAGAGAAATGTGCATCAGGATTTGAGGAAGACTCATCAACAATCTTCATTATGCAGATTACACCATCCTGCTTGCTGAAACAGAGGAGGACCTGAAGTGCTTGTTGCAGAAGGTCAAGGACTGTAGCCTTCAATATGGATTGAGGCTAAATATCAAGAAAACAAAGATTCTCACAACTGAGCTGATTGGCAGCATCATGATAGATGGTGATAAGATTGAGATTGTTGACAGCTTTAGTTTGCTTGGCTCCACAATCAACAGTCTTGGCACCAGCATCCAGGAAATTAAAAGATGAATTGCATAGGGAAAGTCTACTTTCAGAGACCTCTACAAAGTGCTGGAGAGCAGTGATGTCAGTTTGGAGACAAAGGTGCTCCTGATACAGGTCATGGTTTTTGCAATCACTTGTTATACACCAGAGAGCTTGACAGTTACTAAAAATGATAGGAGAACTGATGCCTTAGAGCTGTAGTGTTGGGGAAGATAATTGAATGTACCATTGACTGCTAGGAGAACAAACAGGTTTGTCCAGGAGAGGGTGCAACCTGGCTGCTTCGTGGAGGCAAAGATTTTGAAGCTTCATCTGATGTACTTTTGCCATGTTGCAAGGAGGGACCAGTCCCTGGAGAGGGACGTCATGCTTGGGAGGGTGGAAGGACAGTGCAGGAGAGGAAGTCCCTCAATGAGATGGATGATTTGGGGATGATAGTGAAGAAAGAAGAGAATGTGTGTCTAGATAGGCTTTTAAAATATGTTAGGGTCTAAAATAATATGTTAAGTTCTGTATTTTTTAATATAGTAGGAGAGTCTGTACCTTTTCTAGTTATCTACAGTAATGTCTTCTACCAAAATCTTACTATAAGTTAAGTAGAAATTCTCAAGATTGGTGAAGCAGCCAGAAATAAATAGATAGATAGATGATAGATAGATAGGTAGATAGGTAGGTAGGTAGGTAGGTAGGTAGGTAGGTAGGTAGGTAGATAGATAGATAGATAGGATCGGGGAAATTGTCCACCTAAGCTCTGAGGTGCATTAGTAAACCAAAACCATACGAACTGTCGGTGAGATAATTTTGAGTTCTGATGTCTATTCCTTAGGTTTCTGAGGCTGTATCTTTAAGGGAGTAGTCTGTTACATCTTCATTCAAGGACTGACTAGTCAATTTATACTGACCTTTTGGTTAGAAGCCAAATATATATTACAGTAGGAAAAATGTCCAGTCATTACTTATACTAGGTAGTTTGACAACAGTGAATTAAGTGCAACTCTGTTCAAGCAGCAGATTCAGCTGTTGAACATCAGAATAGGAGTATGATATTGCATTCCTAGGTAGACATGCCAAGCACAACACCTAATACTGATAGCACTTTTGTAATATCATCATTAAAGAAGTATATATAATACATTCCTGTGTGGCTAAGTAAGACAGAAATTGTCATTAGGTTTCTTAAATTTAATTTTAATTTTATTCTTCCCACTTACTTTTTTTCTCCTTCATTCATTGTTGCACATTTTCCTTCCTGCCCCCCGCCCCCAGTTCACTTTTCTCTTTGAAAAGAAAAAAAAATCTTTCATTGTTATACCCCATTTCCCCCAAGTCCACAGTCCACTTTACTGTGCATTTCTTTTTCTGGAATCTTGTCATTAAAATAATACCTAATCATATATTCCTTTTAAAACAGTTCTTTACCTCATCTGTTTCAATGCAGTATACATTATTTATCCCCTCTTTTCTTAGATTTCCCCCTAACCCCAATGTCAGTCCTGTTTTACAACAGTAGAACTATGCAGTATTTTTTCTTTGGTGACTGAGAAATTTCACTCAGCATAATGTCCTCCAGGGTGATCCATTTTGTATAATATTTCATGAGTTCCTCGTTTTTCCAGTGCAGCATAGTATTCCATTGGGTGAATATACCACAGCTTCTCTATCCATTCGTTTGCTGGTGGGCACTTAGGTTGTTTCTAACTCTTTGGTATTGTGAACAAAGCAGCAATAAACATGGGTGTGCATATATCTGCTTAGGTGACAGTTCTGGTTTCTTTAGGGTATATTACAAGTAGTGGAATTGCTTGGTCAAATGGTATTCCTATTCGCAATGTTTTGAGAACGTTCCATACGGCCTTCCATCATGGTTGCACCATTTTACATTCCCACCAACACTGAATAGTGGTTCCAGTTTTTCCACAACCTCGCCAGCATTTATTGTTTGCTGCTCTGTTGAATTTTGCTGCTCTTACTGGGGTAAGATGATATCTCATAGTTGTTTTGATTTGCATCTCTCTTAGAGCTAGGGATTTTGAACACTTTTTCATGTGTTTGTTTGCCATCTGAATGTCTTCTTTGGTGAAGTGTCTGTTTACATCCTGTAACCATTTTGCAATTGAGTTGTTTACCTTTATCTTGTTGTGCTCAAGTATTCTATAAATTCTAAATATAAGTCCTTTATCAGACATGTCATTGCCAAATATTTTTTCCCCAGTTTTAAAATAGCAAAAAGTTCTTAATATTTGCCACTTAACATATTCTCAGTTATGACTTATGAACCCGGGATGGAGACTCATGCAATAACTTAATTTTCATTAAGATTTAAAAAATGTATTCAGGCAGTTATCGAATTTTAAATGACAAATAAAAGATAGGACTATATTTGAAAGCTAACACAGTCAGTCGGAAGCAAGCCTAATTGCTATATACAATTTGTAATAATGCCCAAAGGCACAAATAAAAGCATTGAAATTAAAAATGTAAGGAAACAAGATTAAAAAGGATAATTTTATTGTTCTGCTGTTATGTGAAAAAGAAGTTAAAGCATTTGTAGAACATTAATTTCTTTTTTACATTTTTATTGAGCTAGTTAATTTCAAATAAGACCTCATACATTTTAGAACCTAGAACTAAACATTGCCATATGCCCTTGAATAATATACATTTTATTGCTTGAATAAATCTTTTGAAAATTATGATGCTGACAGTTATTGAGATGAATATAGTATATGCAATTTCTTCCAAGTCTTCAGATATGGGTTGTAATTTTAGAGACTTAAAATCACTGTAATTTCAATTTAATGAGTTAACTGAATCATTTATGTTTGTTTATAGGTTGGAATAATAAATAAATTCAGAATCCAGGAAGAATAGAATTTTTTAATTTTGATAGTGAAAAATAAAAACATTGAATTATTTTAGGTGTTAACAAAGTAAAAATATGGTTTTGGTGTCCTTTGCATAAATGATTTCTTACAGTGAACAGAGATATCCACTTCGCTTCTCCACCTGTTTTCCTCTATTACTAATTCTATCATGATCATGTATGTTGTCGTCATATGATGTGTTTACGACGTCTACCTTGTTGTATGAATTCCTTTACATACCTGGTGTATTCTATTGTCCAATTGAATGTAATCTTTAATATCTCAGTATCATGAAAACAAAACCAAAACCCCTCAGCATCAGAATGATAGGTAACATCTTGGTAGATGGAGAAAAGATTTAACTTGTCAAAAATTTTGTTTTACTTTGATCCACAATTAATACCATAGTAACAACAGCCAAAAAAAAAAATCTAAAGATGTTTAATTGAAAAATGTCTAATAACAAGGACTTCTTCTAAGAACATTATTAGTTCAAAGACTTAGGTATGGTTGATGTAAATCTTAGTACTTTCTTAAGCTGAAAGAACTGAAAAACAAGGTCATGTCTCATGTTCCAATAATGAAAGATGTTATGGGAAAATACTGAATAATTCAGGAAGCATCAAAAGAGGATGGAAATGGGTCTTGTGTATAGTACAAGATGTGGGTCTTGCTTCAGTTTTCTGCAGGTTGTTTTCTAATTTTGTCAGCCCTATTTGTTAAGGAGGCTGTAGTTTCCCCACTTAACTGATTTTGTCTCCTTGTCAAAGATCAGTTAACTATAGGTTGATGATTTGATTCCTGGGGTATTTTTTATTTGTTTGTTTGTTTTATTCTGTTCCATTGATCTCTGTGTCTTTTGCTGTACCAGTACCATAATGTTTTGTTTACTGTGATTGTATAGTAGGATTTGCAATTACAGAGTGTGATGCCTCCTTATTTTGCTTTTTCAAGAGTGTTTTGCTTACTCAGGGCCTCTCTACATTCCAGACAAAATTAGAAATTGCCTTTTCCATCTTGTTGAATAATAGAATTGGTATTTGTAATGAATGTGTAGATTGCTTTTGGTAGAATTATCATTTTCATGGTATTTCCTATCCATGAACATAGTATATTCTTCATTTCTTTAGGTCTCTTTTTGTTTCTTGCCACAATATTTTGTAATTTTCTTTGTATATGTCTTTTATATCTCTAGTTAGATTTAATCCTATGATTAGCTATTGTTATTGGTATTTTTTCCTTGTTGTTGTTGTTGTTATGTGCCGTCGAGTCGCTTGCGACTCATAGCGACCCTATGTACAACAGCCCTAAACTCCGCTCTGTCCTGT
>NW_006399768.1:9108386-9111264 GCF_000299155.1 Elephantulus edwardii | reverse complement strand
GGCCAATATCTCTCATGAATATTGATGCAAAAATCCTAAATAAAATACTGGCAAATAGAATCCAACAATACTTAAAAAAAATAATCCACCATGACCAAGTGGGATTCATAACAGGTATGCAAGGATGGACTAACTTTTCATTTAAAAAATGCAATTTGGCTTCAGTCACCCCAGGAGAACTATAAAATACACAGGAGAGTATGTTCCTTCATTATTTACTATCTCCTTAAAGTATTTCACTGATTTTATTTTTCTAACTCTCAAGGCATTCACCACATTGTACTTAATAATTTAATGTTTCTATATCTCTTTCTAAACTGCAAGTTCCAAATTGTTAGGGGAATTTTGTTTATATTTACCTCTATTGCACTGACTAATATAGTAGTTTATGTGTTTTGTTTTTTTCCTCACCTGAGGAGAATGAGTGGGTTATGTCTGCAATTTCCCATCCTGCAGCAAAGGTCAAAGTTTGGAAAGTAAAAATGGAGTCAGGATTCATGTACCATACAATCATTATATTCCTTGATAATTTTACAAATAAAGAGCAGAATTATATTTGTGTATTTTGATAATCGAGTTCATACTTGATTAACTCAGTGTTCTACCAGTGAGGATATCATTTCAGACAATAACTTTTGAACACCAGACTAATAACAGCTTCTGTGCATCTAAAAGCACTTTCATGGCTGACTGAGACATAAGCTAATGAAGTTTCATTATGAGACTTCAATTTCAAAATATTTTGACTGAGATAGGTGATCTCAGGGATATAATTATGCTTTTTTTTGTTTGTGAAAGTGCTATAAATATAGAAAAATAATTAGTGTTCTAAAATTGAAGCCTGCTGTTGTGTTTCTTGTCATAAGGCTATCATTTCTCATTCTCTTTGTTATTTCTGCAGAGGCTGTGGCTTTTAAACTTTTGTTTATTTCTTTTTCTTAATCATAGTTCTGAGATCAGGGAGGGAATGTTTATTTATTCTACTTGAGACTTAGACTTAACAGCATCTGGTGAGTGTATCCATGTCTTCCTTTTACACTAGTACCTTAAAAAGTAAATACTCCCAGGTAAATGTATCTAGTGGAATAAGATGTGTTTTCAGACTACATATTTCACTGAAATGAACAAATGTAACACATTTCTGGGGCCACTGGTAAGTTAGTGGTAGATTATTTCCCCCCTTTCCATAAAGCAGGCCTTAGTTGAAGTCCCAGCCAATCCACCTCAAGCTTAGTTACCAAGGTTTGTCAGTAGATGCCCTTGTGTTGCTATGCAACAATTTATTCAAGCACAGTTTCCAGAGGATGACAAATAACAAAGAAAAGTCTGGCAAACTATTTTGAAAAAAAAAATTCAGCCACTATAAGCCTTAAAATCCACTATCAGCCTTATATAATCAGGAGAAGAATGGACAGGCTCTACCCATATGATATTTTTTTATAAAAACAGCCATTATAAACCTGTTTCATAGCAGTCCAACTTGACCACAGCTAACTACATATTACAAATAGTTACAGTTTTTCTCTTCAGATATCATAAATTCAGTTTTGAAGGTGTATATTAAATCAAAGTCTCTGGTATAAATCTGAACTCTTTGTTCAAACTACGCTAAAATATAAATATATGTGATGGAACAGTGTTCAAATACATACGTATTTATATGCATTTTAAACTGAGCAAGTCCTTCTAGGCAGATGAAAATAAAACAGAAATAGTAAGCAGTCAATGCTTTCATGGCTACATGCCTTGGAGCATTGTTCTAGCTCTACTGCCCACCACATGCCAGCCAGACCACAGCAGCTCCCACTCAGTGGAGCAGTAAACAAACATCTTCCTTTGAAACTGACTTGTAAATAAACTTTTTTGTTTCACACTCTCTGGATGAGGGTTTTGTGTTTTTCTTTTTTATTGTTGTTGATTGCCATTGAGTGGAACATAGCAGACTCATAGCGACCCTATGAACAAAACACCTGAAACCTCTTTTTTATTAGTTTGCTTTCATATAATCATTCACATGCATTATGTTTTATACAATTAATCACTACTGAACCTTGCTCATTGTTACCCTGTTTTTTTTTCACTGGGATTCTTCCCATTTTGTTTACCCCATCACCCTACCCTCCAAACTGTGCAACCATGTGGTTTCACCCCTACCCATCCTCTGCCCTCTGCTCCCATCCCTACCCCCTTAAGCTTCCATGCATGTTCTATTAGTTGTCCTTTTATTTTTATAATAATGGTATAATGGTTTTAAGCAGTATTTGTCCTTACAAGCCTGAGTTAATTCACTCAGAAAAATGCTCTGAAGTCTTTAAAAAGTTATATAGTTTCAATATTTATTTTTGTTTAGGGGAAGTGGTGGTGAATGTGAAACATGATTTTTTTTTTCACCTTTTCAAGTAGTGTCACTAGTGGACAGGAAAACAAAGGGGAAAAAACTGCGTAATTTTCCCAAGTAAGAGTTTGTATCACTTGAACATGACTCCTCAAATAGATATTTTTGTATTTTTTAAAAATATACTAATTTTCAAAGCTATAATATTTAGTTCTATTGATTCAAATATATTTGATTTGTTCCAAGTGCCTGTATGACTTGAGATTTATTTGTGGATATTTAGTTTTTCAAAAGCTTGTTAGTTAATTTTACAATGTGTCAGTGGCCCTAAATCTTCAGGACTCAATAAAAAATTTGCTTACTTGAAAACACGAATTTTATGTGATAAAATATTTATTTATTTTTTTAAAAGAGAAACATATTTTCAAAATCTATCTTTTCTCTAGCAACTGGTGTGGTTTCATTTTTAAAAATTGGAAAAACAATTTACTAAATGACAGTAACAACTCATGCATACACATACTGTATACATCAGCTAACCTT
>NW_006399768.1:9103607-9108286 GCF_000299155.1 Elephantulus edwardii | reverse complement strand
AATCAATCCACCTCATAGAGGGCCTTCCTCTCCTGCACCGTCCTTCCACCCTCCCAAGCATGATGTCCCTCTCCAAGGACCAGTCTCTCCTCACAACATGTCCAAAGTATGTTAGATTCCTTTTTTTATGTTTTCTTTCTTACTATAGAGAAATTCACCTGATTTTTTTATGTTAATTTTATACCCTTCTACTTCACTGAATTAGTTACCTATGTCCAACAGTTTTCTTACTGAGCCATAGGGTTTTCTAAGTATATTATTTTATTAGATGCATAAAGAAATACTTTTACTTCTTCATTGCCTATCCTGATATCTCATATCAGGAATCTGTGAGTAAAACCAAGGATTAAAAAGTTTATCAGAGAAAAACTAGACATAACTTTAGAAGCCCTAATCTGCACCATTAATAGTCTTCTAAGAATAGTAAAACACTATAGTCAAGATACAATAAAATAGATGAAAGGAGCCTTCTAAAAATAAAATCCCTATGCACATCCAAAAACTTCTTATGTAGGCTAAAAAGGAAACTCACAAAATGGAAAAAAAAACACATTAGCAATGACATAACTGATAAGAAACTCATATCTAAAATTTATGGAATACTCTAGCACATCAAAAAGAAAAAGGCAAGCAACTCAATTACAAAGTGGCCACAGAAATGAATAGACATATAGGGAGATATACTAATACAGTGACTAAAACAATGGGCTTAAAATAAACAGAGAATTTGAGGATGGTGCGGGATCAATCTGGGTCTTGTTCTGTTGAACATAGGGAAGCTATGAATCAGAGTTGACTCAATGGCACCTTAGAGCAAAAACTAGAGAACAACGCATCTTGACACATACCCAAAGTACATGAGAAAAGGCTTATCATCCTTGTGTCTAAGGAATATACTTCCTCTAATACAAAATTTTTCATCAAGAATTATAGCACTGGAAGATTAATAAAAGATCACCATGAATTGGAACTGACTCAAGAGCAATGTGTTTGCTTTTTGTTATTATTATTCTAATAGTTTGCTTTGTCTTCTTTACCTGCCCTTTGAAAAACTGATACTCTTGAACTGTGATGCTTGCTGCAGGAGAGTACAATATTTCGTGGACGGTCAAAAGAACAAATATGGAGACGGTGAAACCAGATTTCTCCTTTGGAAGTAAAAATGGTGACGCTTCATCTCATATACTTTGGGAATGCTGCTAGGAGAGGCTATTCCTTAGAGAAGAACATCATGTTTGGAAAGGTAGAAGGAACACAAAGGAGAGGAAAACCCTCAACCAGATTGGTTGATATTACTAATGGCAGCAGTGGTTATCATACCAAGACAATGTAATGACCACTATTTTCAAAATTACAAAAGGTCCCTTTCTCAAGAATCTGACGGTTTATCTGGGAAGAGCTAAATGCGTATAAAATCTGGGTAATAATTTATATAGGTTTGTCCTGGAGAGAATAAAACCATTTTGCTCCCTGGTCACAAGGATTTTGAAATTCTGTCTTACATATCTTAGGCATGTTGAGTCCTCAGAGAAGGACATCATACTTGGAAGGGTAGAAGGGCAGTGCAGGAGAGGAAGACCCTGTGATAAGATAGATTGACACAGTGAATAAAACAATAGAGGCAAGTATGTCAGAGATTGTGAGATTGGCTCAGGATAGGACAGGGCTCAGGGCTACAGTTCATAGGGTTACAAGGATTCTTAGCTGATGTGAGGGCACACAATAACAACAATTTCCATAACTGTATCATGTGTTGTTTAAATCTAAAATATGTAGTCACACAATTACTTAAAATAATACGCATTTTTAGGGGAGCTCTGGTGGCCTAGTGGTAAGGAGCTGCAACTACAATCTCAGAGGCGCACGGTTCAAATCCACCAGATGCTCTGCTGGGGAAGGACAATCTCCTCCTGTACCAGTCAGATCTGATTTGATGGTACACTCACACAAAAATAATAAAATAAAAAAATACTCATTTTTAATAGCATATTAAATCCAAACTGTATAATATTAACTAAGAAGGAAAAAAAATTCTATGTTTAGGAAATAGTTGTACTGACTCCATTGTTTCATATGTGGGAGGAGTGGAATGCCTCATTTATCTTGAGAAAAACAGCCAGGAATCCTGAGAAAAGTTTTCCAATTTTTTTTCATTATTTTTGTTTTTAATAATTAAAAGGGACTAAATGAAGGTTAAGACATAGAAGAATTTTACCAACCTCCAAAAAATCATTGCAAAATTTAAATTCAGACTTGAGCATAATTTTCTACATTTAGCTTAATAATAAGCTGTATAAAACCCAAAGAATCTATAGTCTAAACTAAACTGTATGAAACTTAATATGATCTTAGCAAGATGAGTTCTAGTCAAAATTTGGAATAATCTCCAGATAAAAACAAAACAAAAACAAAAAAAGGCTTTTGAAGCTTTTCCTTTGAAAATGTAGCCTTATGCTATGCTTTCAGTAGTGGCTGAGGTCAAGGCTAAAACTTTACTTCTCTTTTTAACAATTTTTAAATTGTGCTTTGAATGTAAGTTTACAGAGAAAACCAGCTTTTCATCTAGTTTATGTGTCCAGTTAATGCAGATTTTACTTTGAGACTTTAATTCTAGCTCCCATATTTCAACACTTCTCCCAAATCCTGTCTGTGATTCCCGTTTCCATTTAAACTTCTGTCATATCCCTTCCTGGTTTTTCAGCTTTCTGTGTGATCAAATACTGCCCTTTTGGTCTTAGAGACTTGAGTGTTCTAAGGTTTAAATATCTCACTGATGCTATTGTTCACTTTTATAGGTCTGTACATAGCCCTCAGTGTGTATTTCATCCCATTATCAAGAAAACAAAAATCCTCACAAATGGACCAATAAATGACAACCTGGTAAATAGAGAAAAAATTGACTTTCTCAAGGATTTCATTTTACTTAGATCCACAATCAACACCCATGGAAGCAACAATCAATAATTAGAAAGATGAATTGCTGTGGGCAAACTTGCCTTTAAAAACCTCTTTAAAGTGGTAAAGAGCAAAGATGGTATTAGCAATATGTTGTTGTTGTTGTTATGTGCTGTCGAGTCGCTTGCGACTCATAGCGACCCTATATACAACAGCCCTAAATTCTGCTCTGTCCTTTGCCAATTGCACTGTCTCTGACACTCCTATCCCAATTACCACAGTTACTAAATCAATCCACCTCATAGAGGGCCTTGCCCTCCTGCGCTGTCCCTCTATCCTACCAAGCATGATGTCCCTCTCCAAGGACCGGTCCCTCCATACAACATGTCCAAACAAAGACCCTTTCCAGGATGAATCTATTTGTTTTCCTAGCTGTCCATGATACCCTCAATACTCTTCTCCAGCACCACAGCTGAAAGGCATCAATTCTCCTTCTATCCTCCTTAGTCATTGTCCAGCTTTCTAATGCATAACAAGTGATTGCAAAAGACCATGGCCTGTATCAGATGCACCTTAGTCTCCAGAGAGACACCGTTGCTCTTCAGTACTTTGGAGAGGTCCCTAACAGCTGACTTTCCCATCACAATATGTCCTTTAATTTCCTGGCTACTGGTGCTGAGAGTGTTGACTGTGGAGCCAAGCAAACTAAAGCTGTGAACAATCTCAATCTCTTCACCATCCATCCTGATGCTGCCAAATGTCCAGAATCTTTGTCTTCTTGACATTGAGCCTCAATCCATATACTAAAGAGCAGTGTTCACGTTTGCTTAAGTCATGATATTTGCATGTCAAAGTTAGTCAATGAGATAGAAAAACCAAGAATTGATACTGCATTCCTTCTCTTTTAAAAAGGGACACTTACATGGAAGTATATTCAGTATATGCACCAGCTGCTTTGCTGGAGAAAAATGGGCACACTCTCTCTGGAAGACTTGCTGCCACTGAAAACCTCCTTTAGGGTCAGCTATGAATTGATTCCTACTCAAGGATACATAACAACAACAAATATTCAGTATATACTGAACTCTGGCATTTTTGTTTGGAAAGTTTTGAGACTGACTTTAAGCACTGGCAAAAGCATAATTCTTACAGATTGTTTTTATTGTAATAGAAAGATATTCAACAAAACATGTACCAATTTAACATTTTGTTCTCATGTTAAAACCTCAATCCTACTGTTTTGGGCTAATTCTGACGCTAAATTGCCCCCCAGGGTTTCCAAGGCTATAATCTTTATGGAGACAAACTTCCATATCATGAGGCTGTCTAGTAGATTTGAAGAACTGACTTTCCGGCTAGCAGCCAAGCACTTTAACCCCCCTGCTGCCAGGGCTCCTTTCTACTTGTAGACAGAATGGTTTTAGTAACCAAAGAAGATTGTCATTTCATTGAGAGTGATTTAATGTTGTTTCTGTGTTTCATGACTGTGACATTATTCATCTCTTGTGTTCAGATAGCATGTCAAAATAAAACAACTACTGACAACCGATTGCATTGAAACACAAGACTTGGAGAAAGGAGAAAAGGGGGTTTGGATTGAATGATTTTTAGATTTGCTTTTATCCATAGAGAAGAGATTCCTTGGGGGCAAGGGTGAGACTGGACTAACTTTTTTTTTTCCTATATTTTATTAATTTTCATAAACATTTACAGAGATTTTGGGTTTCCATTCATTCCTTGTTGCACTATTCTCTCTACCCTCCTCCCAGTTTGTTCTTGTCCAA
>NW_006399768.1:9082518-9097579 GCF_000299155.1 Elephantulus edwardii | reverse complement strand
TTTCTCTTTCAGGGGCACATGCATCTCTACATTGCATAAATTGTCCCCCAAAGTGTAATAGTCCCCTACTGCACTGCACACTCAAAGGCATATGGTTAATATCCAGCAGCCTCTCCATAGCAGAAGGATGGGCAATCTCCTTCCATGAGGTTTACTGCTTGCACCACCATTCCAAAGGAACATGGTTCGAATCCACCAGCCACTCTGCAAGAGAAGGATGGGTAATCTCCTACTGTGCAATTAACTGCCTCTGAAAACCCACCAGTGGGTCAGCTATAGGTTGTTTCCAAGTCAATGGTACATAACAACAAAACTGCTTCAGAGTCACCTATGAACTGGTCCCATCTTTATAGATTCTGTTGTTGCTGTTATATAACGTCGAGTCACTTGTGACTCATAGTGACCTTATGTGCAAGAGTCCTAAACCCTGCTCTATCCTGTGCCAACCTCACTGCCTCTGACACACCTGCTCCCATTACTCCAATCACTTAATCGATCCATCTCATCGAGGGTCTTCCTTTCTTGCACTCTCCCTCCACTTTCCCAAAGATTATGTCCCTCTCCAAGGACTGGTCCGTCCTTGCCACATGTACAAAATATGTCAGACGAAGCTTCAGAATCCTTGCCTCCAAGGAGTAGCTCGGTTTCATCCTCTCCAGGTTGAACTTGTTTGTTCTCCTAGCAGTCCATGGTATATTCAACACTCTTCTCTAGCACCAAAGCTTGAAGACATAATTTTCTTTCTATTATCCCTAGTCATTGTCCAGCTCTCTGATACATAGCACACAATTGTGAAGACTATGGCCCAAATCAGGCCCACCTTAGTCTCTAGGCTGAGGTTGTTGCTCTTCAGTACTCTGGAGAGGTCCCTGAGAGCTGACTTTCCCAATGAAATTCATCTCTTGATTTCTTGCCTGCTGGTACAAAGAGTGCTGACTGTGTAGTCAAGCAAACTAAAATTGTTAACTATCCCAATCTATTCACCATCTATACTGATGCTGCCAACTGACTGAGTGTTAAGAATCTTTGTTTTCTTGATGTTTAGCTTCAATCTGCATTGAAAGCTGCAGTCCTTGACCTTCTGCAGCAAGTGCCTCAGGTCTTCCTCAGTTTCAGCAAGCAGGGTTGTGTAATCTGCTTAATGCAGGTTGTTGATGAATCTTCTACCAATCCTAATGCCATATTCCTCCTCAGACAGCTCAGCATCCCAGATGATCTGGCCTGCATATGGATTGAAAAGGAACACAGACAGAATACATCCCTGTGACACCCTTCCTGATTTTTGAACCATGCAGTATTTCCTTGCTTTGTTCTAATGACTGCCTCTTGATTCAAGTATAGGTTTTGCCTAAGCACAATCAAATGTTCTGGGACCCCAATCTTAGAGAGCAACAGCTTGTTGTGATCCACAGTTAAAAGCCTTTGCATAGTCAATGAAGCAGATAGACATTTCTCTGGTACTCTCTGCTTTCTGCCAAGATCCATCTGGCTTTAGCTGTAATATCCCTAGTACCATGACCTTTTCTAAACCCAGCCTGCACATCTGGTAGTTCTCTTGATATGTTGTTCCAAATGTTTTTGGATAATTTTCAGCAGAATCTTGCTTGCATGTGATATTAATGATATTGTTCAATAATTTCCACTCTCTGTCTGGTCACCTTTCTTTGGAATGGGAACAAATATCGATCTTTTCCAGTCAGTTGGCCAGCTGGCTGTCCTCCAGATTTCTTGGCACAACTTAGTGAGCACATCTAGGGCAACATCTGTTTGTTGAAATATGTCAATTGGTATGCTGTCAACTGCTGGAGCCTAGTTTTTTTTTTAAAATTCTTTCAGAGCAACTTGAACTTCCTCCTTCATCTTAATGGTACACAATAACAAAAAATCGATGGGAGGAGATTGCACATCTTGTCTCATGGAGTCACTCATGGATTTGAAGCCTCAAAGAAGTACGATTTTAGGGTTAGCAGTGCACCTCCCTAAAGACTATGCCACCAGAGGCATCTGTTAAGTTATATTGTTATTGTTGTTGAATATCATCAAGTAGGATAGAATGATATTATTTCAGTGGATAATGATGTGCTTCTGTGTGTAACTGGTGACACATTATTTTTTTTCCTCAGTTCAAAATAAAATAAAGGAAAAAGGTAAGGAAAAATATTAAAAGTGTCTTTGATGTCTAAATAGAGCTTAGTTAGATAGTGTTAAAAGTACTGCTAATTAGTGAAAATAACTAGTAACTAGTTACTAAAAATACTATTTTTCCTTTTAATGTGTTGTTTTTATATGTTATCAAGTCAACTATGATTCAACCCTTGAACAACAACAGATCATTCCTTAGCCTGTGCCGTCCTTATGATCTCAGATATACTCAAGCTGATTATTATAGTCACTATGCCAATTTATCTTGTTGACAGTTTTGTTTTCTTTCTCTGATGCTCCATCATCCCCAACGTTATGCCATAAGGAATAGCTCTTACTGAAAATATGCCTCAGCTATAGGAGACAAAATTTCACTATCCTTGCCTCTAAGAAATATCCAGCTTGCACTTCTTCACTTATAGACTTGGTTTTTCTCCTGGAAGTCCATGAGATATTCAGTGTTCTTCTACATTTAAATTCAAAGGCTCAGTTCTTCTGTCAAAAGTGTCCATTGCCCAACTAATTTTAGATACATAAAAAGAAAATACTATGACTTACATCAGCCATATCTTAGACTGTAAGCTGACATCATTGTTCTTTAAGACTTTGGAGAGGTGTCTGGCAGCAGATTTTCCCAGTGCAACACATCTTTGATTTCTGATGACTGTTACCAGGGCTGTTGTTTGTGGATCCAAGTAAAATGAAGAAGATGTTTTGATCTTCTGCTGCAATAAGTGCTTTAAATCCTCTTCACTTTCTATAAGGAAGGTTGTAGCATCTGTTTAGCAGTTTGTTGATGAGTTTTCTCCAATCCTGATGCCACATTTTCTTCAGTCTAGAGTTTATAGTCCAGTTTCTTGAATGTTTTGCTCAGCATACTGAATAATTAGCTAAGGAGAAGGTATTCAACCTTGACACACATATTATCTGATTTTAAATCATGCAGTGTTCTGATTTTTAAACCATATGGTGTTGCCTTGTTCAAGTAGCTTCTTGGTTTATATTGCTCATAAAGTTATGTTGTTTGCTTAGTTTATTTTGTTCACATTTATGAATCCATGGAAGTTAGATGAAAGTCTCTGTTCTGTACCTGATCAATTTACCAGATGGATTTAATCTATTGGCCTAGTGGATAAGGAGTCATGCTACTAACATATAGTTCACATCTACCTACGTCTCCACGTAGAAAGATGCATAATCTCCTTCTATGAGATTTCTAGCCTCTGAAACCCTACTGTCAGGTCAGCTTCATGGTAATGAGCTTGAGGTTTTGCGTTTCTTATTTTGTGTGTGATGGGTTATTGTTTGTTTTGTGCTTTTTCTTAAAGAGAAATGGTATTAGAACTGTCCTATACAGTTCCCAAGGCTGTGAATCTTTATGGAAGCTAGCTGCCACGTCCTTCTCCAATAGAGTGGTTAATGACTGTGAACTGCTGACCTTTCAGTTACTTAAAACATTGAACCACCAGGTTTACAGATCTGTTTCAGAGATAATAATATTTACCAAGAAAAAGAAATTTTAGCTCTTTTTAACAAAATATTTTAGTAGAATATCATTGGCTGAAGAACTTGTTATACTAGATAAACCATGGGTTTGTGCATTTATGAGGCAACAAACTATGCATTTGGGAATATTTTTTATAACTTAAACACTCTCTGTCATGTGAAGAATGACCTGCGCTTGGGCCTTTCTTGTATCTTATCTGTATTCTAGGTGAAAAGAATTTCTGTGAATTTTAAGAAAGAGGGCCTTGAAAAGTCACATAGGGTGTTTATCTAATCCTATGTGTTGAAATTATTAGTAAACCTTAGATACTGTGTAAGAGTTCTGATTCATTCAGTATCATTTCATTCACTCACTCATTGCCACCCAGTCTTGTTGGTTCTGATTCATAGCTGACTCAAAGCTCATCTCCCACAGGACTGAGATTGAACCATGAGAGAAGTGCAGTCTTTGGGTTAGCAACAGCACTCTCTATAGACTACACCACTAAAAGTCTCTGGCCTTTATTTGACAAATAAAACGAGTTGGAAGGAATCCTTCTTGCCTGTTTTCCCATAAGCATAACGTCCAAATGACAATATACTCTCATTTGGAGATGAACAAACACACAATAATAAAACAACAACAACAACAAAACCACCAAGTATCCCTAGAAAATAACAAGATGACAAAAGAGAGCAACAGCACATGCTGAGTTTTTTGTACATACCTCAAGTACTGCTAGTGTGATAAAATGACAGTATTTTGAACAGATTTGTAATTATCTAATTTTGAGTGAGACTTACCTCATATTATTTTTTGTTGATAATTTTTATTTGATCTGTGAAAAAAAATACTTCTTTGCCGACTTTTCTATGGTTGTGGCATTTTCCCCCCTTGTTGATGTGCATTGATTCATTATTAATTGTTGTTGTTATGTGCCATTGAGTTGTTTGCGACTCATAGCGACCCTATGTACAATAGCCCTAAACCCTACTCTATCCTGTGCCAATCGCAAGGAATGATATTTTTATATCTGATTTGTGTCTTATTTATCTAATGCTGCTGTATCAGAAGAACACACTGTAACAGAAATACTACAAGTAAATGATTTTAATGACCAGAAATTTACTTGTTCAGAGTTTTGGAGGCTAGAAGTTCAAATTCAGGATATCAACTTGAGGGGAAGGTCTCTGTCTCCCATCAACATCTGTGGTACCAACATTCCTTGGGCTTCATGTGTTTTCATATCAACCTTCCCCTAGGGCCTAGAGAGTACCCATTACAAGGTTCCTGGATTCAAATAGCCAAATAGCACACTTTGCTCCAGTTCTTTTAGGTAACATCGATGTCCCTTTCCTCTGCTTGCTTTATTCTCCTGTGGTGTAGTATAACAACTCCCTATAGACGATGCCACTAGAGCTGACTAATAATGGAGAACAACTTTGCGGTATGAGGGGTCATGGTCTAGCTACACTGACACGTATTTTGAAAGAACATAGTTAAATTCATTCATGTCTAATACACCTACTGCCTCTCCTCCACATGTAAAACATTGACCCCATTGCATCATCTCAAAAGTCTCAAATTGATTCTAAGTCCAAAAACTTACCTTCTAATTATCTAAATCAAATATGAAGAAGATTTTAGGTTCATTTATCTTGGGAAAAAATTCCTCTTCATCTGTGAATCATATGCTTTCAAAGTACAGTGATGAATAGGCACAAGATGGACGTTATTATTATAGTGTGCTGTTCAGTCAGAATCTACTCATACATGTTTTCAGAGGCAGTAAATCACTGAGGAGGAGATAGCCCTCTTTCCACAGCAGAGCAGCTGTTGGATTTGAATTACCCAACTTTGCATTGGCAGTGAATTCCTTACCACAAAGCCATCACAACTTTTTTTTAAAAAGATTTTATTTTATTAATTTTAATGAGGTTTTCACAGAGATTTTGGATTTTCATTTATTCATTGTTGCACTTTTTTCTTTACCCCCCGCCCCCAGTTCGCAAAGAAGTGTGTCTTTTGCTTTTCAAAGAGAGGAGCCAACACAGGTTTTTAAATTTCGTTCTTTATTTCTTCTGTAACCCAATTGTGTTCTTGCAGGGTGTTGTTTAACTTCCACATTGGTGGCTTTATAAGCTTTATGCTCTTGTGATTAATTTCTAGTTTTATGGAGTTGTGGTCTAAGAAAAAACTTTGCATTATTTCAAGGTTGGGTTTTTTTTTTGGTTTTGTTTTTTTTAAAATTTGTTGAGGATTGCTCTGTCACAGAGAGCAAGAGAATTCTTTCCTGTGCTTGTAGTTCTGTATACTGAAGTCTCTTGTCCTGTTTGGTCCCTAGGATGACTCCACAGACATGGAGGCAAGGACCCCTGATGCAAGGACCTATAACTCCAGGTCCACCTCAGTCCCATCTTCTCACAAGCAATCGAGAATGCACACTCTCAGCACAGAGCCTTACCTCACCTCCCCTTTTCTCCTGAAGCTTAGTGTACTCCTTGGTCTCTGATATGGAGGACAGAAAAGCTAACTTTTAAAGTAATTTACTGTCTCCACATTTACTGTTACTTCCAAGAGAATAAATACATCTGTCCTGGAGAGGGCGAAACCAGGTTGTTCCTTGGAGGCAAGGATTGTGAAGCTTCCTGTCACATTCTTTGGACATGAAGTCAGGAGCTCCCAACCCTTAGGGAAATGTATCATGCTGAGAAAAGTAGAAGGTCAGCACAGGAAAGGAAGACACTGAATGAGATGGATTGACACAGTGACTGTGGCAATGGGGGCAGGTATAGCATAGATGATGAGGTTGGCTCAGGATAGAGCAAGATTCAGAATCATTTTTATAGGATTGCGATGATTCATAGTCAACTTGATGGCACATAACAATGATTATTTAATAAACAAAATATGGCAGGTATTATATGCTTTTTCTTATTTATATTGCTTCATCTAATTATCACTATGACTCTAAAAGAAACTCTGGTGATATAGTCCACAAGGATGCATGTTGCTAACACAAAGCAGTTGGAATCCACCTGTGACCTCTCAGGAGAAAGATGGAAAATCTCCTCCTGTGCAATGTATAGCCTCTGAAAACCCACTGGATGGTTAGCTGTGAGCTGGTTCTGACCACAACAGTGAGTTCCAGGGTGTTCCAGAGACAAGAAAAAATGAGTTTCAAAGAGGTATAATGAAGTAAGTTTATCAGCTTAGTTCTTCATTATGCCTATTTGAACCTCATTTCAATGATACAAGAGAAAGAAGCTGAAAGAAACTTACATGTCTAAATCAGAGTTTTATACTTAGATATTACATATGAATAAAGTCTCAGTGAATTTATTATTCCCAAATATGCTCATATAAAGCTAATAATAATAAAAATCATACTGTTGCTCTTTTATATTTACTTTTTCCTCTTGTGCCTGAATGTCAGCATTTCTACAAGCATGTTTATCTTTTGTAAGAAATAATTATGTTTCTGTTTCATATTGTCTACTTGTTTAATTTTCATAAACCCTCTATTGTCTAACTCCATCAGAACATTAATTGTTATATTTGTGGCTGCCTCTTGAATGGCTTCACTTTAATGTGCTAATATTGCCTCAAACCTTCCCTTTCCTCAAAGAAATTAATCAGTTCCCTTTTCATTCCATTTTCTCATGCTCTTGATTTGCTTGTTTCTGCCACTTTAACAAGCATTTACATGGAGGAAAACTAAATCACTCTTTCATGTTCTGCAATCAGTAATTTTTGTATTTTTCTTTTTTCCTCATAGCTCTATTTTCTGCCCATTTTTATGCATATAATCTTAGTTTGGGATATCAAGATATTTCAAAGAATCTTGTAATTGATTTCTGTGCTGTCATAATATCCCTGATTTTCAATACATTATACTTTCTTAAAGAGTAATTTTCTTATGCTACTCATCAGTTCTCATCCCTGAGTACTTCACTGTTTTCTTTGAATAGAGTTAAAATGCGTTTGTTTGGGGTACATGGACTATTATGAACTATTCCAATGCATTTATTTAACTTTTTACCCTGGGGCGCAACATGGAAATTTGGACTGAAGTGCAAAAGATAATAATAGTTAAGATAGTTCAAAGAAGTCTTAGGCTTTATGTGGAGTCTTCAGTCTAGAGCAAGAAAAGCCTGCTCACAGTTAGAACATAAACAACTTAAGAAGTTTGAGACTGAGCAAAGGTTTCTGAGGATTTTTATATTTAAAGAGAAACTTCTGTACCATGTAGATCATCCTTTCTACTTGCCTCGCTGTTAACTTGATGTTCAACTTGCCATTGAATTAAAAAAAAATAAAATAAATAAAAGATCTACAAACAATACCTGCATAGTTTAGCATGTGCCTTTGTCTTTTGGTGAACAGTACAGGTTGTTATGTCTAAGAAACTAGCTAACCTTAATGGCAAGCATCTTGGTCTAAATACAAGTTTGGAAAGATATTTTACTTTCTTGGCTTACCAGGATATAGAATGTGTGAGTGTTTGCTATTGACCATGTTTGAGAGTGAGCCAGCAAATGAACATATCTTCTGTCAACAGTGTTTTTTAAATTATGAAACACAATTATGCCTGATAATTTCTATATTGTCCATGGCTGTTTTGGAGCTGCAGTATCAGAGCTGAATAACTACAACATAAAATGTCAAGTTAAAATCGCTAAACATTTTACTTCCAGTCTTTTAAAGAAAAAGTGTTGATCATTTGGTTAAAGAGAAAACTAGATTTTAGCAAGAAAGCAAAATGAATTCTGAAATTTTTACTTTCTTACAAAGACTTATGGAAGAGATTCCCTATTTTTGTAGTTTTCTATACTCTTTTCTGATCTTTGCTATGATATCCTTTCTTCCATGTCCTCTTGTGAATCCAGCTTGACTTTCTGGCAGTTCCTTGTTGATGTTTTGATCCAATTGGTTTTTGTTATGTTTTTCTTATTTGTATTTATTCATTTTGGCAAAGTTTTATTTGCATGTAATATTAATAATATAATGCTATATATTCACATTCTGTTGCCATTTTTCTTTGTAGTAGGCACAGTTATGAATATCTTCTAGTCAGTTGGGCAGAAAGCTGTTTTCTTGACATAGGTTAGTGAGTATGTCCAGTTTTACCACCTATTTGTTGATGTTTTCATTGATATCCCATCAGTTCCTAGACATTTGTTCATCTTGGCTAAAAGCAGAAGATACCAGAAAGATGTTTTCTTGCAAAGGCATTCAACTGCATAGATAATAAAAAAATTGAGTTATATTATGAAGAATGAGAATTCAAGAACATTTGATTGTGCTCATGAAGGACCAGAATAAAAGACCAAGCGACAGTTACTGAAACATATCAAGAGGATACTACATCATTTGAAAGCAAGAAAGGTGTACATCAGAGTCGTATCCTTTCACGATATTTACTCAGTCTATATATATCCTGAGCGAACAATTTCAGAAACTGAACTATATGGAAGAAGAACCCAATATCACAATTGGACAAAGATTTTTTAACAGCCTCTGATATGCAGGGGATATGATCTTTTTTGCTAAAAGTGAAGAGGACTAGAAAAACTTACTGAACGAGGTTAAAAACTACAGCATTTGATTAGACCTCAATATAAAGAAAATAAATATCTTAGTATCTCGACAAATAAGTATCATCATGATAAGCAAAGAAAAGATTGAAGTTGTCGGGGATTTAATCTTCTATCAACGTGTTCATGGAAGCAGCAGTCAAGAAATAAAACAACATTAAATAAAATTAAATTTAAAAAAAAACATTAGTCAAAAACACTGCAAATGACTTCTTTAAAGTTTTGAGGAGCAGAAATGTCACTTTGAAGGTTAAAGCTCCTCCAACCCAAGTCATGATATTTTTCAGTTGTTTCATATGCATGTGCAGTATGAGCAGTTAATAAAGAAGACCAAGGAAGAAGTGATGCCATTGAATTGTATTGTTGTAAAGGAATGTTAAATATAATATGGACCTTCAGAAGAAGAAACAAAGTTGTCGTAGATGTAATAGCTAGACATCTTAGAAAAGAAAATGGAAAGATTTCATTTAATTTTCACGTTTCTAATTAAAGAGATCATGCTTGGAAGACTCCTAATGTGAAGATTTGACACAGTGGCTCCAAAAGTGAGCTCAAACATAATAAAGATTGTGAGGTTAGTGCAAGATATGACATTTTTCTTCTGTTGTGCGTAAGGTCATTTATGGAACTGACTAGAAGACACCTAGTTGACAACAGTAACAACAACATACCCAACTGTGTTGGAGCAGACTATTTCAGGCTTGTAAGCAGTATGAAGTTAAATATTAAAAAGCTAGGTTAATGTGTGGATAAAGCTCTGATAGCTTCAGATTAACCAAGCGATAGTATTTACACCATGGAAATTAGACTCCTTCCAGCTATTGAAAGAGAGTTTGCTAGCACAACACTGGATCATATCAAACCCCACTGTGAAATGGGAGGCAAAAATATGTTATATATCTAATAATAAAATATATTATTTGCTTCAAAATCAGTTAAGTAATGATACTCAAGTCATGTGATAGACAAAAGACTAAAATGGCTTGAGGTCTGTGTGTTCAAAATAACTCTTTAAATGAAAACATTATTAATAGAGTTTCTCTACAAATAGTATCTGCATAAAATAGAATGAATTTGATGGAAAACATTGTAGTGTTTTATTGAAGGCACAGAGTACAAATTTAATAAAATTCAGTTTTACACTTAGCTTGAATATGCAAACCCAATTTATTTCATTGTACTACAATTCTTAAATTCTCTTCCTATTATATTGGTCCTTATACGTTGATACTTGTTTACTATATTCATATTGTTTCTTCTGGTTATATATGTGTTTTTAGATATATTTTGGGATGACCATTATTCTGTACAGGGTATGTATATATAATATGCATATTATTTGCTATTTTCCTTAATAACCAGAACCTTTGTAAAGATTGGTGTTATGTTTTGCATAGTAGCTTATTTCAGGTGAAAGGAATGTTCTCTCAAGGGTACATGTAAACAATTAGAAAGGCAGTTTTAGATCTTAGAATTCATCTTTGTGATTATCCCATCCATTGCACTTGGAGATGAGGCCCAAGAAGACAGAAATTTGAATAATGTCAACATGAATAATGTCACAGAGCTAAGAAATGGATTCTCCTTACCCCCAGCATAAGTATGGTGCATTTGTATATTGCGTGTGTGTTGATGGAGTGGTTGTCAAGAAAAAAAAAATTGAATTTTCTAGTTTCATTAACATAGCTTGCATTTTAAATAGCATCACTCAACATGTAGAGCCTGCACTTAGGATATTAAAATTACATTGCTGATTTCAAGTACTTTTGATAACTCTTTTTCTTTCAACTTTTTAAAATTTTATTTTTATTAGTAAAAATATATGCAGCAAAGCTCACACCAGTGTGGCAATTTCTAAATTTTAATTAGGGTATATTGATAACATTCTTAAAATTATGCAACCATTTTTACTATTTCCAAAACATTTCACTACTGTTAAGATAAACTCACTACCCCTCCCTTTTTTATTTAGCCTTTTAAGTTGCAGTTATCAGATTGAACATATAGTGAGCATTCTTTGAAATAGCACAACATTCAAAGCAAACATTCTTTTTATCTTTTTCAAAATTGTAATTTGAATAATAGCTTACAACATAATTTCATTTTCTATTCAACCCTCATGCACCTTTTGTTTTATAACATTGATCATTATATCCATGATATAATTTCATTCTTCCTATTTTCTCCTTGCAGTTGTCTCATCCATTCATTCTTCCATACTTCCTTTTTTGCCATCTGGCCTTTATCTTTAAGCAAAAAGTGCTCTTTTAGTCTTACTTCATTGGATATTCTAAGAAGCAAGTGAGTGCCTTTATGTTATTGCTCTATTAATAGACCTATTCTTTGGTTGACAGTTGAGCCAAAGAAGTGAGTTTGGTTTCAGGTTCGACCACTGTGAAATGCAGACATTCTTTGCTATTTAAGATAATGGATGACTTCTTAGAAGTATTTTATCTTAAGGTTTAATATTTAAAGATAAATTCAGGACAATAGTTATAGGGGTTCATCCAATCTGTTAATCTTGAAAGTCTATATTCTTCAGGAATTTGAAATTGTGTTTCACATTTTACTCTTTTTTAATAACTGTAGCCAGGTGTCATCCAGTTCCTCTTGTCTCAAGGCAAACAGGCATTTGTTTGTGGAAGGAATTAGCTCTTTATTCCCATTCTTCCTTCAATCTGCCTATGCTTTTTTAGGTGGTTAAAGTCTAATTTTTGTACCATGAAAGGCTGCTTACAAGCTTTTTAGACCCCCGAATGTATACAAAAAATTAGGAGTTAGAACAGAAACACTAAAAAAAATGTCATTAGGCCAGTTGACGGTATCTCATGACTACATAGGACATCTAAAGTTTTTTCTGTACTAGGAAAACACACCCCATGAAGTGAGTGTCCTTTTTGCTTTTGGTGAGGTGTGTGTGTGTGCGAAAGAGATAGAGAGAAATGGAAACTTAAGCAATAGTCTTTTGTTGTTTTTACACACACACACACACACACACACACACACACACACACACACTCTATATAATTCTTTTCCTGTGCGCTTGATGATACTATCTACTAAATAGTGCAAATCAAGTACAAAAGCTTGGTGATATCAGTTACAGTAATCATATTATGTAAACATTATTCTTAATAACAAATTTCTCTAATGCAGTAGAAGTTCTAGAAGTAAATTTTACATTCTC
The DNA here is from genome assembly GCF_000299155.1 of Elephantulus edwardii. Lineage (NCBI taxonomy): Eukaryota > Metazoa > Chordata > Mammalia > Macroscelidea > Macroscelididae > Elephantulus > Elephantulus edwardii. The sequence goes on along the minus strand of NW_006399768.1, from coordinate 9,085,167 downwards.
TTACTCTCTTTGTAATCTTGCAGTTGTTTATAAAAATGCCTGGATGGAGAGCAAGCATATCTTTAATCTTGTGATGAAATCTTCTCTTTCCACACTTATCTTTTCTATTTTCATCATCACTTTTTATACTTACTTCTTTTTCTACTTGCTGTTGATATCATAAAAACTTTACTGCTTAGTGGTTTGTATATCTGTTCTTCAGGATAGAACTGACTGATCATGATAATATCTAGATTCAGAATTCCTGGGATATCAAAGATCAGAGATACAGGTGCTAGTTCATATGCTCTGCTAATTCAAACAGATAAGATTGTGAGACTAGACAACTTGATGAAAACAGAAGGAAGCAAACAAAAGCATATTCAGGAATGAACTCAAGAGCCCATAAGGTAGAGAAAAAGGACTTATTACTTTACTACCTGCCAGGAGGAGCATAGAGCAAACCTAACCAGAGCTTCCTTAGAATAAAGTCCTGACCTGACATTCGTCGCAGGCTTGAAAATATTGAGGATCACAGTTCTAATATTCACATGGGGTCACTGTGAGTTCAAATGAACTTGATGCCAACTAACTATTCAAATAAAGCGTGGACTGAAGTTGAATATAACAAAAGTAAAATTAGAGGTCTTTTTTTGTAATATTTAATCTGATTAGGATTATGTTTAGAGGTATAAGGGTGGTGTATACAGTTAAGGAAAATATATACTGACACCCAGATAGCCTAAGACCTAGGCTAGGTCTTAGAAGCGGATGCACTTTCTGCTGTGATGATCATGCGTTATTTTTTTGTTGTGGTGGGTAATCTTCTTTCCTATATTCACAGAATCTAGAAGACAATATTTGCTTGCAGTGATGCCAGAACAGCTTCTCAGTTTAATCTATTTCAGTGGCAGATTACATTCCTCACATCTGTATGTGAGATTTCCCAGTGTAATTAGGGTTCTTATCAGGGCAAATTCCTATCTCAGTCAGTCACAGCATCTGTGCCTACAGCTCTCAGAAGGGAAGGATGTGATGCTTGGTGGTCTCCTCAAGTCAGCAGCATCTGACTGAGCTTGTCAGGATTATAAGGAAGTGAAATAAAGAAGTAAAAAAGTAGATTTCAAATGAGTCTGAATTCAGCTGCTCATGTGTGGGTGGTGATATGCAGATATGCAGACTTTGAAGCTGTGCTAGGAACAGAGCTGTTTCCTCTGAATAGCTCCATGGTTACGGTCTATAAAAATAATGGGGAGAGAAACATAAGTGTGCTGGAATTTGATATTTTTTTCCTAAACTGTGTTTTATTTCTTCATCTGATAAATAAAATGAAAAGGGTCTTTATCTTGTGCTTGCAGTCTCTTGACAAAACTCAGAAGTTGAAAGTAAAAGATAAATTTCTCTTGCATGTTCTTTGTTAAGCATGCAAATGTGTGTGTTCCGTCCTTCCCTCAGTTATCATGAATCTTATGCTTAATGAATCATTGTGTAATATCAAATTATGCTCAAGTCTGACTGCTGAGCTATAACCAAAACTCAGAGATGACTTTATCTCTTTCACCCACTGCTTCTTAGCATTATAATAATCACTGTTGCAGTGACATGATGCTTGAATTTCAATGCTTCTGCATCCAGCTGTGCCAATTGAGTCACTCATTGAATTTAATGGTGTTAAGCACAATAAGAAAGATGACATAATGGATCTTAAATGTACACTCTTTTTGAAGCCATTCAGCAATTTTCATTAGCAAAGAAGTCTCTGTGATGTTTTTCTATCTACTGCCCCAAATCCTTTTTAGAAGTAGAGAATTTTCTAAGCAGAGATATATGAGACTACAGAGCAAACTAGCTGCTTCAACCTAATTGAGAGACTTGTGCTCATATTCAGTTTACTAAGATGTACGGTCTTCACAATTGTGCGCTATCCATCAGAGAGCTGGACAACGACTAAGGGTGATAGAAAGAGAATTGATGCCTTTGAGCTGTGGTAGTGGAGAAGAGTGCTGAATATACTATGGACTGCTAAGAGAACAAACAGATTCATCATGGAGAAGATGAAGCCAGAATGCTCCTTGGAAGCAAGGATTACGAAGCTTTGTCTGACATACTTTGGATATGTTGCAAAGAGCGACCAATCCATGGAGACAGACATCATGTTTGGGAGAGTGGAGAGACAGCGCCGAAGATGGAGACTCTCCATGAGATGGATCAATTCAGTGATTGGGGTGATGATAGTTGGTGTGTCAGAGACAATAAGGCTGGCACAGGATAGAGCCGGGTTTAGGGTTCTTCTAAAAGATTATCTTCTTTCTTTAATGATGAAAGGAGTAAAGTCAACACATTTTCTCTATTTAATATATACTTTATGGCTGATATTTTCTCAACACTAAACAGTGTGAAGATGAGAAACTCTTTGAAATATTTCTTGATAAGAAAAGCAAGACACCCATCTTCTCTGAAGTAAAATAGCAGAGTTCATGATTTAATCTTGATAGATTATCTGAAGTTGTGGAAAGTACCCTTTCTGGTTATTTATTACGTCTAAAAGGAGGAGTTTTGTCAAATATATATTAACAATTTACACATGCCTGAGGATAAGAAGTACACAGGTATTAAAAAAACCCATTATTTTTGTAAAAAAATAATTACTTGTTTTATTTTTATGTTTTT
>NW_006399768.1:9081073-9082025 GCF_000299155.1 Elephantulus edwardii | reverse complement strand
ACCAAAGCGTCTCTATCCATTTGTTTGTTGATGGGCTCTTAGGTTGTTTCCAACTCCTTGCTATTGTGAACAAAGCTGCAATAAACATGGGTGTACATATATCTGTTTGGATGTCAGTTATGGTCACTTTGGGGTATATTCCCAGTAGTGAAATTGCTGGGTCAAATGGTATCTCTATTTGCAACTTTTTGAGAAAGCACCATACCGCCTTCCACAGTGGTTGCACCATTTTACACTCCCAACAACAGTGAATAAGGGTTCCAATTTCTCCACAATCTCACCAGCATTTTTGGCTTGCTGTTCTTTTAAATTTTGCTGTTCTGACTGGGGTGAGATGATATCTCATAGTTGTTTTAATTTGCATCTCTCTTAGACCTAGGGATTTTGAACATTTCTTCATGTGCTTGTTAGCCATCTGACTGTCGTCTTCGATGAAGTGGCTGTTCATATCCTGTGCCCATTTTTCTATTGTTTTAATTTGCATCTCTCTTAGACCTAGGGATTTTGAACATTTCTTCATGTGCTTGTTAGCCATCTGACTGTCGTCTTTGGTGAAGTGGCTGTTCATATCCTGTGCCCATTTTTCTATTGAATTATTTACCTTTATCTTTTTGTGGTGCTCAAGTATTTTATAAATTCTGGATATGAGTCCCTTATTGGTGGCTTCCCTTTTTATCCTGTTGGAGAAGTTTTTGGATGTGCATAGGGATTTGATTCTTAGAAGATCCCATTCATCTACTTTATCTTCTCCTGGTTGTAGGTTTTTCAGGAAACTTGGAAGACTGTTTATGTTGTGGATTAGGACTTCTGGTGTTATTCCTAGCTTTTCTGTAATGAAGTTTATAGTCCTTGGTTTTAGTCCTACGTCCATGATCTACCTTGAGTTGGTTTTTGTGTATGGAGTGAGGTGTGGGTCTTGCTTGAGTCTTTTGCAGATACTTTTCCAATTTTG
>NW_006399768.1:9078620-9080004 GCF_000299155.1 Elephantulus edwardii | reverse complement strand
TTACATTAATTGTATTCCATATATTGAACCATCCTTGCATACCTGTTATGAATCCCACTTGGTTATGTTCAATTATTTCTTTGATGTCTTGTTGGATTCTTTTGGACAGTATTTTATTCAGGATTTTTGCATCAATGTTCATGAGAGATATTGGCCTATAGTTTTCTATTTTGGTGGTGCCTTTTCCTGGCTTTGGGCTCAAAGATATGTTTGCTTCATAGAATGAGTCTGGGAGAATTCCATCTTCTTCTTCTGTTTTCTGAAATAATTTATGTACAATCGGCAAAAGTTCTTCTCTGAATGTTTGATAAAACTCACTTGTAAAACCATCTGGTCCAGGGCTTCTTTGGGTTGGAAGTTGTTGGATTACCTTTTTAATTTCTTCTTTTGTAATAGGTCTGCTCAGATGTTAAATTTCAGTTTGTGTCAGTTTAGGTAGGTTGTGCATTACTAAATATTTGCCAATTTCCTCTAGGTTTTTGTACTTTTTTTAGTATAGTTTTTCATAATACTCTAATGTTAGCTTTTTTTGTTTTATCTGGGTCTGTTGTGATGTTGCCTGATTCATCTCTTATTCGGATTATTTGTGTCCTCTCCTTCTTTTCTTTTGTGAGTTTGGTAATGGCTTATCTATTTTATTGACCTTTACAAAGAGCCAACTCCTAGTTTTGTTGATAGTTTCAATTGTTTTTCTGTTTTCTATTTCATTTATTTCTGCTCTAGTTTTTATAATTTCAGTTTCTTTAGAGAGTATTGGGTTTTTTTGCTGTTCCTTTTCAATTTGCTGGAGAAAGTGGGTTAGATAGTCAATAGTCTGTTTTTCCCATCTTTTGATGTGTTTGCTTATTGCTATAAATTTAGCTAGTGGTGTTTTCATTGTTATTTGTTTCAAGAAATTTTTAATTTCATTTTTTATTTCTTCTAGCACCCAGTCATGTTCAAGCAAGGTGTTGTTCAACTTCCAAATGTATGTTTTTTTTCTCCTTTATTGTCCTATTAGCAATTTCTAATTTTGTAGCATTATGATCTGAAAAGATGTTTTGTATTATTTCTATGGTTTTGAATTTATTGATGCTTGCCTTGTAACCTAAAATGTGATCTATTCTAGAGAATGTTCCATGCATATTGGAGAAGAAGACGTACTGTGCTTTTTTTGGGGGGGTGCGTTAGCCTATAAATATCTATGAGGTCAAGTTGGTTTATTGTTTGGTTTACTACTTCAGTATCTCCTTTGAGTTTTTTCCTGGTAATTCTATATTTTCTTGAGAGGGGTCTGTTGAAATCTCCGAGCACTATAGTAGTGTTGTTTATTTCCTTTTTCAGTTGTGTTAATGTTTGTTTTATGTATTTTTCTGGTCTTTCATTTGGTGCATAAATATTTATT
>NW_006399768.1:9047925-9077305 GCF_000299155.1 Elephantulus edwardii | reverse complement strand
ACTGTGTCACCCTTTGGGGGTGACATCTTGCTTTGCTCTTGTGTATTGTGTGGGATAGCTTGCTTTCTTTGAGACATTGATATTTTCTTGATCTGAAGACAATGCTCTAGAGATCAGTTGGGTAACTACCCCACTTGTCTGTTTCTCTGAACTTCTGACTTCAGAGAAACATCAGTTCAGTGCCTGTGAGGGCAATCTCTTATTGGTAAGACATGTCAAGGTGCTCCTGATTAAAGGCAAGTTGATTGCCCAGATGTGTAGGCACCGGTGTGGAACCAAATGGGGTGAGGCAGGCACATGGTTGATGTGATTTCAAGGGTGGGTCAAACACTTGGGGTACCTTGCTCATACCTCTGCTGTCTGACAGTGCTCACGATTGGGGTTCCTACTCAAATTCCCACTGTCCGTTTCCCACGCAGGGGTTTTCTCAGTGTTCCTTGCCCAGTGGCACTTATGCAGGTGCCCTCACACAACAGCCCCTGCTCTAGCAGGGTCCTGGATCCAACAGGACCTGAAAAGTCAAGATCAAATTCCCACCAACCCACTACCCTCTGGCTGGTCTGCAGAATTCACCAAAGGCAGCCAGTGGCTGGCTTGTTTTGGGGCAGTTGCTGTGGCCCAGGATAGCTTGGCCAAATTCCCCACCAGTGGGCATGCCCTTGGGTGCTCTCCCAGATTATCAGCAGTGCCCCAGAAAACCTAGTCAGTATCCTACTGGCCTTTCTCCTGTCAGATTATTTTCACAGCAGCTTGGCTGGTAGCTCAGGGTGATGGCTGGATCCACAGCAGTGCCCTGGGTCACAGGGCTGTGGCAGGGGCTGAGGTACATGGTTGTGGAGCTGCAAGGGTGTGCAGGGGAAGGGGGAGGAAGCAAGGGGCTGTTGGGGGGGGACGCAGGAGCACAGGGCTTGGATACTACCACCAGGAGACAGGAGGCGGGGCTTAGGCACTGCTGGAGGTTTATGCAGCAGCACCCTCTGTGGTGGGGTCAAGCAGGCATGGGCTGCAGGGGGGTCACACAGTGGTGGGTAGTCATTGCTTCTCTGGGGTCACATGGTGGTCAGTGGAGGTCACTCCTCTGGGGTTCTGTGGTGGCTGGCAGACAGTTGCTTCTCCTGGTTCTCTTAGAACCTGAGGGCAATCAGTTGCTCTTCTGGAATCTAAGGGTGGCAGGCGGTTGCTCCCTACTTGTTCCTGGTGAGTGGGTTCCACAGTGGCTTGGCTGGTGTCTTTTGGCTGGGACTCGGCTGTCCTGTGTGTGGTTCAAATTCCAGGTCTCTGGCTGTGCTGGGTTCTGGCTGCTGCTGGGTTCTGGTTGCTGCTGGGTTCTCAGTAATTACTTTTTTATAACCTGAAGGGAGTTTACCCTCAGAAGTGGATGCACACACATATATACATACACACACATATGGTTACCTAATGTCAAGAAGGTGCACTACAATACCGAAGGCATGCTATTTGAGGCCACTAGCTTCTCCACAGGAGGAGGAGGGGCAATAGGCCTTGAATACTAATACACAAATACCAGATGATCTGTGGTCAAGAACATCATCCATGAAGAATCTCAAAGGTCATTAAAAAAACAGAGGAGGAAAAAAAGACTTAGATGAATGTTAGAAGAGATTCTACATATTGCACTAGAGTGTCAAGAAGTCAAAGTAAAGGGAAGAAATCAGGTAGTTAAGGAATGGAATAGACCATTTCAAAGGCAACTCTAGAAGACAAAACAGTATTATAATGAAATGTGGAAAGAGCTAGAGGCAGAAAGATCAAAAGGAATAAACTCACTAGGCATTTCAAAAGCTAAAGAAACTGTAGAACAAATTCAAGCCTTGAGTTACAATAGTTAAAGATGCTATGGGCAGAATATTGAATGATTCAAGATGTGTCAAAAGAAGATAGAAGGAATACAAAGAGTTACTGTACCAAAAAGAACTGGCAGACACAAAAGAATTCCATGAAACAATATATGATCAAGAAGCAATGGTGATGAAGTAGAAAGTTTAAGCTGCTCTGAAGGAATTGAGGGGAGAGGGAGAAGAAAGCACCAGGAATATATGGAATACAAAATTATATGTTTCACCAAGTAGATGAAGCCCTAGATTTGCTTACCAGGTTATGCCAAGAACCCTAGAGTACAACTACCTGGACAATTGACTGGAAGAGATCCATATTTATTCTCATTCCAAAGAAAGATGATCTAATAAGAGTGTTTAATTAAAAAATATCACTAATATCACACATAAACAAGATCCTGTAGAAGATTATTAAGAAATTACTGAAACAGTACATTGATAGAGAACTGACAAAATTTTCAAGCTGAATTTAGAAGGGACCATGGCACTAGAATCACCATAGCTAACATCAGAAGGATCTTGGATGAAAGTAGAGAGTATCAGAGGAAAGCCTATCTGTGTTTCATTGACTATGCAAAGGCATTTAACTGTGTGGATCACAACAAATTGTAGCTACCCTGGAGAAGACTGGGAATCCCGGAACATTTAATTGTGCTCATGTAAAACCTATCCGTGTAACAGGAAGCAGTTGACAGATCAGAGCAAGGAAATACTTACTGTATGGTTCAAAATCAGGCAAGGAGTGCATCAAAGATCTCTCCTGTCTCCACAGTTTTTCAATCCATATGTGGAATAGATCATTCAGGAGGCTTGACTGTCTGAGGAGGAATGTGGCACCAGGGTAAGAGGAAGACTCATCAACAACCTGTGTTGTTGCACATGATAAAACCTTACCTGCTGAAACTGAGGAAGTTTTGAGACTTTTGTTGCAGAAAGTCAAGGACCATAGTTTTCAATATAGATTGAAGCTCAGCATCAAGAAGACAAAGATTTTCATCACTGGGCCAATTGGCAGCACAATGATTGATGGAGAGAAGACTGAGATTATAAACAATTTGAGCTTGCTTGTTTCCTCAATCAACGCTTTTAGCACCAGCACTCAGGAAGTCAAAAGATGAATTGCATTGGGAAAATCTGCTGTCAGATATGTCTTCTGAGAACAATGTCAGCCTTTTTTTTTTTTAACTTTTCTTCATGTGTTTATTGGTCTTCTAGCTTTCCCCGCTCCCCACTTTTTTCAGTTCACTGTAATATTTCATTTTTACATTTTCTACTAGATTATTTACAAAATTTAAGTACACTGTTTTCAAGAACAAATTTTTTCATGCATGAATTTGTACAAACCCATGATTAATTCTCTTCCCCCACCCCACCACTGATTCCCCTGTACAACCTCATCCCTCTGCTTCCCGCTTCTCCTACCACCCCTCTTGGATCCTTATACTGCAATAATGGTTTTCTAAAATATTTGTCCTTGTGGGACTGAGTTAGTTCACTCAGCATAATGCTCTCCGGTCCCTCCCAAATTAGGTAATAATTTACAAAATCATTGCTCCTGCGTGCTGCATAGTATTACCTTGTGTGAATATACTATAATTTCTCAATCCATTTATTTGTGGTTGGACATTTGAGCTGTTTCCATGTTCTTGAGATGGTGAATAATGCTGCTATGAACATTGGTGTTCAAGTTTCCTTTTGTGATTCAATTCTCATTTTCTCAGAGTATATTCCAGGTAGTGGAATAACTGGTTCATATGGAATTTCTGTGTTCAGCTTTTTGAGGAAGCGCAAACTGCCTTCCAGAATGTTTGTACCATTTTCCAATCCCACCAACAATCAATATGAGTTCCTTTCTCGCCACATCCTCTCCAGCATTTTTTACTTGCTTCCCTGTTAAACATTGCCGCTGTTACTGGCGTCAGATGGTACCTCATTGTGGTTTTGATTTGCATCTGTCTTATTGTCAGTGATTTGGAGCATTTCTTCATGTGTCTGTCTGCTATTCGAATATCTTTCTCTGTGAAAAATCTTTCCATATCTTTTGCCCATTTGGTAAGTGGGTTATCAGTCTTTTTCTTGTGGAGGCTTGGGAGTAAATATTCTGTAAACTTTTCTTATAAGACTCTTGTCTGAGATAATATTACCAAATGTTTGTTCCAAGTCCTCAGGTTTTCTTTACACCCAGTTGGAAAAAAGTTTTTGATACACACATGGATTTAATCTTTAGAAAGTTCAATGCATCACTTTTTTCTCTTTAGATTGTGCATTTCTGGTCATCTCTTTGGCAATCTCTTTATACTTTGGACTAGCACTTCTAAGTTTGATCCCACTTTGTCTCTTAAGAATGCTATGGTTTTGGGCTTTCCTCTCAGGTCTCTGGTCCACCTTGAGCTTATTTTTGTGTATGATGTGAAATGTGGATCATGTTTCAGTTTTCTGCAGGTGGTAGTCAAGTTTAGCCAGCACCATTTGTTGAAGGTGTAATCATTTCCCTATTTGATAGCCTTGATTTCCTTGTTGAATATCAGTTGACCATAGATAGCAGGGTCTATTTCTGTTCTCTCATTTTAATTCTTTTGGTCTATGTGACTGTCATTGTACCAGTACAATGTTGTTTTGGTTACTACTACTGTGTAGTAGGTTTTGAGGTCAGGGAGTGGTAGGCTTCCCACCTCATTTTTATTTCTCAGAAGTGTTTTGCTTTTTTGGGGTCTTTTGCCTCTGCAAATAAATTTGATACTTTCCCTTTCAATCTCCTTGAAAAATGAACTTAGTATCTGGATTGGGATTGCAATGAACATGCAGATTGGTTTTGGTAGGATTGTCATTTTCACAATATTTAGTCTTCCTATCTATTAATAGGGCAACTTTTTCCTTTTCTTTAGGTCTTTTATTGTGTCTTGCAAAATGCTCTGTAGTTTTTTCTATAGGTCTTTTGTATCTCTTGTTAGGTTCACTCCCAAGTAACTCAATTTGTAATTGGCTATTATAAATGGTATTGCTTTCTTGATTTCCTTCTCTGAGATCTCTTTGTTATGGTAGAGGAGTCCTATTGATTTTTGGATATTAATCTTATACCCTGTCACTCTACTAAATTGACCTATTAACTCTAACTTCTATTGTCATTGTTTTTAAGTATTTAAAGGGGATTTCTGTGTACACTATCATATAATCGGCATATAGTTTAACCATCTCTTTGTTGATCTATTTCCTTCTCTTGTCATATTGCCCTAGCAAGCACTTCCAATTCAATATTTAAAAGAAGTGACAATGGGCATCCTTCACTCTTTGCAAAGAAAATGTTTTTATTCTTTCTCCATTGAGAATGATATAGGCTCTTGGTTTTGCATATATATACTTTTCACTATGTTGAGGAAATTCCCTTCTATTCCAATTTTGCCGAGTGTGTTTATCAGGAAGGGTATTGGATTTTGTCAAATGCCTTTTCTGCATCAATTACTAAGATGATATGGTTCTTGTTATTTATTTACTTGTTAATATAGTGAATTATGTTAATTGTTTTCTTATGTTGAACCATCCTTGAATACCTGTTATGAATCCCACTTGGTCACGGTTAATTTTTTTTTAAGGTTTTTTTTTTTAATTTAAAATTTTTTTATTCTATTGGCTAGGATTTTGTTAAGGATTTTTAAATCTATATTCATGAGAGATATTGGTCTGTAGTTTTCTGTCTTGATAATATCATTGCCTGGTTTTGGTATTAGGGTTATATTTGCTTCACAGAATGACTCTGAAAGTATTCCTTCTTTTTCAATTTTTTTAAAAATAAATTAAGTAGAATGGTGCTAAATCATTTCTGAATGTCTGGTAGAATTCAGCTGTGAAGCCATCTGGTATAGGACTTTTCTTATGATAAAGTCTTTTTATGACCTTTTCAATCTCTTCTCTTGTGATGGATCTGTTTTAAGTGTTCTGTATCTGTCCTTGTCAATCTGGGCAGGGGATGTGTTTCAAGGAATTTTTCTATTTCCTCTAGGTTTTGAAATTTATCAGAAAATAACTTTTTGTAGTATTCTGATATTATAGACTTAATTTCCTCTGGTTTTGTTGTGACATCACCTCTGTCATATCTTAATGGAGTTATCTGTGTCTTTTCTTTATTTTATTCTTTTGTTAAATTTGCAGTGGTTTTTCGATTTTATTGACCCTTTAGAAAATCCTGCTCCTTGTTTTATTGGTTGTTTCAATTGTTTTTCTATTTTCTATCTCATTAATTTCAGCTCTTGTCCTTATAATTTCTTCTAGAGGTTGTAGGATTAGATTGTTGATCTTTTTTTATTTGCTAAAGGGGTTGAGTTAAATAATTGTTCTTCTTTCTCCTTTTTTTTATATGTGTGCCTATTGCTATGAGTTGCCCACTGAGGACTGCCTTAGCTGTGTCCCAGAGGTTTTGGGACACGTGTTTTTTTTCTGTATTTTTATTATCATTTATTTCAAGGAAATTATTTTATTTCATTCTTTATTTCTTTTATAACCCAAATATGTTCTAGCAGAGAGTTATTTAGTTTCCATATGGGTAGTTTTGTAAGCTTTACACTTCTATGGCTAATTTCTAGTTTTATGGCATTGTGGTCTGAGAAAATACTTTGTATTATTTCAGTGTTTTTTAATTTGTTGAAGCTTGCTTTGTGTCTTTATATATGATCAATTCTGGAGAATGTACTATGTTCACTTGAGAAGAAAGTGAATTGAGTTTTAGTTGGGTACAGTACTCTGAATTACATCCACAAGTTCAAGAAGTTAGTTAATTGTACAGTTTAGATCTTCTGCAACTTTGTTGATTTTTTTTTTTTTTTGTTTGTTTGTTTCTTGTGTTGACCTATCCTTTGATGACAGTGGTGTGTTAAAATCTCCTACCACTATTGTGGTGCTGTCTATTTCTCTCCAATTTGGTTAACCATTATTTTTGTGTATTTTGCAGGTCTATCATTTGGTACATAAATGTTGACCAAGGTTATGTCTTTAATCAGTATGTAATGTCCTTCCTTATCTTAGATGGTGGTTTTCATTCTGAACTCTATTTTATCAGATATTAGTATTGCCACTCTTCCATTTTTGAGGTTGCCATTTGCTTGGTCTATTATTTCCAGCCTTTGATTTTGAGTCCTTCTTTCTCTTCCTTTTTTCGATGTGTGTCTTCTAGGCAACATATTGATGTGCTTTGGGTTTGTTTTTTTCCCCCGTTATGCTACTGTTTTTCCTCTTAATTGTTGCATTTAGTCCATTTACATTAAGTGTGATTATTGTCAGACCACGTTTTACTTTTGCCATTTTGCCATTTTGTCATTTTTCTTTTTCTGTTGTTTATGGTTTCTATGGTCCATTCACTTTCCTTTGGCATCTCCTGTGTGTAGGACTTCACTTCATATTTCTTATAGTTTTGATCTTTTTTCCCCCACTAATTTCTTAAGGTCCCTCTTTTCCACAAAGAATCTAATTTCCCCTTTGAATTTGAAAGAGAGTTTTGCTAAAGATTGGATCCTTGGCTGGCAATTGTCATCTTTCAACTTTCTATATATGGCATCCCTTTGTCTTCTAGCTTGCATGATTTCTGCTAAGAAATCAGACTTAATCTAATTGTTTTCCCTTTGTAGTTAACTCTTTGTTTTTCTATTGCTGCTTTTAGAATTCTATTCTTATATTTAATTATGGAGAATTTGACTATGATATGTCTTGGTGTGGGGTTTTTTTTGGGGGGGTCTAGTTATTTAGTGTTCTCTGTACTTCTTTGAAGTAGATTTCCCCATTCTTCATAATACCTGGGAAGTTTTCTTCTAGTACTTCTTCCATAATCTTCTGAGTGATTTTCCTGTCACTCCCATGTTCTGGAGTTCCAATCATACCTATGTTATTCTGTTTGATGTCATCCCACATAATTCCAATGTTTTCTTCAATTATTTTACATCTCATCTCTGATTTTCCTCAAGTGAGGCTCTTATCTTCCAGTTCCCTGACTCTTTGTTCCGTCTCTGTCTCTTCAGATCTACTCTTTTGTCCTATCCACATATTGGACACTTCTGCCATTTTGCTCTTAATATTATGGATTGCATTTTCATAGTAATGTTATTTCCAGTACTCTGTTGGTTGTACCCTCTCTGTCTTGTGAAGATTTTTTTTTAGTTTCTTATACCTATTTTTGTGGAAGATCTATTAACAATCTGCGTTATGCAGATGACACAACCCTGCTTGCCGAAACTGAGGAGGACCTCATGCACTTGCTGTGGAGGGTCAAGGACTGCAGCCTACAGTATGGACTGAGGCTCAATGTCAAGAAGACAAAGATTCTCACCACTGGACCAATTGGCAGTGTCAGGATGGATGGCGAAGAGATTGAGATTGTTCACAGCTTCAGTTTGCTCAGCTCCACAGTAAACAGTCTTGGCACCAGCAGTCAGGAAATCAAAAAGCGTATTGCGATGGGAAAGTCTGCTGTTAGGGACCTCTCTAAAGTACTCAGGAGCAACGTTGTCTCTCTGGAGACTAAGGTGCGCCTGATACAGGCCATGGTCTTTGCAATCGCTTGTTATGCATCAGAGAGCTTGACAGTGACTAGGGAGGACAGAAGGAGAGTTGATGCCTTTGAGCTGTGGTGCTGGAGAAGAGTACTGAATGTACCATGGACTGACAGGAAAACAAATAGATTCATCTTGGAGAGGATTAAACCAAGCTACTCCTTGGAGGCAAGGATTCTGGGGCTTCGTCTGGCATACTTTGGATATGTTGCCAGGAGGGACGAGTCCTTGGAGAGGGACATCATGCTTGGGAGGGTGGAAGGGCGGCGCAGGAGGGGAAGACCCGCTAAGAGATGGTTTGATTCGGTGACTAGGGTAATCGGGATGGGTGTGTAGGAGACAGTGTGATTGGTACAGAACAGAGCAGAGTTTAAGGCTGTTGTACATAGGGGCGCTATGAGTTGCAAGTGACTCGATGGCATATAACAACAACAATCCCTAATCTTAAATATATTTAATGTAAAGACTCCATTGTTAAGCTATTCAAAGGCTCCAGTAGCAAATGGAAATTTTGAGTAATGCATGAGCGTAACTCAAATATGTGATTCAAATCCACCAGCTGTTCATGGAGGAAAGATGCTCAGCCTCCTTTTGTACAGTTCACTATCTCTGCAAATCCACTAAAGGATCACCTAGGACTTGGTACCAACTTAATTACAAATAACAATAACATATGAACATAGCTCTCTTCATAGAAAGTGCAGTAATAGTCTTAGTAGCCTCTGAACATGCTTCTGCCTTGTGTTATAACGAGAATTCTTCTATGTGCTAGTCTGTAAACAATTAAATTGCAAATCCTTTCCCTGTCCCATCGAAGCCTGGTATATAAGAGCTACTGACCTCAAATGCATTCATAGCCATTCGTCTCAGCTACTTCAGTTGGAAGGAGATGTTAAAGGGAGCTTAGAATATAAGAGGAAAAGGGAAATAAACCCAGTGACATATATCTAAGCAGCTGCTGCAACCCTGCACTCCAACTCTTCCCATTCATATTCCATCGAAGTTTCCATTTCTTTCTAGTGATGCTTGTCCTGAACTCCAGTAGTACTGCCTCTTTGCTCCATTTTGGTAACTGTATCAGCTTCCTACTCTTACTAATCACTATGATGTTTCACAGCCTAGTTTGGCTTTTTTAAAAGTAAGTTTTTATTTTTATTAATTTTAATGAACATTTACAGACATTTTGGATTTCCATTCATTCATTGTTGAACTTTTCTACCTGCCCACCCCTTCCTCCAGTTTGCTCTTCTCTTTGAAAAAGTAAAAGAAAAATTCTGCCATTGGTATACGATCCGATCTCTGCCCTTAGTTTGGCTTCTTAACTCTCCTGTTATGTACATAACCTGTTCGTTGATTTGCCTTCTCTTGACAGTAAGTATGTAGAATGGTTTTTAGTTCCAGGTCAGTTACTGAGTGAAAGATGACACAAGTGAATTCTTTAAGAACGTGAGTTAATCTTCTTGATTAAATATTTTCACTAAATATAAGAATTATCCTAGAAATGAAAGATAACCCCCCACGAAGGGGATTTTTCTAGGATATATAAAAAAAAGAAGCAGAAAATCTGGTCAGGCTTCAACAACTGTTTTGGGCTTTTTTTTCCCCCCCCCTTGATAAATACAGAATGTGGCCTTCACTAACAAATACTCTAACAATCTGTTATACTCAAATAATTTCTCTTCAGGCTGTTTTTCTTCCACCTACAGGATAAGAGTTTATAACCTATGACATTTATGTAAGTGAGAAATTTTTGCAATACAGAAAGCAGAAGTAGGAGATTTCTGAGATCTTTGCTCTTTGTCGCTGCTGCTTTGTAATGTCAAGCTATAACCAACTCATAACTGACCCTCCAGGAGGTTTTCAGAGGCAGTAAGTTGCATGGGGAGATGGCTCATCTTTCTCTTGCTAGTGTAGCTGGTGAATTCTAATCATATGCCTTTGGGTTGGCAGCACAACTCCTTAACACCAAATCTCATGAGGGCTCAGTGGTGAGCTCAAAGGCTCTTTAGATTTTATTAAATATTAAATCCCCTTAAGCAAAAGGGAGCTCTAGTGGTGTGCTTCGTGGGGAGATACACTGCTAGCCCCAAGGTGGCACCGTGGCACCTTTCTGATGGTTTGAATCCTCCAATCGCTTATAGGAATAAAATGAGCAATTTCTTTCCGTACTATTTGTGGCTTCCTAGGAACCTACTGCAAGGTCAACTGTGAGTTTGCTCTGACTAGAGAGCAATGAATTTCTAAAAGCATAGTACCAAATTTCACTACGAAAATACAATGGAGCCTTTGATAGAGTGTAGACTATGAATATGGACGTGTAAGAACACTTTGTGGAGTTGGAGAAGGTCTTAGGAGGTTTCTAAGAAGCAGAGACCTCTGAATCTCAGATGACTCGCATGTACAGTGCGCCTCAGATGTGAAGGTTGCCGGATCTCAGAGAATATTTCCCAGTGCATTTAGAGAAGTGACATCGTATGTTCTTCTGTTCATATTGCCTTGAAAAGTCGCAGAAATGTCTAAGCTTTCTGACCTGAGTGATCACATATAATGAGCACACTGAGTGCCTTGGTGGTCATCAGAGAAAACGAATGAAGACCTGAGAGAGACCTACTCATCTGCTAGTGAATCCTGGAAACCTCGGAACTTTGGTCATCCTGAATGGCAGAGCTCCCCAAAAGTTATAAAATGAAATTCCTGCCACTCTTAAAGAATGGAAACTAGAAATCAGAACTGAGTTTATTTTGGAGGAACAAAAAGAAGTTGTTTTATAGAGCCATTGTGTTGACTCTGACTCATAGCAAATCATAGTACAGCAGATCAAAACCTAGCTCAATTCTATGTGATCCTCGTAATTTCTTCTGTGATTAATCCCTCTGTTTCAGTAACCATGCCAATACTTCTCATTGGAAAGTTTTCTTCTCCTTCTCTTATTTTCCACTTTTGAAAGTGAAATGTGTCTTTCCAAGGACTAGCCCCTCCTGACAACATACCTAAAATATGTGAGACTATTTCACCATTTTTATCTCTAAGAGCACGCTTAGTTGTACATCTTCTAGAATAGATATTTTTATTCTTTTGTTACTCCATTCATTACTCTTTATCAAAATTACAACTAAAAGGCAGTCTTTTACAGTCTTTCTTATTCATTGTGCAACTTTGGTATGCATATGAAATAACTGAAAATATAATGCCCTGGGCCAAGCCTACCTTAGTCTTTAAACTGATAGCTTTGTTCTCCAACACTTTCAAAGTAGTCCTTGACAGCATATTTACCCAATATAGTATGTCTTTTGATTTCTTGGCTGGTGCTTCCATGGACTGTGGATCCAAAAATGAAATATTTGACAACATCAGCCTTTTCTCCACCATGGTGTTACCTACTGTTCAATACTAAGACCTCTAGACTTTGATCTTCTTTACTAAGTTCTTCAAGTCCTCTTCACTTTCACAAATTAGTAAAACCAATGCATGTCTGAATTTACATTATTTATAAAAGTAATCTTGAACAAAGAGGCAGTTATCTGAACAGAGCAAGGAGACACTTCATGGTTCAAAATCAGGAGGATGTCTGCCAGGATTTATTCTCTCTCCATACCTTTTCCATTTGTATGCAGAATAGATCATCCGGGATGCTGGGCTGTACAAGGAGGAACATGGCATCAAGACTGGAAGAAGATTCATCAACAACCTGTGTTATGCAGGTGACACACCCTGCTTGCTGAAACTGAGGAGGATTTGAAGCACTTCCTGCAGGTCAAGGACTGCAGCCTTCAATATGGGTTTAAGCTCCACATAAAGAAAACAAAGTGTCTCACCATTGGGCCAATTGGTAGCATCTTTATGGATGGTAAAAAGATTGAGATTGAGATTGTTAGCAGTTTTAGTTTGCTTGGTTCGACAATTGACACTCTTGGTTCCAGCAGCCAGAAAATCAAGAAATGATTTGCATTGGGAAAATCAGCCTTCAGGGACTTTCCAGAATACTAAATAACAATGACATCAGTCTGGAGACTAAGGTGTGCCTGAAGTGGCCTGTGGTCTTTGCAATTACGTGCTATGCATCAGAGAGCTGGACACTGCCTAGGGATGATAGAAAGAGAATTGATGTCTTTGAACTGTGGTGCTAGAGAAGAGTGTTGAATATAATATAGAATGCTAGGAGAACAAACAGGAGAGGGTGAAACCAGGCTGCTCTTTGGAGGCAAGGATTCTGAAGCTTTGTCTGACACACTTTGGGCATGTTGCAAGGTGGGACCAGTCCTTGGAGATGGACATCATGTTTGGGAGGGTGAAGGGACAATGCAAGAGAGGAAGACTCTTGATGACATGGATCCATTCAGTAATTGGGGTCATGGGAGTAGGTGTGTCAGAGACAATGAGGTTGGCTGTAACTTTATATGTTAACATATTTCACTCAAAAAATGAGATAGGAATACACATTTTCCTCATCTGGATTTAAATTTTTTCCTACAAGTTCTATATTGCTTTGTAGTAGTTACATAATATTAAATACATTCAAACTCACTGACATTGAGTCAGTTCTGGATCATAATAACCTTCTATTAAGTGTCTGAGATTGTAAATCTTTACGGAAAGAGACTGACTACCTTTCCAATGGATCGACTGGTGAATTTAAACCTTCAATCTGTGGGTTGGTAGCCAAACATGTAAAATACTATTCCACCAGGGTACCTTTTCAAATTGCATAATTTCTTCATATTAATAATAGGGAAAATAATTTATTAATAAAATATTTTAGAGTATATTATTTTCAATCATTATTACTTTTATTGAGTATAAAATAAATTTATTTTGAGAGTCAATATTGAAATATTTCTGACTTATTTTTCCTCCTAATAACCAAATGGAATAATTTAGTTTCCTTGTCAACCTTAAGGAAGATTACATTTGCTCTTTTTTCCAGTTATTTGTGGAACTAGGAAAAGTGGAATTACATTTTAAAGCAAGTTGATTTCACCAGTTGTATGCCAAATACCATTCTGGATAATAAGGTGACCTTGTTCTAAAGACCAAAAGGATATTTATTTATTTATTGATTGATTGATTGTCTTTGCTTAGATGACTGCATGTTTTCCAAAGGTGTCAGCTTCAAGATTCTTTGAAATAGCTTCCAACTGAGTGAAACAGAGTAGCCAGAAATCCATGGTAAGGTATCTACACTTATTTGAGAACGTGTATGTTGTAGTGAACATCCCCAAGCAGTCAAAATGGTTAAGTCCTCAGCTACTAGCTGATACATGGAAGTTTGAATCTACTCAGCATTGCCTTGGGGAAAATGTTCAGGCAATCTACTCAAATCGGCAACTGAAGACGTTATTGAATACAATTCTACTTGATATACATGAGGTTACCTTGAGTCAGAATTAACTTTAGGGCAACTTTTATATTGTAGAGAAAGTTGGGTTTTGGAAATAGAGATAACAATCTAATCTTTAATCTGGTACTTAGAAATTTTATTACTTTAGATGAGATACTTTATCTTTGAACATCAAATGAAAATATGGTATTCTAGGCCAACTCACTGTTGTTAATTTTAACTCAAAATGATCTTGCGTCAGGTTTCTAAGGATGTAAATTTTTATGGAGATGCTATTGATACCTTTGAGCTGTGGTGTTGGAGAAGAGTATTTACTATACCATGGACTGCTAAGAAAACGAACAGCTTTGTCCTGGAGAGGGTGAAGCTGGGATGCTCCTTGGAGGCAAGGATTCTGAAGCCTCATCTGACATACTTTGGACATGTTGCAAGGAGTGATCAGTCCTTGGAGAGGGACATAATGCTTGGTAGGGTGGAGGGACAGCGCAGGAGAGGAAGGCCCTCAATGACATGGATTGATTCAGTTACTGGGGTAATGGGGGTAGGTGTGTCTGAAATAGTGAGATTGACACAGGATAAGGCAGAGTTTAGGGCTGTTGTACATAGAACAGATATGAGTGGCAGGTGACTCCATGGCACATACCTACAAAAACAGTATCCTCTAGAGAAACTAGTGGATTTGAACTTTTTTGGTTAGCAACCCAGGATATGACAAACTACATTTCCAGGACTATTTGTATTGCTTTTTACTTAGTTCCTAAATTATGCTATTGCTTACACCTTAGTTTTGACTTAATACTTTTTTGAGATCTTGAAAGACTTTTACATGCTACTGTAATATTTTAATCTGCTATAGAACAGCTTTAGAATGCTGTTGTTATGTACCATCAAATTGAAATAAACTCATAGCTAAACCTCCAGCAGGTTTTCAGATGCAGTTAATTGCACAGAAAGATATAACCCATCTTTCTCCTATGATGATGCTGTTGGTTGATTTGAAGCTCATGTCTTCAACTTGGCAGCCCAAAACCTTACCAGTAATCGGCCACAGCTCCCTTTGTCTAGAATTGTTGTTGTTGTTGTTGTTACGTGCCATTGAGTTGCTTTTGACTCATAGCAACCCTATGTACAACAGCTCTGAACTCTGCTTTGTCCTGTGCCAATCTCATTGACTCCAACCCACTCATCCTGATTGCCCCAGTCACCGAAAAAATCCATCTCCCAGAGGGCCTTCCCCTCCTGCGCCTGCCCTCCACCCTCCCAAGCATGATGTCCCTCTCCAAGGACCAGTCCCTCCTTACAACATGACCAAAGTATGTCAGACGAAGCCTCAGAATCCTTGCCTCCAAGGAGCAGCCTGGTCTAACCCTCTCCAGGATGAAAATGTTTGTTCTCTTAGCAACCCATGGCACCTTCAGCACTCTTCTCCAACACTAAAGCTCAAAAGCATCAAATATCCTTCTATCCTCCTTGGTCATTGTCTAGTTCTCTGATGCATAACAAGTGATTGCAAAGACCATGGCCTGTACCAGATGCACTTTTGTCTCCAGAGACACACCGTTGCTCTTGAGTACTTTAGAGAGGTCCCTAACAGCAGACTTTCCATCGCGATACACTTTTTGATTTCCTGACTGCTGGTGCCAAGAGTGTTGACTGTGGAGCCGAGCAAACTGAAGCTATGAACAATCTCAATCTCTTCACCATCCGTCCTGATGCTGCCAATTGGTTCAGTGGTGAGAATCTCTGTCTTCTTGACATTGAGCCTCAATCCATATTGAAGGCTGCAGTCCTTGGCCCTCTGCAGCAAACTCTTGAGGTCCTCCTCAGTTTCAGCAAGCAGGGTTGTGTCATCTGCATAACGCAGATTGTTTATGGATCTTCCACCAATCCTGCTGCCACATTTCTCCTCATAGAGCCCAGCCTCCTGGATGATCTGTTCAGCATACAGGTTGAAAACGTATGGAGACAGGACACATCCCTGGTGTACGCCCTTCCCAATTTTGAACCATGCAGTGTTTCCTTGCTCTGATCTGACAACTGCCTCTTGGTTCAAGTATAAGTTTCACATTAGCATGATCAAGTGTTCTTGGATTCCCATTCTTCTCAGAGTCAGCCACAGTTTGTTATGATCCACACAGTCAAACGCCTTTGCATAATCAATGAAGCACAGATAGACATTCCTCTGGTACTCCTTGCTTTCGGCCAATATCCATCTAACATTAGCTACAATATCCCTAGTACCACGACCCATTCTAAACCCAGCCTGGACTTATGGCAGTTCTCTGCTGATGTGCTGTTCCAGTCGTTTTTGGATAATCTTCAGTAGAATCTTGCTTGCATGTGAAATCAATGATATTGTTCTATAGTTTCCACACTCTTTTGGGTCACCTTTCTTTGGAATGGGAACAAATATAGATCTCTTCAGTCAGTTGGCCAAGTGTTTGTTCTCCAGGTTTCTTGACACAACTTGGTGAGCACATCCAGGGCAGCATCTGTTAGCTGAAATATGTCTTGGTATAACATCTATTCCTGGGACCTTATTTTTTTACCATTTCCCTCAAAGGAGCTTGAACTTCTTCCTTCATCACCATAGGCTCTTGCTCATATGTTGTTTCATAAAATTCTTCTGTGTCTGCCAATTCCTTTGGATACAGTGACTCAGTATATTCTTTCCATCTTCTTTTGATACCTCCTGGATTATTTAATATTCTGCCTAAAGCATCCTTGATTATAGCAACTCGAGGTTTGCATTTGTTCTTCAGTTCCTTGAGCTTTAGAAATGCTGAGCGAGTTTGACCCTTTTGGTTTTCTGACTCCAACTCCTTGCACATTTCCTTGTAATATTTTACTTTGTCATCCCGCTCTGCATTTTGAAATCTTATGTTCAGCTCTTTAGTATCTTGAATTCTTCCTTGTGCTTTGGCTTCTCTGCACTCCAGTGCAATATTCAGAGTTTCTTTTGATACACATTTTGGTCTTTCTTCCTCTTCTGTTTTTGTAATGAAACTTTGAAGTCTTCTTGGATGATACCCTTGATATCCTCCCACAACTCATCTGGTCTTCGTTCATTTGTGTTCAAGGCCTCAAACCTGTTCTTGAGATGGTTCTGAAATTCAGTTGGGATAGACTCAAAGTTATATTTTGTTTCTCATGGATTTGGTTTAATTTTCCTCAAGCTTCAGCTTGAACTTGTATATGAGTAGTTGGTGGTCTGTTCCACAGTCAGCTCGGGGCCTTGTTTTCACAGCTGATATTGAGTTTCTCCGATGGTTCCTTCCACAGATGTAATCTATCTGATTCCTAGGCATACCATCAGGTGAGATCCAAGTGTATAACCTGTGTTTATGTCTCTTAAAAAATGTGTTGTCTAGAATAGATTTAGTTAAATTTAAAACTACTCCTTATTCATATGAACTTGTTATCTGGTTGGGGTATTTTTTTGTTGTGTTTTTTGTTTTGTTTTGTTTTGTTTTTTTAGAGGAAGCACTCGAATAAGCAAAGCACTTCTGAAAAACAAAGATGAATTGGGAGGCATAAAACCTATTATATAGCTGTAATAACCAAAAGAGCGTAGTACTGGTACATTGGCAGAAACATTGACCAATGGAACAGAATCAAGAACCTAGAAATGAACCCATCTACCTATGGTCAACTGATATTCAACAGGAAATAAAACCTATAAAATGGGGAAATGATAATCTCTTCAACAAATGGTGCTGGCAAAACTGGATAACTACCTGTAGAAAGCTGAAGCAAGATCCATATCCTCCACCATACACAAAAATCAACTAAATGTGGCTCAGAGACCTGGTGGCAAAGCACAAAACCACAATTTGTAATACTCAAAAGGGACCAAGCTTAGAAGGCTTAGCCTATGGAATAAAGAGGCTGACAATTGCAGCCAGAAATCCATAAAAAAGAGAGAATAAAATTGATGAATGAGATCTTCTAAAGAATAAACTCCTATATGCATAAAAATTTTTTTCCAATAAGGTTAAAAGAAAATGTACTGACAGGGGAAATAAAAAAACACCACAAAAATACCCAACAACAAATATTTGGCAACATCATCACAGAATCCCATAGTACCTCCATAAGAAATGGGCAAAATATATGGAAAGACTGTCTTTGTTTCATTGTTGAAAATTTTGAGGTATGAAAATGTACAGGGGGAGATTAATCATGGTGTTGTACAATTTGATGGGTGGGGGCTGGAAGAATCTGATGTGAAAAACAATGTCTTCAAATGTTGTACATAAACTAGTATAATAATAACAAACTAAAAATAATACTGTTAGAATTGAAATCCTTATTCCTATTTCTTTGTGAAGGCTACTCTGAGGAAAGAATTGTGAAAATATGGAAGGATTTATGATGGACTGTTACCCAAAATTAGAAATGTAACATTCTCTCCCAGTACTATACAGGAATTTCTTTGATTTTTGTGCAGATGATTTCTGGCAGACTGTTCAGTTATTCAGACACCAAAGGAAGGAGACATCCACAGAGTGCCTCACATTAAAGCAGCTCAGACAGGATACCAGAGTATTTTTTATCTAATGTTGCCAAATTTGTGCAAGAAAATCAGTCACAGCATTAGGTATTGTTAGGTATTGTTGAGGTGATTCTTACACCATTCAATGATATACTGTTCTCTTCACAATCACTGTAACATTTGAACCCACTGTTGTAGACTCTGTGTGGAATCATCTCATTGAAATTGACTTGTTTTTATTTTTACCCTGACTATAATAAAAAGTGTGATATCTTTCTCCAGAGATTGGTTTATTTTGCAAAGCATGTGCGATGCTACTTTGCCTTTCTTGCTTCTAAAGAGTATTCATGCTTTTGGTAGTTCATGGTGTAGTCAATATTTTTTGCTGATATCATAATTCAAAGGTAACAATTTTCCTTTAGTATTTTCTACCATTCCCCAAATTTCAAATGCATCAGAGGCCATTGCTATGGCTGTGTTAGCTGTATGTGACTAGCCTCAGTCTAGATTGTCTCAGTACGATAAACCATTTTATTCCTTGACTATTATTTCTGATGATGTTGATTGTGGATCCAAGTGAACTGAAATCTTTGACCATTTTAGTCCTTTTAAATTTAACATGGTTTTACTTATTGTTTTATTTTTGTGGATTTTTGTTTACCTATACTGAGGTCTGGTGACCTAGTGGGTAAGGAGTTGTGCTGCCAATTCGATGGTAAGCTGTTGGAATCAACCTGTTGCTCCTTGAGAGAATGATAAGCAATCTTCCACGTGATTTACAGCTTCTGAAAAACCTGCTGGAAGTCAACTAGAATTTGGTGCTGACTTGATCAACAATGAGTGAGTGATTTAAATTGGCATGTAAATCTACTCAAGGATATAATCTTTAATCTTCTTCAATAAGTCCTTCAAGTCCTCTTCACTTTCAACAAACAAGAATGCGTCATCTGTGTAACAAAGGTTGAATATAAGTCTTTCTGTAAACCTCATACTACATTTTTGCTAATATAGCTGAACTTCTTGGATATTTGGATTGGCTCATCACAAAGACTAAAGTTGTATAGTTGTTGCTATTAGGTGCCATCAAGTCAAGTAAAATTCATAAATACCTTATGAACAAAAGATCTGAACCCTGTTCAATCTGTGCCATTCTCACACTTTCTGACACCCATGAGTTCATTGCATCAGTTATGGTATCAATCCACCTGGTTGAGGATCTTCCCATCTGTTACTGACCCTCCACCCTTCCAAACATCATGTCCTTTTCCAAGGAATAGCGCCCCCTAGCAACATGCCCAAAGTATGGGAGGTGAAGCTACATCATTCTTGTCTCCAAACACTCATCTGTTTGTTCTCTTGGCCATCTTGCCCTTCTCCAGCACTATAGTTCAAAGGCAATTCCTTTTACAAACATGATCCATAGCTTTCCTGATTTTAAGTCGTGCAGTGTTTCCTGGTCCTATTAGAATAACTAAATCTTGAGTTATGTACAGATGTGCATGAGCACGATGGGAAACTCCACCCTTCCTTTTTTGCTCCCGTCAGTGTAGTTTGGGCTTCACTCTTCAGTATCATTGGTACTTAATCATGTGGTACTTCCTGGAAAAGTTAAATATCACTCTTTTTTTATTGCGCAGCTAATCTGTGTGCCTCTTTCTTTCTCTTTTGATCCTTAATTCGTCATTCAACTTTATTATGCCTATCAAATCCTCCACTATTGTAATTTAAGGGTTGGAGTTTTTTTCTTTCTTTCTTGAATTATCTTAGTCTGAGAAATGCTGTGTTCTTTTGTTTTTATAAGTCTTTGAATTTTTAAAAAACACTTTATTTTCTCAAGTTACACTTTGAAAACTGCTCAGCCCTTTCATGTCATTATTTTTTCCATTTCCTTTAATTATTCTCCAATTCAAGAAAGTTTTAGTATCTCTTCTGGCATCCATTTTAATTTTCCCCCTTTTATTAATTTTTTTATTGTAAACTATTTTATTTTATATTGTTTTACATACAAAATTCATATATATTTTGTTTCACACATCCGTTCACTCACAGTTCTTTCTTTTCAATGACATGTTTGCTTTCTTTGTATATACTGTTTTGAGCCATATCAGAATTCATGTTATTCATGTTCAGTATTTCAAATCAAAATACATGAAAAGCTAACTCCAGAAATATTTATCAGGAAATAATCAATTACTTGATACATGAACTACAAATTGAAGGTAGAGTTTGATACATGTGAGAAGAGAAATATAGATCAAATTATAGTTATTGTTATCAGAAACTGTCAAGATGAGTATGATTCACTGAGGTCTTATAAACAACAGATCTGAACTGTGTCCTATCCTGTGCTTTCCTCATCATGCCTCACGTACTTGAACCCATTGCTGTATTCACTGGTCCAAGAACAAGTTATAGTTAATCTATCAATTATTTCACAAATCAAGAGAATAGCTAAAATACTGACTTTTTAAAAAAATTTTTTTGCAAGAGACCAGGGAGCAATAAGTAGTGCTTTCATTCTAAAAACAAGGTTTTTTAAGGTTAAAAAATTGATGGAATAAGAAAGTACTTTAAAATTCTTTCTAAGGATTTTGTTCATTTGGATGTTAAATTCTAATGGCATTCTCTCTCAGGGGGTAGAATTCATATTAACAGGATGTCATTTTGTTAATTTTGTTCCTACCGAGTATTAAGTTGTAGTATGTGTCACTTACCGAAAGGTGGCAAAGTGATATACTTGGTAATTGTAAACCTGTGAACTATTTCCCACACGGTCCTTCTGAGTTGGTTCCATCGTAGGGACATCACATTTACAACATGCAGTATGACAGTGGGCAAAATTCTGTGTGCTGCTCCTCTGTTCTTGGCATTCCTGCAACATCACAGCTTGCTATATTATGAATCATAGCCTTGTCTTTTCATTTTATTCTTTATTTAGTACTATAATTATCTAAATGAGCTTTGAAATTATATGACTTGAAACTTCAGACTAGCCTCTGGCTCTGCTATTTCTGGTATAAATTTGGTTTAATACTCTTCTGTAAAAGAAGAGCAATAGAATTTTTAAGATTCAGAAAAACTCTTACCACCTTCCTGTGAAAGGAATATCCAGAATGAGCACTTATCTACTTTAAAAGGATGTATTAAGAAAGAGCATTTTTAAAAGCAAGTTTTAAAATGCAAACATTCAGCGTGATGTCATCTGTGTCTGTAACTCTCAAGGTATAACTACTTTTTGAAACTAGAGGTAATATTCTCTAAATATAATTATGTAGTTGTTACCTGTCTTTTTTAGTGCTTTACACCCCAAACCTCTAGGAGCACCCATATATTTGAATGGAGTTGTTGTTGTGTTCTGTAGAGTCAGAACTGACCCATGGCTGACCATCCAGTGGGTTTTCAAAGACAGTTAATCACAAGGGAGGAAATTGCCCATCCCTCTCTCGCAGAGCAGCTGGTGGCCTTAAATCTTGTGCCTTAGGGATGGCAGCACAGCTTCTTGCCATGACACCAACAGAGTTCTCCATATGTTTATATTTCCTATATATGTGAATAAGTTTGCTACATTGTAGTAATGGAGAAGTGACACTATGGGGAACTGTGTGACATTTAAATAAGAAAATATTGCCAAGGATTTATAGAATTGAAGCTTATCTTAGTCGATTTGAGGAAGGATTTAAAGAGATAGGGCTTTGCTCTTAGTCATTTATTGTAAAAGCAGAGCTAATATTATTGGGAAGACATGCGTAAAAGGAGAGATTCTTTATAAAAAAGTGAAATCTGTAATTAGTAAGGGAGCAACTGTCACTTGTTTGCTACAACAAGAGATATTTGGCCATGCTTGTTCTTTGAATGAGATTTCTGATTTTTGTTTTTGTTGAGCATAAAGTCAGAGTAGTCTCGTTTTAGTTTTGATTCATGATTGTCACAACCATCATATGTCTTTGTATAATCTTGATGTTTTGTTAAATTATGTAGGCTGAACTACAGAACTTGAAGACTATGCATTATAACTTGTGAAGGTGACAAAAGTAACAGATCATCCTTCCAATTATTCCAAACGACTTAATTGATGAATAGAGTGGATAATACCAAATGGTTTTCCAATTTAATCTCCCCTGAGCAGAATATGAGAGTTCCAGCTATTCAGAAATTTTACTATACATAGTAATGCCTGTCTTTTCGATGTTGTCATTTTGTTTCAAGTGATATTCAGATTTACATGTGCCAAAAAAGCATTCCAGCAGGGTATACAAAGATAATGTCTATGGCAGTAAATGGTGCTTCAGAAATCTGGGGCAAACCTTATTAAGATTAATCGGCATTTGTTCCACTATATGATGCATTATAGAAATATTTGTGCTGTTTCCTAAAGCAGTCTTTAAAAAAATAGCCCTGGATACAGTTACTCAAACTATTAGTAATATATGTCAACATACTAGAAATCATGATCATTGTGTGGAACACTTGATAGAAGCAGAAGATAATTTCCCTCCTTTTTCTACCCTTTTTGGTTGGTTTATGAAAAATTTTTGTAAGGATTCATGTATCTCAATATTTTATAGAAATAAAAACAATTCTTGTTAAAGAATAGCCATTTAATTGACATTTTACCTTTGTAATTACTGCATATGAATAAGCTACATGAAGCATTAAAGGAAAACTAACTTATTTTTGAACTGGAAGGATAGGAGTAAGAGTTTATATTCAAAATTAGCACTTTTTATGATACATATCAATAGTAAAGATTTTATGTGGTCTTCTAATATGAATAAGTATCCAGAAATTCCAATTTTACTTGATATTATTATGAAAATGAACTGTAAAACTACAGAAAAGTTTGAACAGCCCTATTTAAGTATTTATAAAATTAAAGTTAATTCTTAATTCATATATTACTTTTATGAATTTGGTACTAATACTGAGTAGAGAAAAAAGCATGTGAATTTATTTATCGTGGAGAAGTTTCAAACATAGTTGTGAAGCTTACATTCTAGACTTCAATATATTATTCTTAAAAAAATGAACTCTTCCCCCCCCCGCCTATATAATAGATTTTGAAAGACAATAATTTGTTGTACTCAATAGCTATGAAACCTTTGAGTAAGCTAGGAATAACTTGAATATATGAATGTACTTTCCCAACTGTGAATTACAGATATAAGAAATATTTCTAATATAAATTAAGTATCTCTAGCTAAAACTTAGCCTCCAAATGGAAAAATTCTGTAAGTGTAAAATATACATTGGATTTAGAAGAATGAGTAAAACAAATAAAATAACTTGGAAGACTTTGTAAAACAATTGGTATATCTCAGTAATAATTTTATTTATTGATTTATTTGTGTTTTATTGATATGCAAAGGCATTTCACTGTGGTTGTTGTTGTTGTTATGTGACGTCGAGTTGTTTGCGACTCATAGCGACCCTATGCACAACAGCCCTAAACCCTGCTCTATCCTCCGCCAACCGCACTGCCTCTGACACACCCATCCCGATTACCCCAGTCACCGAATCAATCCATCTCATAGAGGGTCTTCCCCTCCTGCGCTGTCCCTCCACCCTCCCAAGCATGATGTCCCTCTCCAAGGACCTGTCCCTCCTGGCAACATGTCCAAAGTATGTCAGATGAAGCCCCAGAATCCTTGCCTCCAAGGAGTAGCTTGGCTTAATCCTCTCCAAGATGAATCTGTTTGTTTTCCTGGCGGTCCATGGCACATTCAGTACTCTTCTCCAGCACCACAGCTCAAAAGCATCAATTCTCCTCTGTTCTCCCTAGTCATTGTCCAACACTCTGATGCATAACAAGCGATTGCAAATACCATGGCCTGTAACAGGCGCACCTTAGTCTCCAGAGAGAGTCATTGTTGATCCTGAGTACTTTAGAGAGGTCCCTAAGAGCAGACTTTCCCATTGCGATACACTTTTTGATTTCCTGACTGCTGGTGCCAAGAGTGTTGACTGTGGAGCCGAGCAAACTGAAGCTGTGAACAATCTCAATCTCTTCGTCATCCATCCTTATGCTGCCAATTGGTCCAGTGGTGAGAATCTTTGTCTTCTTGACATTGAGCCTCAGTCCATACTGAAGGCTGCAGTCCTTGATCCTTCGCAGCAAGTGCATGAGGTCCTCCTCAGTTTCAGCAAGCAGGGTTGTGTCATCTGCATAACGGAGATTGTTAATAGATCTTCCACCAATCCTGATGCCACAATTCTCCTCATAGAGCCCAGCCCCTCGGATAATCTGCTCTGCATACATGTTGAAAAGGTATGGAGACAGGACACATCCCTGGCGTACACCCTTCCCAATTTTGAACCATGCGGTGTTACCCTGCTCTGTTCTGACTACTGCCTCTTGGTCCAAGTATAGGTTTAGCACTAGCACGATTAAAAGTTCTGGGATTCCCATTCTTCTCAGAGTCAGCCACAGTTTGTTATGATCCACAGAGTCAAATGCCTTTGCATAATCAATGAAACACAGATAGACATTCTTCTGGTATTTTCTGCTTTCAGCCAAGATCCATCTAACACCAGCAACAATATCCCTAGTACCACGACCCCTTCTAAACCCAGCCTGGACTTCTGCCAGTTCTCTGCTGATATGCTGTTCTAATCGTTTTTGTATAATCTTCAGTAGAATCTTGCTTGTATGTGAAATCAATGACACTGTTCTGTAGTTTCCACACTCAGTTGGGTCACCCTTCTTTGGAATGGGAACAAATATAGATCTTTTCCAGTCAGTTGGTCAAGTGGTTGTTCTCCATATTTCTTGGCACAACTTGGTGAGCACATCCAGGGCAACATCTGTTATCTGAAATACTTCAATTGGTATACCATCTATTCCTGGGGACTTATTTTTTGCTATTTCCTTCAAAGCAGCTTGAACTTCTTCCTTCATCACCATAGGCTCTTGCTCATATGTTATTTCTTTAAATTTTTCTGTATCTACCAATTCCTTTCTATATAGTGACTCTGTATATTCCTTCCATCTTCTTTTAATACTTCCTGGATCATTTAATATTCTGCCCAAAGCATCCTTGATTATAGAAACTCTAGGTTTGAATTTGTTCTTTAGTTCCTTGAGCTTAAGAAATGCTGAGCGAGTTCGGCCCTTTCGATTTTCCGACTCTAGCTCCTCACACATTTCATTGTAGTATTTTGCTTTGTCATTCTGAGCTGCCTTTTGGAATCTTCTGTTCAGCTCTTTAGTATGTTGAATTCTTCCTTGTGCTTTGGCTTCTCTACACTCCAGTGCAATCTTCAGAGTCTCTTCTGACATCCATTTTTGTCTTTTCTTCCTCTTCTGTCTTTGTAATGACCGTTAGCACTCTTCCTGGATGATACCTTTGACAGCCTCCCACAACTCATCTGGTCTTCGCTCATTAGTGTTCAATGCCTCAAACCTGTTCCTGAGATGATTCTGAAATTCAGGTGGTATGAAATCAAAGTCATATTTTGGCTCCTGTGGATTTCACTGTGGCTGATCCTAAAAAAAATTATGGCTGACATTAAGAAGAATGGGAATTCTAAAACAGTTAACTGTTCTCATTAAAGACTTTTACTTAGACCAAGAAACTGTTGTTTAACACAGCTAAGGAAAATGATTTAAAATCACAAAAAGTGTGCATCAGGTCTGGATCCTTTCTCCATACTTATTAAATTTGTATGTTGAACAAATTTTCTGAGAAGCTGGACAGTTTGAAAAAGAAGGTGACATCAGGTTAAGAGGAAGACACTTCAATAACCTACATTATGCAAATGATATAACCTTGCTTGTAGAAAGTGAAGAGGACTTGAAACACTTGCTTCCGAAGATAAAATTGACTACAGCCTTCATTGTAACCAATAAACAACATCACAGTACATAAAGATTGAATTTATCAATAATTTAATTTTATTTGAGTCCACCAATGACACTCATTGGAAAAAACAGTAGTCACAAAATTAAAAAACCTGTTAAATTGGAAAAATTTGCTGTCAGATTCTTCTCTAATGTGCTAATAATTATGTCAGTTTAAAGATTAACGTGTACCTGATCCCAGCCATGGTTTTCTCCATTACTTTTTATAGATGTGAAAGTTCGTCAAAAAAAGAAAATTAAGAATGGTAGAGAAAACATATGCCTTTGAATTGTGGTGTTAGAGAAGAGTATTGAATATAACATGGACTGCCAAAAGAACAAAAAAAACCCCCTATTTTGGAGAAAATGCAGCTAGGGTGCTCCTTAAAGGCAAAGATGATGAAACCTTATCTCACATACTTTGGATATGTTATTAATATAGGCTAGAACATCAATGTGAGGAGGAGACTGAGATCATGGCAGTTCGAGAGCATGGTGGCACAAGGGAGGGACTGGGCATGCCAAAAGACTGGACAAATTGGGCATCCAGCACCCTGGGGGCCTGGATGGGCCTAGGAACATGTTAGGAAATAAGCCAGAGAGGCTACAAGTGGCATCATGCTAGGACGCCAGAAAGCCATCATCCCTGGGGATTAGAGATTAAAAAGTGGGCATAAATGACTGGAATCGTGAGCCTTCATATCAGGATCACTTAGCAGTTACTTGCAGGAGGGATCATGGTACCCACAGGAAGGGCAGGTGGAATATGGCGTCACTGATTTTATCTTATGGGAGAATGTCTTTTATCTGCTCTTTTGGGTAAAAAGTTTGACAGATATTATAATAAAGGTGATCTTCCAAATTAAGACAGACTAGAAAGAAAGATTGGCAATCCACTTCCAAATTAATAGGCTATTAAAAACCCTTTATGAACTATAGGGCACATGTAGGCTGGTAGATATAGCATTGAAGGCTGAGCCTTTATATTGGAAGCCACAAATAAAGAGAAAGAGTTTCAAAAGGCCACAAATAATAGGAACATGGAATGTAAGAAGTATGAATGTAAGAAAATTGGACATTGTTAACAAGTTGCCGCACACTTTTAAAATTGACAATCGTGCTTAGAAACACATGTGCCAGTATTTGTGGCAACGTGTTAAAAAGAAATGAAAGACATACATATTGACATACTAGGCATTGGGTAGCTGAGCTGGATTTGGCATGG
This sequence comes from Elephantulus edwardii, assembly GCF_000299155.1. Lineage (NCBI taxonomy): Eukaryota > Metazoa > Chordata > Mammalia > Macroscelidea > Macroscelididae > Elephantulus > Elephantulus edwardii. The sequence goes on along the minus strand of NW_006399768.1, from coordinate 9,050,021 downwards.
GTGCATTAAAATCAGGCAATCCTATAATCTACTATTATTCCAGGAATGAAAAAGTGAAGAAAAATGAGGTCACATTCATAGTATAAAAGATAATTTCTAGATCCACATGCAAGGAAAACCTGTAAGTACCACTATCATTCAAATATATGCATCAACAACTAGGGTCATATAGGAAGATATAGAAGATTGCAGTAGAATTCAAACAAACATGCAAATAGGATTTATTAATAATAATTACTGGAATAAGTAATTTTGGGATGAGGAAGAACGATCAGTAGTAGGAAATAAGTACTTTGTGACAGAGGTTGGAGACAGAATGATAATTTTGTATAATCAATATTCATTCAAGGTATACATTGGTAATATATTTTATAAAAACCAGAAATGGTGACTGTAAAATTGGCCTCACCTCATATAATACACAGAAATCAGATTGATTACATCCGTAGAAAGAATTTAAAAATCATGCCAAAAATAATTTTGTAAATAAAAAATACATAACAACAACAAAATAACGAAGTTTGAGGCCATGCATACTAATGAATAAAGACTAAATGAGTTGTAGGATGATATAATTAATATTAACCATGAAGAATGCAGCAAGTCATCACAAATATACAGGAAGAAGACCAAGATGGATGTCATAAGAGACTCTGAGCATTGCTCTAGAGTGCTGAAAAGCCAAATATAAGGGAAGAAATCAGAAAGTTCAAGGGCCAAACAGAAGATTTTAAAGGATAGCTTGAGAAGACAAAATATTATAATGAAATGTGCAAAGAGCTGTAGTTAGAAAATAAAAGGGATTAACTCACATGTAATTTCTTAAGTTTAAGGAACTGAAGAACAAACTTAAGCCTGAGTTGCAATATTTAAAGATGCTATGGGCAGACTATTGACTGCTCAGGAAGCATTAAAAGAAGATGGAAGGAGTACAGAGTTACTGTACCATAAAAAAAATTGGCTGACACAGAATAATTTCATGAAACAGCATTTGATGAAAAAGCAATGGTAATGAAGGAGGAAGTTCAAGCTGTTCAGAATGAATTGGTAAAAAAATAAGGTTACAAGAATTGATTGAATACCAATTGACATATTTCAACAAACAGAGGCAGTCCTGGACATACTTACCAGCTTGTACCAAGAAATCTGGAAGACAACTACTTGGGCAACTGACTGGAAAAAATACATATTTATTCTCATTCTCAAAAAGGGTGATCCAACAGAGTGTGGCAATTATTGAACAATATCACTAATATCACACATAAGCAAAATCATGCTGAAGATTATTAAAGAAGAATCAGAACAGAACATCAACAGAGAACTACCAGAAATACAAGATTGTTTTAGAAGAGGCTGTGGCACAGGGATATCATTGCCAATGTCAGATGGATCTTGGCTGAAAGCAGAAATACCAGAAGAATGTCTATTTGTGTTTTATCAGCTACCAAAAGGCCTTTGACTGTGTGGATCACAAAAAATTGTGGCTAATATTGAGACGATTGAGAATGTCAGAATTCTTGATTGTGCTCATATGAAACCTATACTTGGACCAGGAAGCAGTCATATGAATAGAGCATGAAAACACTATATTGTTCAAAATCAAGAAAGGAGTGTGTCGGTGATGTGCCCTATATCTCTATACTTTTATAATCTATATGCAGAAGAGATGATTCAAGAGGTGGACTTTATGAAAAATTATGTGACATCAGGGATGGAGAAAGATTAATCAGCAGATGACACAACCTTGCTAGTAGAAACTGAGGAGGAATCAAATGATTTGTTGCAAAAGATTGAAGATTGCTGTCTTCAATATCATTTGCATCTCAACAGAAAGAAAGCAAAAATTCTTACCCAAAGGGACATTCATCAGCCTCATGCTAGATGAAGAAGAGATTGAGGTTGTTAACAATTTTATCTCAGGTCCATAAACAACACTCTTGGCACTAGCAGACAGGAAATCAAAAGATGCTTTGCTTTGGGAAAATTTCCTGTCAGACAGAGACTCTGTAGAGTGCTAAAGAGCAGCAATGTCAGTCTAGAGACTAAGGTGTACCTGATCAAAGCCATGGTCTTCTCAATTACATGATACTTGAGGG
>NW_006399768.1:9046745-9047510 GCF_000299155.1 Elephantulus edwardii | reverse complement strand
ATGTGGACACTGAATAAGGAAGATGGAGGAAAAATTTATGCCGTTGAATTGTGATGTTGATTAAGACTATTGAATGATCTACAAAAAACCAAACATGTCTTGGAGCACAGTCAAAGTGCTCCTTAGAGGCAATAATGGTAAGTGTCTTGTGTATTAAATATTCTGTAAGGAGGTGGAAAAATCAGGATCCATGGAAAACTAGAGGGTCAGCAAAAATGAGAGATCTTCAGTAAAATGAATTGTCACAGTGACTGGAGCAATGGCCTTGAGCATGGAGCAGATTGTAAGGATGGAGCAATGTAGGGTAAGGTTTTGATCTGTTGATTGTATGGCCACTGTTAGGTGAAGTCAATTGAACAACAAGGCAGATATGTTATAAAACACTTATCAACAAGACACATAAAAGACAGGTTGCAATAAAGCAAATTATATTAAGTGCCTCATATTTTATGGAGCTCTGGTAACTGAAGGAAAGTGTGGTAGCTTTTGTTTTAAGAGTTGTCTTTCCAACTCAATGGCACACAGGTCAAATACATCATTTGCTCTGCAGGAGAAAACTGGATAATCTCTTCCTATCAGATTAGATTCCTCTGAAAACCCACTTGAGCGTCAGCTATGAGTGAGTTCTGACTTGATGATACATAACAACAACTTCATATTTTAATCTAATAACTTATTGTTTCTTTCAGAAAATAATCTAAATTGCTTAGGGTCTTACAAGTAACTGACTACCTGGTTAGGCAGTTACTTTTTGTTCCAGTTCTG
>NW_006399768.1:9034003-9046473 GCF_000299155.1 Elephantulus edwardii | reverse complement strand
CTATGCAACCTTAATTCTGGATTCCTGTGATAAGCATAATATGCTATCATACATCACTTTTAAACTGTTCTATCCTTCATCTGTTTCAATTCAGTATGCAAAATCTATCCAGTCTTTCTCAGTCTTACCCCAACCCTGATGTCAATCACTTTCTACAACAGTGGCACTATGCGGTATTTGTCCTTTTGTGACTGAGATTTTTAAGACTTGAATCATACCATATAATTTCATACATTTTGAAGAATTTGTCCATTCCCCACCCAAGCCTTTAGGCCTGTTCCCATTTTGACTGTTTAGAAATTTCTCCTGATTTTTCAAGACCTAACTATTCTTGTATCTTCTATTTTGACAAATTCTCTGACTTACCAATAGAAGATAGACAGCAGATAAGAACATTGCCCTATCTTGTGCCATCCTCGTGAACTCTTCCATGTCTGTTTAGTCACAGTGCCAATCCACCTTTGCTGAGTTTTTTTCCTCTTTCTCTCATCCTACATCTCGCCCAGCATGATGTCTCTTTCCAAGAGCTGATCTCTCCTGATAACATATCTAAAGTAAATGAGGTAAAGTTTCACCATCCTTGCCTCTAAGGAGCTCTCTGACTACACTTCCTCATGGAGACTTGCTTGTTCTTTGGGTTGTCTATGGGATTTTCAGTCCTTTTTGCAAACAACATAAATTATGGCAGCAATTCCTCTACATTTGTTCTTATGTTGTTTAGAGCATTTAACATAACACCTACCCCTGTTGTAGTATGCATATATTTGTGTGTGTGTGTGTGTGTATGTCTGTGTGGAATTATATATATGTGTGTGGATAGATAGATAGATAGATAGATAGATAGATAGATAGATAGACTGATTTTTTTCTCTAGGGAATTCCAGAGACAAATATATTAACTTAGTTTTTCTCTTAGGATATTTTAGTGAGAGAGGCTAGAAGCAGAGGGTTGTATACAAACATTATATATATCTATATCTGGAACTCTGGTGGCCTAGTAACAAGAAGCTGCACTGCAATTCTGAAGGCACGTGATTCAAGACCATCAGCTGCTCCACAGGAGAAGGATGGACAATCTACTCCAGTGCAATTAACTGCCTCTGAAAGCCTTCTGGAGGATCAGCTATGGGTCATTTCCAACCCTATGGTACACAACAACATCTATTTATCTAAAGCTGTTAATCTACCTTTCTACCTATATGTTGTTGTTGTGTACTGAATTGGAGCCAACCCATAGCTGACCCTCCAGCAGGCTTTCAGAGGCAGTTTAATTGCACAGAAGGAGATTGCCTGTCTTCTTCCCAAGGAGTAGCTGTTGGATTTGAACTGCATGCCTTTGGAATAGCAGCCTTACCACTAGGTCATCAGAGCTCCTTCTCTCTCTCTCCCTCTCTTCCTGTCCCCTCCCATACAGACATACACAAATAGAGAGAGAGAGAGAGAGAGAGAGAGAGAGAGATGGAGAGAAACGGAGAGAAACAGAAAAAGAGTTTAATCCCGCCAGTTGCTCCAGCTGTTTTGTGGGGGAGAGAAAGGCGATCTCTTCACATGTGATTAAACTAGCATTGAAAATTTGTTGGAAGGTCAGCTGTAGATCATTTCCAGCTCCATGGTGAATACCAATATATGTTGTTATTGTGATAGTACAGTCTTTTGAGATGAAACTGATCTGTAGCTGGCTGCCTCTTGGTTTGCAGAGGGTGGAAATCATAGAAAATTACATAGCAGGAGATTGCCTATCTTTCTTCCATTGAGCAGCTGATGGCTTAAAACAATAATGCCTTGGGTTTGTATTGAAAGTCCTTACCACTAAGTCACTATATATCTCTGTGTATGTTTGTGTGTGTATACAGACATGTATTAATATATAAATATTATTAAAGTCATAAAAATATATTAATTTAAAGAGAAGTTGAAAAAGATAAAAGGAAGATAAAATTTTAGTGTTTACAGAAATAAAAGCCTATCCATTACAGTGTTCTATACATTTCTAGAATAGTTTTAATAATTTTTCAAAAATCTAAGGTCTAAATAATATTAATTTTTTTAAATTTTCACTTTATATTAAATTAAGCACAGAATAAATTGAAAATATTATTGAATGCTTAATATTCTTTACTGACAGTTTTATTAACCATAGAGTAACATAAAATAATTTCAGAGCTCACTGTGGCAGGCACTTTTAAATAATTTGCAAAATGCATGGCAGAGACAGAGAGAAACACTAAAGAAAACTTACATAACTGAAAGTAATGATAGGTACTTTTAAGTACCTAAGTCACAATGAAAAACATTTCTTTCCTTGGCCTTGTATTATCTACAAACAGATCTAAAAAGGGTGTTAGAGATTGAATTCTGTTCCACAAAAGCCTATTCTGAAGTCATTACTCTGGTATTTATTAATGTGACCTTGTAATAATATCTTTTGAAAGTATGAGTTGAGTTGACAGGGAGCTCTCGTGGCACAGTGCATAGGGAATTGCTCTGCTAACTGAAAGGTCATACTTCTCTGATGATTTGAATCCACGAACTGTTTGTATGAGAAAGATCGACTATGTAGAAGAGTTTCTAAGGATTTAAATTATACTATTAGTTGTTTCTAAATGTTACATGTAAGTTGGTTCTGACTCAACTATGATAAGAGAGTTGTAGTTTTGTGGGGCTTTTTTTCCTTTCTTTTTTTTTTTCTTCTTATGTATTTGAATTTACATGCAGTCAAAACACAATAATGATTCCTAGTCTTATCAGTGTGATGTTTTTATAAAAGCTGTGCAGAAATTCAGAGGAAAGATGGCCATGTAGTGATAGAGTTAGCCTTAAGTGAAATGCTTTGGCTGCCAAGAATGGGAGAGACTTGAAAAGAACATCTCCTGGATGTTTCAGAGAAGAGATGATTCTGCTGATACCCTGACTTCAGACTGATAGCCTTCAGAATCGTGGACAACACATTTCTATTCAGATAAGCAGATGAACTTAATGCACACTGTGACTTTAATTGGTAGAGATAGGAATAAAGAAAAAGAACTTATGGATTATTTATTTAAAGCAGTGGCAAAAGTTACTAGATTGGTGACTTCCCACTTATCATTCCTGTCATTTCATTTTGATTAACACTAAGCAATTTTTCTACTTTCTTGTTAAAGCTTACCCTTTCAGGTCTGTCTAGTGTGATTTTCTTTGGTGATATTTTCAAATGTCTTAAATTCTGCATCCAGCAGGAGAGACTGGATTGGAAGGATGTGGTTACCATGGTACTCAAAAGACAGCATTTAGAAAGAAACAAATCTCCTCTACAGACAGAAGTGATAACTGAAAATAGAGTGGCATTTTTTTTTCTTAAAAATTGAGGACATTAAGCATGTTATATGTTAGTGAAATGCAACTGTAATTTGATTTTGAAAGTGTTTTCATAATTTTTAAATAGGATATAATACATTTTAATTATGACTTTGTCCATAGCATGAGTTATATTATTACCAGTATAGCCCAGCTGCTACGAAAGTCAATATTCTGGCAATCTGACATGAGCTATTTCATGAAATTGCTCATCTGAAACTCATGGGGCTGTCACCACACTCCCCCTAGATTTCTGCCCACATAAATACTATTTTTAGATCTCTGTACCATATGGGGAACAAATTACAGAGAGGGATCACCACTCAGTTTCAGGAAGAATTTATTTCATTTGGATGAACATTTTGTGTAATCTTTTTAGTTTAGATAAAGGAAGTGAGAACAAGCTTACCTGACTTATCCCAAATGAGATGATTAGAAATGACGATCTCACTTCTAGGTATTGTGTGACTCCTCTTCAACTTGCTTCTCAATCGCTTTCTGCTGGCTCCTTCTTAAACCAAGATTTACATCAAGGATTAGTTCACCAATGAGAAGGCATGGATTCCAAAGAAGATGATTCTTTGCATAGTCTGTCTTTGAGAATCAAAGCAATTATTTCCATCCTGAAAAGGGCTTAAGAGAAACTGGAATAATCTTGAATGTTCTGTTATTTTTCTACAGATTGGCAAATCCAGACAGACTGGATACATTTTTTAAGTGTGTATATTTTGGCAATTTTGGATGGCAGATGCAATGATGTCTTTTGTAATATTATGAATTTTGTCTTTACCAGTAAGCATATATGCGTCAACATTTTACTAGGTAAATTTTGAAAGATCACACTTCCCTCCTCCCCAAGTTTGGTTTGTTTTCATTCTTTCGGTGGTTCACAGGGCGGCCTCAAAATAGAAGGGTGGGTGTTTCTTGTTCCACTCACTGCAGTCTTTACTGTTGAGTCAGAACTGACTCATAGCTGATCTTCCATTGGTTTTTCAAGGTTGTAAATCATATTTGAGTAGATTGCCCATCTTTATCTTTTTTATCAATTGGGAGATTTGCACCATCAGAGAGGGAGAGTCTTTGTGTTTGCAGTGCGACTCCCTACTGACTACTATACTATTACTCTTTGTCCAGACTTCACTATAAGTTTATTTATTTCAACTTCAGTTTACCACAGAATGGAACACAACTTGGTCCTATGTCAGCCTCACCATCTTCACCATGTTTACAATCAATGATCAATCTCTCTTGTTGAATCTTTCTTCATTTTATGGATTTTCTGATTTACCATAAAGCTGCTCCCCCCCACCCCCCCGGGATTTGTCCTTAATAAAAACATGTACAGAATTTGTAAAAGGACATTTCTCCATCTTTGCTTCATAGACTGTTCTGTTTGTACCTCTGAGATTTTTCATTTAAATTTATTAATCCTTTAGGGGTCCAAAATTTAATGGCTTCATTCAGTATCCTTCACCAGCACAATGATTCAAATGCACTAATTATTCCTCTGTATTTCTTTTTAATTATTGCTAGTATACTATGCATTTTCTCTTGTTTTTCAGTTCTCAAATACTGTGGCAGCTACATCTGTATATGTATGTATGTGTACATGCACACTGAGGAGTATTTTACTGTGCTCTAAATAATTTCTGTGTTAAAAATGTTTCTATTTAATGTACTCTTCTCTATCTAATGTTCATTAGTACTTCTACCTAATGAGCGCTGGTGGCCTTGTGACAAGAAGCTATATTGCAATCCTGAAGGCATGAGGTTCACATTCCCCAACTGCTCCCTAGTAGAATAAGCAATCTCCTCCCGTGTTATTAACTGCCTCTGAAAACCTTCTTGAGGATCAGTTATGGGTCAGTTCCAACTTGACAGTATATAACAATAGCATCTAATGTACATAATGAAGAAATACTTGGTGCTATAGTGCATTATGTACTCCACTAACTTATCGGTCAAGCACCAGCCACACTTTAGGAGAAAGATGCATTGTCACCTCCCATAAAGATTTTGAGACTTAGAAACCTGATAAAGGGTTATCAAGAGATAGATTCATCTACAGCAGTAATTTAAATAAAGCAAAAAAAAATACTGTGTTATAAAATCTCAAGAAAAATCAGTCAAAAGTGGAGAAATATGTAGAAGGACAAAACCAAGGCAGTTCTGGAATCCAAAATGAATGCACTATGGAAATAGCTATTTGGCAGGAACTTGTAATGGCACAGCTGCTGGGGGGAACACTCTACCTTCCTTTTTCTAGTCTCTAGGTTGAAAGTTATTAGATAGAATTTTTTTTTTTGCTAAGCGTAGCACTCCATAAACTCTATCAACATAACGAAATTATGTTAATTATAGAATAGAATTCAGATCTTTTGTTTACACGGTCACTATTAGTCGTATTCGACCTGATGAGGCTTAGCTACTGGTAAGTATCACTAGTCTTGCTATGTTTTCGAGGGACATTCTTCTATTTTGTACATCACTCTTTGTCAGTTTGCTGTACTGAGGCAATCTAAGTTTGCTGTGATGCTGAAACTTGTGCCATTGGGGTGTCAAATGCCATAATTATTTCCCAACGTGGACAGTGTTTGGTGGGGCTCCCAGTTGTAGAACAGCTTTGTAAGCAGGAATGGCATCTACTTCCTAAGCCACATGCCTATGGAAACTCTCTGAACTTGGAGAAATAATGAAAGTTATAGAAAAGCGTTAGGTCTTTTGTTCACAGAATGGCTATGAGTTGTGCGCAACTCAACAGCAATCAATAACAAAACAACAACAAGCTTCGGATGCATATTTTCCGACTAGTCATATTAATTGTTAACAATTAAGATTTAGCTTCTTCAACTATTGTAATTAGAGACTGGGACATAGATATCCTGTTGCAGCACAAATATATACATTGGGACAAAGGTAATTTCACAAAAGGAGACTAGATTCCTTCTAGGGAGTGAGAAAGAATATGGTAGACAAAATTGCTTCCCAGTATTCTACATACTGCTCTTTTAATTTTTGGGAGATGACCACCCTAAGACTTGTTGAACAAATTAGGATCAATTAAAATAAACTACATAAATATTTCCCTTCTATTTCTAAAGGAGGATCATTTGTTCTTACTGGCATATATTTCTCTAGAAATTTCTCGCTTATAATCTCTTCTGCTTAATTTTCAATATCGTTATTTCTGTTACTTTCCTTTTTAATTCAATATATTTGCCTTTTTATCTCCAAATCATTTAACAAATGAAAGCTTTCCCTTAGCCTCCTCTAAAACACTGTGAACTTTCTATAGCGTCTCAGAGAAAGTTTCAAAAGTATGGGCCTCATCCACTTACTGCTTCTCCCTTTTCTCTTTTCCACACTATGGTTATGAATTCGTTGGTTTGGTTTTGATTTTTTTTTAAAGTCACCATAGAACAGTCCAGTGTCATTCTTATACTTCCTCTGTTCTCTGAGTGTTGTTGATCACAAATTTTTCATGAGAAATCTCTCCTTCTTGACTTTATGACAACACATTCTGTTTTAAAAATGCTTTAGACTTCTCAGAACATTTCATTTCTATAACCTTCAATTTGTCATCACATTTTTTTTATTTCATAAACTTGACTGACCTGTAGCAAACATAAGGATGTTCTGTTCTAAGGTCATCTTTATAAGGAAAGTTTTCCTCCAATTTTCTTTATAATTCATTATGCCTCATTTATGTGTATTGTCCTTTTTAAAAATATATTTAGGCATATTATTGATATATTTTACATTTGATTACCCAGTGTTTATAGAATATTTTAATTCTTTTATTTATTATATTGTTGTCCATCATACTAGGAAAGAGAAAGAGAAGAAAACTTTTGTAAAATGGATTGACAAAATTACTGTAATAATGGGCTCAACATATCAGAAATAGTGAATATTATACAGGATAGGACAGGTTCATTTTAGGGTAAGGTTCAGTTCTGTTGTTCATAGGGTTGCAATGAGTTATAGTTGATTCAATGGCATCTAATAACCACAGTTATTGATGCTCAATAATGATGGTTGAGTTAATAAACTTTTAGTTAATGTAATGAAATATTCTTGGTAACAACAGTCTCTATGAAGCAAATGTTAAATAATTAAGTATAAATTTCTTCAAAATAGTCATAAGAGGACCCCTGATGGTGCAATGGTTACACTCTTAGCTGCTAATAGGAAGGGCAGATGTTCCAGTGCAACCAATCATTCCCAGACTAATGAACTGTTTCTGTAAAGACTACAGCCTAGAAAATGCTATGAGGTAATTCTATTCTGTCAAATAAAGTCATTGTAGTTGCAGATCAACTAGATAGCACCTAACAACAATAACTCAAAAATAATATGCCTTTAACCACAATTTTTACTGAGATTTTTGAATTAAAAGTATATTGATTTGTTTCCATACTGAAAGTCTATAATAGAAAGCAGAGTAAGAGATAATGTCACATTTTATAATCTCCTTTAAATTGTAACAATGTTGTTCAAAACCAATTAACCCATAAAGAAAGACAAATATAACTTTTAAAATAAAAATATTTTTTCTGTAAAATTAGATTAATACATTACTATTTTGTAAACACTATGACACTGATGTGTCAAATGCATTAATGGTTGGCTACCCAATGTGGACAGAGTGGGGTGGAGCTCCCCGATGAAAACAAGCTTGGAAGGTGGAGTGACAGCCACTTCCATAATAGCTTGCCTCCGGAAACCCTATGAACCTGGAGAGAGGATGAAAGGCACCCAAGGGTTGAGGACTCTCCTTCATAGGGTCACTATGAGTCGCCTGTGGCTCTACGACACTTAACAGCAGCAATAACAATTTTGTAAACATTTAAAAGAAAAGATAGAGCTGGTCTTCCGTTTCATGAAGTTATTGATAATTTGTTCATGTTTTCTATTAGAGTGTATTTTCTTCACTCATTTTGTTAGGAATTACAGTAAAGATTGAAACAGTGATCAAATGCATTTTAAAGTATGAACAGTCTATAATGACAAAAAGTAGGATTTTATTCTATTATAATAATTTAAGAAATATTTTGTAGAAAATGGTCGAAGGGATCATCTTTCAAGTATGTTAAGCAGTGGTCTTTCAAACTTGCTAATATATGATTAAAAGATGTGAAATTAGGAGTGGCACAGTAATTAATTTAATTAAGTGATATCTTCATATGATACTTAAGTATGAATACTAGATCAATGATTTCTTAAAAGAAGATCCATTGATACTAACTCATTAGGTCAAGGAAAACAATTTAGTTCATTAATATTCTGAAAATTAACTTTTCAATATCTATATAAAATCAACTCAACGGGTATAAAACATATGGACACAGATGATGGAAATTTAAAGACATTCTTCAATATTTTACCCTATTCTTCCCAGAACCCTCTTAAACATAAACAGTATCTGCTGTCCAGTGGCCCACAACATTCCTTTTTTAGTCCTCTCTGGAGGTTAATTAATATTCTTTCAAAACACAAAGGGATTTAATTTCATCAATTCTAATAAGACTTGTTAGAAAGAACTCTGATGATCACAATTTGGTTTCACAGAAGTGTAAATTTTAGAATCTTATTTTCACAGGAAGGTTATACCATCTGTCTACATGTTAATTTACAGCTTTAAATGCATTAACTTTTTTGCACCTTTTATTTGTCACATAAATTTTGGCATTGTTTCTAAATTAACCTTTGCAATCTCAAGGAAGTGATAAAGGATTTTTTCTCTGAGAATTTACAGACTAAAACAACATTAAATACAAGAGTACCATTTAATATCATATGTGCTATTTATTATACATGGATAACATCTAATTATCAATAAAACTAGAGTAGAGAGTGTTCTAGAATATAATCTTTTGAAGTTTTTTTTTTCTTTTTTAGCATCAGTCATCTTCAGTTTAATCGGCCTAAAAATTTATAAAGTATATTTTATAGAAATAATGTATGGCCTTTTAGGCAAGAGTTGAGGGATCCCTAGGTGGCACAATAATTGAGATACTCAATGACTAATTGAAAGGTTGTAGTTTAAAGGCAATGAGAGGCACTTTGAAAGATGGGTCTTAAGGTCTGTTTCTGAAAGGTCACATTTTCAAAAGCCTGTGGAGAAGCTCTATTCTGCACATACGAAATCTCTATGGATGGCAGATACTAACAGTACAGTATACAAGCTATATTGGATACTATTTGAATTGCATGAAAATAGAAAAAAATATATTTGGTAGAATGCAGATAAATCAATGCTTTTTGGTTGTGGTGCTGCTGAGTTGGAACTGGCCCACAGCTGACCCTCATGTGAGTTTTCAGAGGGAGCAAATTGCATGGGATAAGACTGCCTATCTTTATTTAGTGGAGCAGAACTGTATATTTAGATTGGAATCATGACTTCTTACCACTAGGCCACTAGAACTCCCCAAAATCAATGTGTGGAAGAATATTTATGGCATTGTTATTGTATGTCAACTATCACTCATATACACAGTAACTCTGAGTCCTGCTCTATCATGAGCCAGTCTCACTGTCTCTGACATACCTACCCTCATTACCCCAGTTACTATGTCATCCATCTCATCTGGAGTCTTCTCCTGTGCTCCCTGCTGGCTATATGCCCAAAGTATACAAGGTGGAGCCTCAAAATTCTTGCTTCCAAGGAGCAGCTTGGTTTCACCTTCTCCAAGAAATATCTGTTAGTTCTCTTGGCAGTCCATAGTATGTTTAATACTCTTCTCCAGCACCACAGCTAAAAGGCATCAATTCTTCTATCATGACCTGGATCAAGCTCACCGTAGTCTTTTGACTGTCATTGTTACTCTTTAGCAACCTGGAGAGGTCCCTGACAGGAGATTTTTCTAATGCAATTTGTCTTTTTATTTCTTAACTGCTGGCCCCAAGAGTTTTGATCGTGGAACCTAGTAAACCGAAATTGTTAATAATCTCAGTCTCTTCTCCATCCAGGATCATGCTGCCAGTTGGCCCAAGGGTGAGAATCTTTGTTTTATTGATTCCACTTCCTAGAAGACCTTCCCCTCCTGTGCTGTCCCTCCACCCTCCCAAGCATGATGTACTTGTCCAAGGACGGGTCTTTCCTTACAACATGTCCAAAGTATGTTAGATGGAGCTTCAGAATCCTTGCCTCCAAGGAGGCACCCAGTTTAACCCTTTCCAGGGTGAATCTATTAGTTTTTCTAGCAGTCCATGGGATCCTCAATACTCTTCTAAAGTACCACAGTTCAAAGGCATCAATTCTCCTTCTATCATCCTTAGTCATTGTCCAACTCTCTGATGCATAGCAAGTGATTGCAAAGACCAATGCCGGCATCAGACGGACCTTAGTCTCCAGAGAGACACCATTGCTCTTCAGTACTTTGGAGAGGTCCCTAACAGCAAACTTTCCCATCGAAAAATGTCTTTTAATTTCCTGCCTGCTGGTGCCAAGAGTGTTGACTGTGGAACCAAGCAGACTAAAGTTGTTAACAATCTCAATCTGCATGCTGCATAATATTCCATTGTGTGAATGTACCATAATTTTTCAATCCATTCAATTGAAGTTGGACATTTAGGCTGTGTCCGTGTTCTTATGATGGTGAATAATGCTATGAACGTTGCTTTGAAATCTCCATTTGTGCCTCAGTTCTAATTTTCTAAGGGTATATTCTAAGCAGTGGAAAAACTGGGTCATACGGAGTTTCTATATTCAACTTTTTGAAGAAATGACAAACTGCCTTCCAGAGTTGTTGATCCCACAGTGTATAAGAGTTCGAATCTCACCACATCCTCTTCAACTTTTATTAATTACTTTTCTGTTAAATTTTGTCACTGCTACTGGAATGAGATGGTATTTTATTGTGATTTTGATTTGCATGTCTCTTATTGCCAGTGATTTTGAACATTTCCTCATGTGCTTGATGGCTATACAAATATTTTTGTCTGTGAAAATTCTTTTAATGTCTTTTGCCCATTTTGTAATTGTATTATCAGTGTGTTGTTTTTTTTTTTCTTGTGGAGGCCCTGCCCTGTAGGATTCTGTTAACTTTTGACATGAGATCCTTCTCTGAGATGGTATTGCCAAATGTGTCCCCTCCCCTACCCCACACCCAGTCTGTAGTTTTCTTTTCACTGTTGGAAAAAAATATTTGATGCAGACAGGGATTTAACATTTAGAAGGTCCCATTCACCAACTTTATCCTGTCCAGATTGTAAATGCCTAGCTGTATTTGGCAGTCTCTATACCGCAGACTTGGCCCTCTAAGCTTGGTCTCAATTTGTCTCTGATGAACTTCATGGTTTTAGGCTTTTCTCTCAGGTCTCTGATCCATCTTAAGTTGATTTTTATGCATGATGTGAAATGTGGATCCTATTTCAGCTTTCTGAAGGTAGCAGTCTAGTTTTGCCAGCACTATTTGATGAAGAGGTGTCATTTCCCCATTTGATAGATTTTATTTCCTTGTTGAATATCAGTTACCAATAAACAAGAACAACTTAGACAAATAGGACCATTTCTGGTTCTCAATTCTGTTCTATTGTTCAATGTGTACCAGTGCCATGCTGTTTTATTTACTAGTACTGTGTAGTAGATTTTGATGTCAGGGAGTGCTATGCCTTCAACTTAATTTTTGTTTTTCAGAAGTGTTTTGCTTATTCAGGGTCTCTTTCTCTCAAAATAATCTGGACAATTTCTACTTGAAAAATGAATTAGGTATCTGCATTGGCACTGAGGTTAAACATGTGAATTGTTTTTGATGGGATTGCCATTTTCACAATGTGGCATCTTCCTATCCATGAACATGCACATTTTTTTCCATTTACTTAGGTCTTTTATTATGTCTCAAAGAAATGTTCTGTAGTTTTTTTTTTTTGTATAGGTCTTGTGTGTTTAGTTCTCTCCAAAATATCTCAACTTGTGTTTGACTATTGTAAATGGTATTGCTTTCTTGGTTTGCTTCTCTTAGTTTTATTTATTACTGTATAGGAATCCCACTGATTTTTGGATGTTGATATTAGATTAGACATGTTAAGTTACAAACTCCACACACTTGTAATACACACTTGTATATTAAAAGAATATGGGAAGATTTAGGAAATCTTTAACATATTTGTTAACTCTTAATTTTTGACCA
>NW_006399768.1:9030584-9031888 GCF_000299155.1 Elephantulus edwardii | reverse complement strand
AGGAGTGGCATTCACTTCCATAATAGCTTTCCTCTGGAACCCCTATGAACCTGGAGAGAGGATGAGAGAAACACAAGTGTTGAGGACTCTCCTTCATAGGGTTGCTATGGGTCGCTTGTGACTCGACGGCACTTAACAACAACAACAACAAACAACAGCAACAACAACATAGCTTTTCATAGTATTTACACATTATAGATTTAATTTCATCTGGTTCTGGTGTGATATCAACTCTATAATTTCTTAATTGAGTTATCTGTGTCTTCTCTTCTTTTCCTTTTGTTAAGTTTGTCAGTTTTATTGACCTTTTTGAAAAACCAGCTTATGGTCTTACTGATGGTTTCAATTGTTTTCCTGTTATATATTTCATTGTTTTCAGCTCTTGACCTTATAATTTCTTTTCTTCTACAGGCTATAGGAAACATATAAGAAGGACAGGATATCCAGTATTCTTCTTCGTACCATATTTCAAAGGTGTCAATTCTATCATACTTATTCATTGTCCAGATCTCAGTTTAACATATATCAAGTGATTGAAAAGACCATGGCTTGAATTAGGCACAATTTAGTCTTCCGACTGACATCATTACTCTTGTGTGTTTTGGAAAGATCCATGACAGCAGACTTGCTCAAAGAAGTATGTCTCCTGATCTCCTACATGCTGTTACCCACGATGTTGATTGATACATGGAAGATGAAATAATTGAGAGCTTCAATTTTCTTCATCTATCAAGCTGACTATTGGTAAAGTGCTGAGGATCTTTGTCTTCTTGATGTTAAGAGATACTCCATATTGTAGATTGTATTCTTTGATTCTCTGCAGCAAGTTTTTCAATGCCTTCTTAGATTTTGAAAGCATGGTTTTGTCATCTGAGTAGCACAGTTTGTTGATGAGCCTTCCTCTGATCCTGATGCCGAAGTCCTCTTCATAGCGTCCACTTCCCAAATTGTTTTCCTAGCACACAATTGAACAGGTAGGAGAAAGAATATAATCCTAACCCACATCTATCCTTATTTTAAAACATGCAGTGTTCTTATGCTCTGTTTAAACAACAGCTTTGTGGTCTAGGTATAGATTTTGTATGAGCACAATTAAATGTTCTGGAATTCCCATTCTTCTCAATATTAGCCATAGTTTGTTATGATTCATGCATTTGAATACTTTTGCATAGTCAATAGAACACAGGTAGACATTCTTCTGTTATTTTCCATTTTCTGGAAGGATCCATTTTACATCAAACATTACATTCTTAATACCACAGCCTCTTCTAAACCTCACATGAACTTTTGGCAGTTCTATGTCA
>NW_006399768.1:9028676-9029974 GCF_000299155.1 Elephantulus edwardii | reverse complement strand
TACTATCCACTAAGAGAATAAGAAGCCATCACAGAGGGAGAAGAAGGAAAAAATGAATACCAGAAGAAGCTATAAAAATTACATTAGATCATCTAGAAGCCAACACAAATGGAAGAGATGCTAAAGTAAACAATTGAAGAGAAGATTTCAAAAGATGGTTTGAGAAGATAAACAAAATATTATTAAATATGCAAAGAGTTGGAAATAGACAATTAAAAGGGAAGAACTGACATTTCTCAAGCTGAGAGAACTGAAAAAAGAAAATAGTAAAAGTCAAAATTCAAAGTGTCCTTATACTCAGAGATAACAACCTAATTTGAGTGTAAATGTTCATATGACAGCTAATGCCTGATTCATATTGTTTTTTTAGCCAATCTTTTTTAAAAAATTATTGATGAAAGCTATTGAACTTTTTTTTGTTTTTCAATGCTGTTTCAATTACAGGACTGGAGAATAGAGGGATTTGCTGTTACTTGCCTTTGAGTAAATTCAGATTTGACAAATGCATGCAGTAACACATAATTTTTATCATAAAATATCTTATAAATATTGTTAATGCTTATTAAGCCTCATCATCTCTGAAATATTTGCTAATATATTAGCAAGCATTAGAAGAGACCATGGTACCAAGGGACATCATTGCTAATACCAGATGGATCTAGAATAAAAGTAAAGACTACCAAAAAGATGTATATTTGTGTTTTATCAAATATGCAAAGTCTGTGTGATCACAACAAATTGTGACTAACATTGAGAAGAATGAGAATATCAGAACATTTGATGATAGTCGTGTAACACCTAGACCTAGACCAGGAAGCTATTGTATAAATATAGCAGAAGAACATTGCATGATTCAAAATCAAGAATGGATTGCATCAGGGATGTACCTTTTCTCCATACTTTTTCAATCTTAATCTATATGCTTAAAAGATCATTCAGAAGGCTGGCCTTTGTGAAGAACAATGTGGCATCAAGATTGTAGGAAAACTGATAAACATTATGCCTTATACAGATGGCACAACCTTGCATGCCCAAACTGAAGAAACTTGAGGAATTTGCTACAGAAGGTCAAGGACTGTAGCCTTCAATATGGAAACATGTCATCATTAGGAAAATAAAGACCCTCACCATTAAGTCGATTTGCATATTTTAGCAGATGGAAAAAAACTGAGGTTGTTAAGAATTTCATCTTGCTCAGATCCACAATTAACACTCTAAGCACCAGCAGTCAGGAAATCAAAAGACGAGTTATTTGGGGAAAATCTGCCATCAAGGACCTCTCCAGAATCGTAAATTAT
>NW_006399768.1:9026644-9027266 GCF_000299155.1 Elephantulus edwardii | reverse complement strand
CCTCAGGTCCTCCTCAGTTTCAGCAAGCAGGGTTGTGTCATCTGCATAACAGAGGTTGTTGATGATTCTTCCACCAATCCTGATACCACATTGCTCTTCGTATAGCCCAGCATCTCGGATGATCTGTTCTGCATACAGATTGAAAAAGTATGGAGACCATGATAGACTATTTTATTCTAAACCTGTTTTCTATAGCATGCTCTTAGATTTATTTTATTGGTATTTGCATCAATTGCAAATCAATTGAGACTACTTAGATTCATGAACAAAGTTGGTAGGGTTTTTGTTTTCTTCACAAATGAGGAAAATTTTCTCCTAGAATTTTCTAGGTTATTTATACTTAAAATTGGAAGATTAATCTCATCCTCCTTACAAATGGCTTTAAAATTGAGCCTCATGGGCTGTCTGTGGAAGAGACCATTAATTATTCATGTGCAAGTTCAAATTAAAGCTGCAGAATAATGAAGTAAGTGCACTAGAACCTATTGAGTCTATTCCAACTGAATATAAGGGCCATCACAAGAATAGGTTTGTGCACAGAACATTAACGACCAGTGATCAGTGAAGTTATGGAATAATATAAAGGACATCATCCATGAATAAAGTCAAAGAATATTACATA
>NW_006399768.1:9024473-9026337 GCF_000299155.1 Elephantulus edwardii | reverse complement strand
AAAAAAAATTACAAAAATTTAAGGAGAAATTCAAACCACAAGTTGCAATACTGAAAGATCCTGTGGGAAAATCTTGAATGATGCAGGAAGCATCCAAAGAAGATGGAAGAAATACCTATAATTACTGAACCAGAATGAATTGATTAACAATGAGCCTTTTCAGAAAGTAGTATATGATAAAGAACCAATGAAAGGAAGAAATTGAAGCTGCACTGAAGATATTGGAAAGAAAAACCCACAAAACTTGATGGAGTAACAAATGAGGTGATTCTATAGACAAATGCAGCCCTGGACATACCCACTATCCTGTGTAAATAATTTTGGTAGACAGTTATCCTGCCAACTGACAAGATGAAATCCAAGTTGATTCCTATGTTTTTCTTTTTAAAGAAATCCAACAGAATTTCAGAAATTCCTTTTGTTTACATATGTTGGATAATGAATAAGGATGGCTGAAAAAGCATCAATACCTTTAAACTCCGGTGCTGATACAAGTAGAGTATTCCATAGACTTCTTAAAGAATAAAATTCTCTATCTTGGAGGAAGTGCAACATAAGTGCTCTATAGAAAAAAAGGTGATAAAAGTTTTTGCCATACTTTGGGCATACTGTCAGGAGAGGTCAGTCCTTGGAAAAAGACAACATGATGAGAAAGTTGAAGAATTAATGAAAAAGAGAAAAACTCACAACAAGATGTGTTGACACAGTGACTGTAACAATGGGCTGACGCACCATGGAGATTGTGAGAATGGCACTGGATTGGGCAGTATGCAGATCTGTTGATCATAGTGTCACTGTGAGTCATCATCGACTCGAGTGCACGTAACAATAATAAGAACCCTATTCTATATATTTTATGCTCTTTATAGTTGAGTAGTGATTATCCTTGTTCTCTGCAATTTAGTGTTCCTTTTTTTAACTATGACGGTGGTTGTGTCCTCTTGGCTATTTTAAAATAACTTTTATTTCTAGCAACTGGATTGTTACTATTTCAACAACTATTTTTTGTTGGCTTTGCGTTAACTGAGACTCATGATGACCACATGATTTTCAGAGTAGAATTGATTCATAGGGTTTCTTAAGTGTAATTTTTATAGAAGCAGATCTTAAAGATTTTCTTTTCTGGGATTTCGTAGTATTCTCAGACCACCAACCCTTAGGAGAATAGTCAATCATTAACAATTAGACACGTTCAGCAGGAAGCTTAATTATTAAAATAATAAAGAAATCTCAGGTCAAAAGCATATTCCTTCCTGCATAATTTGTTTCTCTTTTCCACCTAAATTGGAAAGTGATCAGAATTGCTTCATGTTTCTGTCAATATATTGAATACGTTCATTATAAAAAGGAATTTTTTTTCACATTTGGAAATCTTACTATTAAAACATGGAACATTTATATAATAGTGATTCCTTCAATGCAATTAGCTGCCTCTGTAAAACAGCCAGAGGGTCAGCTGTGGGCCAGTTCTGAGTCTACCTACCCTAAAACAACAAGTGACTCTTGGTAATACTTGTATTTTAAATTTTAAATCCATGTGATTTACAGTAAGTCATAGTAGCAGAATTCAGTGCATTAAGGTGTGTACACTACAGAAGTGTATTTAAGGGTAGAATTCCCACCAATTCTATGTGAGCTCGTTGCCTAATTTAAGAGTAGGCCAACTTCAGCATTCTGTTTTGTTTAACAGAACTCTAGACATATACCTTATTAGTAATGCAAAA
Organism: Elephantulus edwardii; assembly: GCF_000299155.1. Lineage (NCBI taxonomy): Eukaryota > Metazoa > Chordata > Mammalia > Macroscelidea > Macroscelididae > Elephantulus > Elephantulus edwardii. The sequence goes on along the minus strand of NW_006399768.1, from coordinate 9,024,613 downwards.
TATAATTACAGATTTAAGGATTTTTTAACATCTTATTAATTATAAGCAGGGATTTCAGGATTCACTTTTTAAAATATGGAAAATGTGATGACTAAAAACCCTAAATCTCTATAAACTTTCATTAAAATTAATTTTAAAAA
>NW_006399768.1:9018640-9021558 GCF_000299155.1 Elephantulus edwardii | reverse complement strand
TTTCTGACTCCAACTCCTTGCACATTTCATTGTAATATTTTGCTTTGTCATCCTGTGCTGCCTTTTGAAATCTTCTATTCAACTCTTTAGTATCTTGAATTCTTCCTTGTGCTTTGGCTTCTCAAATATAAAAGGATAATATCTTATGCTTTTGTGTATCAGTGCTGTATTCCCAAAAGTACGTAGTTTGAATCCACCAGCTGCTCTGTGAGAAAAGGATTGGCTATCTCCTCCTGTGCAATTTACTGTCTCTGAAAACCAGCCACTAGAGTGTTAGCTGTGTCAGTTCCAACTGTTGGTACGCAAAAACATCAACAACATGCTAGGAGACGGAGAGAGGGGATATAAAGAGAGAGAGGAAAGAGAAATTAGATTATATGAAGGAATTTGTAACATCAGGGTTGCAAGTAGACTCTAACAATCTGAGATATGTAGATAACCTATAAAGCCCATTTCCTTCCTAATGTGAATATAACTTGAACTACTTGCCGATGAATTTAAAATCCTGGCCTTCAGTGTGGTTTATACTTCAACATGAAGAGAATGAAAATCCTCACAGTTTGATCAATAAGTATCATGATTAAGTGGTGAAGAAATTGGAATTGTCAGGAATTTAATTCTTTTTACACCAATCTGTGTCCATGATATAGCAGTTGAGAAATAAAATTAAATCTCTTGGAAAAGACCTCTTAAACTTGAACTAAAGCCTGATTTTTATGCTAAGGTTTGTCTAACCCAAAATTTCATGTTTGCTGTTACCACATATGTGTGCACTGATTGGGCAATGAAAAGTAAGACCAAGAAAGAATGGGGACATTTGAATTATAAGTTTGGTGAATCATATATTGCATCATTCATGAACAGACAGAAAAATGAACAAATTTGTCTTGCAATATTAATAAACAATTAGAATAGTTTTGGAAATGCAGGCACTATGATTTCATCTTGTTACATCTTAGACATGTGATCAGTTGGGGGGGAAAATCTCTAGTGAAAGACATCATGCTTAGGAAAGCAGAAGGTCAGTGAAAAAGAAGGATATCACAGTGGGCTGTTTCCCATGGGCTACTATAATGGACTCAGACATGCCTACAATTCGGAGATGGTACTAGAGTAGGCAAGGTTTTGTTCTGTTTTACATGAAATAACTATGAATCAAGCCTAACTGAATTACACCTAACAACTGTACCAACACTACTGAATATTCAGGGCAGGCCCTCTAAAGATCTGAAGAGTTTTCTCTTTTAAGTCGCTTATACCCTATTCTTTGAATGACTGCTGTATAGATCTCTCTATATCCTTCTGTGAAATCATAAAATTCCTATGCCACTGCTTAGAAATTCTTTAAGGCAATTATAAATTTCACTTCATTTGTACTTAATTAATCAAGTTTTTCCACTGTTTGTTATGTATTTTTTTTAATAAAAAACTGTTTTTTTAACATATTTTGCTTAGTATTTGATTTCTTCCTGGTGAAAAGGTAATTAGAGTGCTATTTATTTAGAAATCTACTAACCAGTGAGTCAGGAAGGTCTTTCTCCCTTCTTACATTCTATCCAGTTGAGCTATTTAGGCTCATTGAAGTCTCCCTATATTGCGCAAATAGTTAATTTGCTTGTTTACTAGCTGACAATTTGGAAGTTTTAATAAGATGGAAAGAATACCGTGTCACTGTACCAAAAAGAATTGGCTAATCATTTCAGGAAATAACATATAAATAACCTTTGGTAATAAAGGAAGAAGTTCAAGCTACTATGAAGGAATTGGGAAAAATTAAGGACTTGGGAACTGAAGGAATACCAAATGCATTTCAACAAACAGATGCAGCATTAAATGTGTTCACCTGGTTGTGCCAAGGAGTCTGGAGAACAGCTGTTTATCCAAATTACTGGAAGAGGTCCGTATATATTCCCATTCCCAAAAAAAGGTGATCCATCAGAATGTGGAAATTACTGAATAGTGTTATTTTCAAGCGAAATCTTCCAAAGACTTTCCAAAAACTGCCAGAACAGTATATTGAGAGAGAACTTCAAAAAATACATGCTGTGTTTAGAAGAGGTAATGGATGTAGAATAGTTCTTTGCTCTAGGAATATAAATGCTGATGTCAGATTCATCTTGGGTGAAAGGAGAGAGTACCAGAAAGATGTCTATTTGTGTTTTATTGACTATGCATAGACATTTGATTATTTGGATTATAATAAACTATGGCTAACATTAAGAAGAAAGGGAATTTCAGAACACTTGCATGTACTCCTGTGAAACCTGTACTGAGTTCAGGATGCTTTTGTCCGAGTAAAGCAAGGGAACATTTCATGGTTCAAAATCAAGAAGAGTGTATTGGAGATGTATCCTTTCTCCTTACCTTTTCAAAGTATATGCTAAATTGGGAGGCTGAACTTGATGAAGAAGATTGTGGCATCAAGATTCAATCTGCATTATGGTGATAACATGACCTTGCTCACTAAAACTGAGGACCACTTCAAGCATTTGCGGACAAGGTCAAAGACTGAAGCTTTCAATATGGATGTTGTATTTTAACATCAAGAAAACAATCATCCTCAGTACCAGGCCAATAGGCAACACCATGACAGACAAAGAAAAGATTGACTTTAGCGACTTAATCTTGTTTGGATCACAGTCAACAACTTTGATACCAAAAGTCAGTAAATCAAGAACTGCATTGGAAAAATCTGTCAAGGACCTTACCAGAGGTTTAAAGAGCAATGATGTCTGTCTAGATGCTAAAAGTATGCCTTGCCCAGACCATGGAATTCTCAATTTCTAGCTATGCATCTGAGATCTGGACAGTGAATAAGAATGACAGAAGAAGAATCAAAGTCTTTGAGTTGCAGTGCTGCACAAGAGTATTGAAAAACCATGGACTGCCAAAAGAATAAGCAGGTCTGTCCTGAAGAG
>NW_006399768.1:9016715-9018496 GCF_000299155.1 Elephantulus edwardii | reverse complement strand
GTTGTCCATAGGATCCTTATGTTTCCCAGTCAACTTATAACACATAACAACAGCAACAATACAGCCAGAGGTACTTAGAAGATATGCTTATAGTTTTCTTTGAAAATATCAGCTATTAAAAACTTGGTTCAGCACAGTTCTTCTCTGATACACATAGCGTCAACAAGAACCCTTGCAAACTTGGGCCTTGGACGCAGAACAGAGGATGAAGGCGTCATCGGAAGCCTTGTGGCGGACTTCGATATCTGTTCTTCTTCTCCATCATCCCCTCCTACTCCTCCCCTGGCTCCTCCTTGTACTTCTACTGTGTGGGGGATGAGGGTGAGAGGATTGTGTGCACGAGTGTCTGAGCACCTGCTAGACTATCAAAATAATAATAAATAAGAGCTTTGAAAATGCTGCTGAACAGGTCTACTCTGCTCTGTAGATCTACTCTGACAGAAATAACTGCACAAAAATTGGTTTATCCTTTACACAGATTTATAATGGTTGCTTCTAGTACACCTCACGAATATTACTGACTAAATTGTTGACTTGATTATTTTTTACAATATGCTAAAAGTGTTATTTTAAAATTTTGAAATTAAGTTTGCAATGAAAGGATTTTATTTTGTTTTCTTTTACCTGATCTTAACTTAATAATTGAAGCATATAAACAAGATCCAAGAAGTATTTAAAATTGTTCACTGCAAATCTAGCAATGTTTGGGAAATTGAATAAGCTGAATGGGTTTTGTTTTATTTATTAGCTCTGCAAAACTACAGAAACAATGAAATCAAGAAGTAAGAAAATCAGGAATACTTATTGCATTTTACAAAGAATTAATAGGATTACCAACAGACTTGTCCTATGCTTTTATATAAGGATTTATGTTCTAAGAAACTTTAAGAAAAGGCACAGAAGGTGGAAAGAATAATACCTACTATTACGAGCAATGGCTTAGGAACTCACATGATTATGTGGGATCTTATTTCTAAGTGTACTTTTGTATGGAAATATTAGGATATTAATAGCACTCAGTCACCAAAAAATACACATTTTAAGCTTTCCTAAGAAGATCCAACAGTTGCTATAAGCCTTAAAACTCTTAACTATTTAACTATTAAAAAATATTTGTACTCAATTTTTATAGGAAGGAGCTCTGGTAGCTTAGTGACCTTGCACTGCCAAGCAAAGGAACGTCATTCAAATTCACCACATGCTTAGCAAGAGAAAGATGGGAAATCTCCCATGTGGTTAAGGCCTTTGAACACCCACTGCAGAGTCAGCTCCGAGCAGTTCAACAACAGCATGTTAATTTGAATTTCTTGTTATTAGGTGCTGTTGAGTCTGGAATGACTCAGTGACCCTATGAACAACAGATCTGAACCTTCTATTCTTTACCATCCTCACAATTTCTAACACACTTGAGGCCATTGCTGCATTCACTGTGTTAATCCACCTGTTTTAGGGCCTTCCTTTCCGTGTTCTTATGGTGATGAATAGTGCTGCTATGAACACTGATGTACGTATCTTTGTTTGTGCCCCAGTCCTCATTTTCTCCACTTCCACATTAGCTTGCCTCTGGAAACCCTATGAACCTGGAGAAAGAACAAAAGTTATACAGGAAGTGTCCAGGACTTTCATTCATAGGGTCACTATGAGTCACCTGCAACTCGACAGCATTTAACAACAACAGCAACATATTCCAAGCAGTGGAATAGCTGAGTCATTTGGAATTTCTATGTTTAGCTTTTTGAAGAAGTGCCTTCCAGAATGATTGTACCATTTTACAATCCCGC
>NW_006399768.1:9012118-9015904 GCF_000299155.1 Elephantulus edwardii | reverse complement strand
GCAAATGGCAATTACACAAGAGCCTCACCTGATGTACTACACAGCAATTATATTGGCTACATCTATGGAAAGAATCAATGAAGAAGCTCAGTATCAGCCGTCAAAACCAAGCCAGGTGTTGACTATAGAATGTTATTGTTAAGTGACACCATAAGACTTGGAAAGGTGGAGGATCGCACAAAGAGAGGAACTTCCTCGACAAGATGGCTTGACACAGTGTATCAATTGACTCAAGTATATTGGAGATGATGAGGAAGTCACAGAGAGGGTAGGGTTCTAATTTGTTGTACACAGGCTTGCTATGAGTTGTAGCTGACTCAATGACATTTAACAACAACAATTGAAAAATTGTTCTGTTAAATGGCTAGTGGAGTTGTAGCTGACTCAATGACATTTAACAACAACAATTGAAAAATTGTTCTGTTAAATGGTTAGTGGGTTCCAGCTGCTGGACTTTTGATTAGCAACATAGTGTTTAACCATTATGCAATTAGAGCTCCTTACTTTTAAGGCTAGAATTAATAAAATATATTTAAAGTCCCGTAATGTCTTTGAAACAAAATGGTTTTAAAATTTCCCTTGGGGAATGATGGGAAGAAATGAGGAAAATTGACTGAAGCACTCAGTTATTTCTCTAATGTACCATGACAACAGTTTCATGACATTCCTGCACCATAAACGTATATGAGCGCTGTTGGTTAAATAGTAAGGAGTTGCACTGCCAATTCAAGAGTATGTTTTCTGAATCCACCGGCTGCTCTGAGGAAGGGAAAATATTCTCTCTTAAAATATATTGCCTCTGCAAGCCCACTGGAGGGTCAGCTCCTGGTAGTTTCTGACTCAACAGAACACAGCCAAAAACAACATACCATAAAAAATCACAGGAATAGTTTAATTTGGAAAAGACCTGACATGCCAACAAGAGCCAGGTGGCCTAACTTAAGTATACTCTTAAAAACAATTAATAAAAACCACCCTAGTTGCATTTGATTGGTTGACCCAGAAAGTCACTTGGCTTTTATTTAATAATCTGTCCATTGTTTTAAAAGATTATTTATCTATTTCTCATTTTTGTATTGCTACAAGAAGGTGAACTAATTTGTTTGAATAGTTGTCTAAGTAGGAGAAAATGGAACATAGAGGCACAGGACCATAAGCTCTTCTCTGAACAAGCCAGAGGGAGTAAAAACAGCACAACCCTGTCAACACCATCATTAGGTTCTCACCACCAGGATCTTGCTCCAGTGTGTGTTGTTCACTTCAAGTCTTGTATTGGAAGCACTCTTTCTCTTATCCTAGTCCCATAGCTATTGTTGATTTGCATAACCATGTGTCTGCAGTTAAGGTAGCTGGAGACCAAGAGAGGCTAACTGTAATGGCTTATGCACAATCCCCTACTCTATTCTGAGCCAATCTCACTCTCTCTTTCACACCTATCCTCATTACCCCATTACTGTGTCAATCCATCTCCTCCAGGGTCTTTCTCACCTGCACTGTCCCTCAACTCTTCCAAGCATGATATCTTCTCCTGAGACTGGGTCCTCTTGGCTACATGCCCAAATTATTTGAGATGAAGCCTCAAAATCCTTTCCTCCAAGGAGCCACTTGCTTCCACCTTCTCCAGGACAGACCTGCTAGTTCTCTTGACAGTCCTGCTATGTTCAATACTCCAGCACCATGTTTCAAAGTCAACAATTCTTCTTCTGTAATTTCTAGCTCTCTGACAGATAGCAAGTAATTACAAAGATCATGTCCTGAATCAGGCACACCTTAGTCTCTAAACTGACATCCTCTTATTATTAATATGAATGCCAAATGATTTAAAAAATAAAAGGGCATAGAAAATATAACAGCATGATGTTATAGTGATTGTTTCATTTTTCCCATGAAATCTCAGAATAAGTATAAGGTAGAAAAAAAGATTAAGATGGCACTGTGACATGAACCAAAATTAAAAAAAAACAGACAAAACAAAAATCAAAACCTATTGCCTTATAGTATGGCAGAGTAGTGCTGCTCATGAGATTTCCAAGGAAGTAGACTGCATATTTTTATTCTGAGGTATAATAACTGGTGAGTTCTAACCTCTGACCTTTTAGTTATCACTTAATATTTAAAAGAATTTAAATGTCCTAAAAGAACACTTGTTGCTGTTATACTATTCAGGTCAAAACTACCTGAAAGAACACTTGTTAGGATTCTGGTGTCAGAACTGATCCTAGTTGAGCCTACAGCTGGCTTTCAAAGGCAGTTAACCATGAGCAATGGGAGTGCCCATCCTTCTTCCACAGAACCTCTGATGGATTTGAGATATGTGCCTTGGGGTTTGAATTACAGCTTCTTTCCACTAATCAATCCATTTTGATCATGTAACTTTTGTTCTGCATAATCTATTATTCTTGTTGATTTGCATGTTTATCTCTCTTCTTAACAGACCTTTATTTAAATTTTGACTTTTAAAAATAAAAATGATATTCCTTGCACTTCATTTTTATTTTTCAGAAGTACTTTGTTTCAGGTCTCTTTCCTTTCCAAATAAACTCGCCTATGAATCCCAGAATACTTGAGCCTACTTATGGTAAACCTATACTTGGATTGGGAGGCAGTCATCAGAACAGAGCAAGGAAACACTGTATGGTTCAAAATTGGGAAGGGTATACACCAGGGATGTGTCCTACCTCCATACCTTTTCAACCTGTATACAGAAAAGATTATCTGGAAGGCTGGGTTCTATAAGGAGAAATGTGGCATTGGGGTTGGAGCAAGACTCATCGATAATCTGCATTATGCAGATGACACAACCTTGCTTACTGAAACAGACCAGGACTGGAAGTACTTGCTGCAGAAGGTCAAGGACTCCAGACTTCTATATGGATTGAAGCTCAATATCAAGAAAGCAAAGATTCTCACCACTGGGCTGATTGGCAGCATCATGACAGATGATGAAGAGTTTGAGATTGTTCACAGCTTTAGTTTGCTTGGCTCCACAATCAACACTCTTGACACTAGCAGCCAGGGAAATTAAAAGACTTATTGCAGCGGGGAAGTCTGTTGTCAGAGACTTTTCCAAAGTACTGAAAAGTAATATTTTTAGTCTGAAGACTAAGGTGCACCTGATAGTCTTTGTGATCACTTGCTATGCATCAGAGAGCTGGACAATGAGTAGGGAAAATAGAATGATAATTGATGCCTTTGAGTTGTGGTGCTGGAGAAGAACGTTAAATATACCATGGACTGCTAAAAGAACAAACAGGTTCATCTAGAGAGGGTAATACCAGGATTCTTCTTGGAGGCTAGGATTCTGAAACTTCACCTGATATACTTTGGACATGTTGCAAAGGTAAACCAGTCCTTGGAGAGGGATGTCATGCTTGGGAGGGTGGAGGGACAGAGCAAGAAAGTAAGAGCTTCAATGCGATGGATTGATTCAGTGACTGGGTTAATGGGGGAACTTGTGTCAGAGACAGTGAGATTGGCACAGGATAGAGCAGGGTTTAGGACTGTTGTACATAGGGTTGCTAAGAGTCGCAGGCAATTTGATGGCACATAACAACAACAACATCGCTTTTTCTATCTCTTTGAAAAAATGAATTTGATACCTGTGTTGAGATTGTGTTGAACAGGTGATAACAAAAACAGGTACAAGGACAGACAGATCAATAGAACAGAACTGAGAACACAGAAATTAAATAATCTGCAGAGAGATAGACAATGACTGAGGATGACAGAAAAAGAATCGATGCCTATGAATTGTGGTGCTGGGAAAGAATCTTGAACATACCATGG
>NW_006399768.1:9009266-9011008 GCF_000299155.1 Elephantulus edwardii | reverse complement strand
TGTTATTCACAATATCAAGAACATAAAATTAGCCTACATGTCCATTAACAACTTGACTGAGAAATTGTGGTACATTCACATGATGGAATACTATGAGACACACAGAAGCAAAGATATAAAAAATTACTATATAGCATGTGAAAAAGCATTATGCTTGATGAAATAACTCAGTCTCATAAGGAAAAGTCCTACACAAGGCCATGATTGTAAAAATAGAAGAATAGTAATATATGTATGATTATCAAAAGAGAAAAGAGAAGGTGGCAGAGGCCTGATGGTGAGGAAAAGGGGAAATCACAAGATCACAGAAGGAAGAGGGTGAAGGAATTAGGAGTGATCCAGTGGAGATCTGGAAAAAAATGTGATAATAGTGGGCATATGTTAATGGTGATTTATAAAGCTCAATGTATTGAAATAATCATATGAAATGCAATACAAATAAAAAAAAAACCAAAAAGATTTTAAAAAATACAAATGTTGCAGAAAATTATTTTTTCCCCTTTCTTTCAATAATTCTCCTTTGTATTTCCATTTATTTTCATTCAATTCTACATTTATCCAAACTTACTGAGCATCTCTCATGTGCCAGGAATAATGGCAAATGTCAGCAATGAAGATTTTACACTTTGGTTAAACCCTAATATGAGTCATCTAATAAGAAGGCCATGGCTCCCTGTTTTAAACACCTTCCCCTGGGATCTTCCTCTCTTGTGTTGGTCTCTTATAATTTCTGTTCTAACTTATTTTTCATATCTAGTCACTAAGGGGGCTAATGTATTTCTCTACATTGATCCATTGTGTGTGGTACTGTCCTCTTTTATTTGTTCAAAACACCACTCACATATTTCTGCTGCACAAAACACATTTTCATGAAAATTAAAGGATAATTAAGGAAGAGTATAGTTCAATAGGAAATTATAAAAAATTCACTATTAACTAAAAGTTAAACTAAATCTTAAAATCTCGATCGAATTTTCATAGTGTGTGAACAGGACTTGCAAATCACAATTGGTTTGTATGCTTTTTACCTGCAGTGTAGCAACCTGTCAGTCTGAAAGAAAACAGATAAATCTTAGTATCCACAATTCTTTTACACATCAGTTGGAGAGCACTGTACCATTCCTTTCTCTGTTGAGTGAAACTTGAATACTACCCCCCTTATTGAATATGTAGTGTGAGACTACAGCAAAAGGTTAAGAGGGGGAAAAGCAAATATAGTACTCATACCCTGGTTTGCAGTATCGTTCTGCTGAGAACTATCCTGGATTTTGGGGACAGACCAAAGATTCACATTCCCTTTAGTATTGGCAGGCTCAGAGAAACTAGGCCATTCTTTCTGCAAAAGTTCTTGCATTCCAGATGCTTACTAGGAGAATTTGTGTTGTTGTTAAGTGCCATTGAGTCGTACGTGACTCATAGTGATCCTATGAACCTCCTATATAACTGTAGTCCTTTCTTCAGGTTCATAGGGTTTCCAGAGGCAAGGTATTGTGGAAGTGGGTGCCACTCCTGCTTCCAACCTTGCTTTAATCAGGGAGCTTCACCAAACACTCTCCAGATGAGTAACCATTCTCACATTTGACTGATCAATGTCACAGTGTTTGGCTTCACAGCAACCATGAGCTACCTCTGTACAGCAAGTGGACATATCAGGGTTATATGACCTAGAAAACTGTTTCTCCAAAAACCCTATCGTTGGCTTGGGAACATGGCTTTCTGTGTGCTAGGCCAACTGCTCTTTC
>NW_006399768.1:9007362-9008531 GCF_000299155.1 Elephantulus edwardii | reverse complement strand
TCCTGATGCTGCCAATTGGTCCAGTGGTGAGAATCTTTGTTTTCTTGACATTGAGCCTCAATCCATACTGAAGGCTGCAGTCCTTGACCCTCTGCAGTAACTCATAGCTACCCAATAAATGAAAGTCCTGGACACCACCTGTGTAACTTTCATTCTTCCTCCAGATTCATAGGGTTTCCAGAAGCAAGCTATTGTGGAAGTGGATGCCACTCTTACTTACAATACTAGGAGAAGGCAGGGGGGAAATGTTATGTGGGCTTCTCCTTAGGATTAGGTTTGACAAACATTATAATGGTTACCCATCATGGACAGTGTTTGGTGAAGCTCCCAGATTGATTCATGTTTGGAAGCAGGAGTGGCATCCACTTCCTAAACCACATGCCTCTTGAAACTAGATTAGAATAGAGAAGTGATGGTAGTTATAGAACAAGATTCAGGTCTTTTGTTCATAGGGATACTATGTTGTATTCCACTCATGGTACACAACAACTTTATGTATGTATGAGTGTGTGTGTGTGTGTGTGTGTGTGTATATATATATATATATACAGAGAGAGAGAGAGAAATTGATTGGGCCTGAGGGCCTGGTGTTAGATTTTAGAGGAACTTTCTTCTAAGTGGCACAGCACCCTTTTGTCAATTTGCTGCACTGAGGTAACCTGGGTTTGCTGTGATGCTAAACTTTGTTCCATTGGGAGGGTGGTCAAATGGGCATACATATTCTAAAAAAAATGTGTACATATATATTCTAAAAATATGTGTGCATATATATTCTAAAAAGTATGTATGCATATATGCACATATGTACATAAATATATACATGTGAGTATATACACACACACACACACACATATATCTTAGTTATTCTTGTTATATACTGTCACATCAACTACAATTCACAAATCCTTGTGAAAAACAGACTTAAACCCTACCTAACCTGTGCCATCCTTGTCATCTCTAAAATAATTGGGCCTATTGTTAAATATATTTTATATTCCAAATATGATTGAACCCATTGTGTAAATCCACCTTGTTGACAGTTTTCCTCTCTGTTGATGACCCTCCAGCTTTTTACAGATGTTGTCTTTTGCAGGGATTGGCTCCTCCTAGCAACATGCTCAAAGTACGTAAGATACAGTTTCACTGTCCTTGCCTTTTTTTTTTTTTAA
>NW_006399768.1:9003096-9006822 GCF_000299155.1 Elephantulus edwardii | reverse complement strand
CAGTCACAAAGGGACAAATGCTATATGGTGCCACTGTTGTAGAATGAGGCTGGCATTGGGGTGGGGGTAAGACTGAGAAAAACTGGATGAAATATGTCCTTGCCTTTAAGGAACAGCCTGGTGGCACTTCCTTCAAGACATATTTGTTTGCTCTCTTGGCATTCAATGGAATATTCGCTGCCCTTATCTAACCACAGCCCAAATTCATAGATTGTTTTTTGTTAATGTTTTGTCACACTTAGTCATTATCCAACTTTCATATGCCTAACAAGCAATTGAAAAAACCATGATTTGAATGATATGTACCTTAGTCTTTAAACTGACATTGCTGTTCTTTAGTATTTTAGAGAAGTCCTTGACAGAAGATTTTCTCAACACAACACTTTGTTTTGATTCATTGTCTGCTGCAACCAAAGGTATTGTTTGTGGATCCAAGTAAAATGGAATTGATGACAATTTCAATCTTTTACCACTTCTTATGATATAACCTGTTGGTCCAGTGATGAGAATTTTTTGGCTTTTTTTAAAAATATTGAAACGTAATCTATTTTGAATGTGGATGTATAGAGAAAGGATACCACCCTGACACACATCTTTCCTGATTTTAAATTATGCAGTGTTCCTTTTTTTTTTTTTTTTTTTTTTTTGTTCAGACAACACCTTCTTAGTCTAGGTATAAATTTCTTTTTCTTTCTTTTTCTTTGGGGGTGGGTAAAGATTTTTTTTAATTGATATTTTAGTGAAAGTATATGAAGAACTTGGATGTCCATTCATTCATTCATTCATTCATTGTTGTATATTTTTCTCCCTACCACCCTCCCCACCAATTTGCTCCTTATTATTTTTTGGGGGTGGAGTTCTTTCATTGTTATACAAGCCCTCTCCACCCCCTAGACTACTTTACTATGCAGCTCTTACACTTGACATGCAAATAATACCTAATCATATATTCCTTTTATATAGTTCTCTCCCTCGTCTGTTTCAATATCGTGTATGTTATTTATCCCCTCTTTTCTTACTTTCCCCAACCTCCATGTCAGTCCTGTTTTATAACAGTGATATTATGAAGTATTTGTCTTTTTATAACTGAGATATTTCACTCAGCACACTGTCCTACAGGGTCAACCATTTTGTATAGTATTTCATGAGTTCTTTGTTTTTCAGTGCTGCATAATGTTCCATTATGTGACCATACTACAGCTTCTCTATCCATTCATTTGTTGATAAGCCCTTGGATTGCTTCCAACTCTTTGCTGTTGTGAACAAAGCAGCAATAAACATGGGTATGCATGTTCTGTTTTCTTTAGGGTATCTTCCCAGTAGTGGAATTACTTGGTCAAATGGTATTTCTACTTCCAAATTTTTGAGAAAGTACCATCCTGCCTTCCATAGTGGTTGTACCATTTTATATTCCCACCAACAGTGATAAGTTCCAGTTTCTCGACAACCTCACCAGCATTTGTTGTTTGCGGTTCTGTTGAATTTTGCTATTCTTACTGGGGTGAGATAATATGTCATAATTGTATTGATTTGCATCTCTCGTAGAATGAGGGATTTTGAACATTTTTTTTCATGTGTTTGTTTGACATATGAATGTCTTCTTTGGTGTAGTGTCAGTTTATATCCTGTGCCCATTTTGCAGTTGAATTGTTTACCTTTATGTTGTTGTGGTGCTCAAGAATTCTGTAAATTCTAAATATAAATATCTTATGAGAAATGTCATTACCAAATATATTTCCCAGTCTGTGGCTTCCTTTTTACTGTGTAGGTGAAGGTTTTGGATGTACATAGGGATTTGATTCTTAGAACGTCCCATTCATCTATTTTATCCTCTCCTGTTTGCAGGATTTTCAGGATTGTTGGAAGACTGTTCATGTTGTGAATTAATGGTTTTAGGGTTCTTCCCAGCTTTTCTCTAATGAAGTTTATAGTCCTTGGTTTTAGTCCTAGGTCCTTGATCCATTTTGAGTTGGTTTTTGTATATGGTATGAGGTGTGGGTCTTGTTTGAGGTTTCTGCACATGGTTTTCCAATTTTGGCAACACCATTTGTTGAAAAGGCTGTCATTTTCCCACTTAACTGATTTCATCTCCTTATAAAAAATAAGTTGATCATAAGTAGATGGGCTGATTTATGGGTTCTCAATTCTGTTCAATTGATCTATGTGTCTGTCATTGTAGCAGTACCATGCTGTCTTGACTACCATGGCAGTGTAGTATGATTTGAAATCAGAGAGTGAGATACCTCCTACCTTGTTTCTATTTTTAAGAAATACTTTGCTTATTTGGTTTGAACAGCAGATCTGAACCTCGTCCTATCCTGCACAATCCTCACTGTTCTTGTTCTACTTGAGCCATTGTGTCAATCCATCTCATCAGAGGTCTTTCTCTCTTTGATTTACCCTACATTTTTCCAAGCATGATACATTTTCCCTTTAAATAGCCTTTGAAAACTACGTGCCCTAAGTATGTGAGATGGACTTTTATAATTTTTACCTCTAAGGAGCATCCTGGTTGCACAACTTCTAAGACATATTTGCATGTTCTTTTGACAGTTCATGGGATATTTTTTACTCTTCTTCAACATTATAACTCAAGACATCAATTCTTCTACTGTCATCCTTAGTCAATGTCCAGCTTTCAGATACATAGGAAGCAGTTGCAAATACCATGGCTTGAGTCAGACGTGCATTAGTCCTCAAACTGAAATTGTTTCTTCGCAGTACCTTGGAGAGGTTTCTGAGAGCACATTTTCCCAACACACCACTTCCTCCCCTACCCCCATTTTTTTGACAGCTGCTACCAAGGTATTGATTGTGGGTCCAAGTATGATGAAATCGTGAACCACTTTAATCTTCTATTGACCATGAGGTTGCTTACTGGACCAGTTTTAAGGAATTATGTTTTCTTGATGTTGAGATATAATCCATATTGAAGGCTGTATAATCTTTGATTTTCTGAAAGAAAAGCATCAGGTCCTCCTTGCTTTCAGCAAGCAAAATTGTGTCATCTGTATATTGTGGGTTATTGACACACCTTCCACCAATTCTAATGCCACATTCTTCCTGACAAGAGTCCAGATTTTCAAATTATTTGCCCCTATATTTTCCCCATACCCATGAAAGGTTATCTAACTGAATGCAGAAATTAATTCACAATGCCACTAATTACATACACTCTAAAATCTAGCTGAAGATCATTCAAAGTCATTTAGAACAATACATTGACAGAGAGCTGGAAGAGGTTCAAGCTGGATTTAAAAGAGCTCATGACAACAGAGATATCATTATTGCTATAGGATGGATCTTGATTGAAAATTAGGGAAGTTCAGAAGGATATCTCTTTGTGTTTTTATGATTTGACAAAGACATTTGAATGTGTGGATCATAGCAAGCTTTGGGTAACATTGAGAAAAATTGAGATCCCTGACCAAAACAAAGACATTCCTCTAGGTCATATAGCCCTGGTGTACAAGTTGCCGTCCCGCGGTCACTTGTGTTTGCTGTGAGGCTGAACACTGTGACACGGATGTGTCAAATGCGTTAATGGTTGGCTCCCGAGTGTGGCCTGAGAGTGGGGTGGAGCTCCCCGATAAAACAAGCGTGGAAGGAGGAGTGGCGTCCACTTCCATAATAGCTTGCCTCCGGAAACCCTATGAACTTGGAGAGAGGATGAAAGGCACCCAAGCTTCAAGGACTCTCCTTCATAGGGTCGCTATGAGTCGCCTG
>NW_006399768.1:8989432-9002286 GCF_000299155.1 Elephantulus edwardii | reverse complement strand
TCTTCATCATCTATCCTGATGCTGCCAATTGGTCCAGTGGTGAGAATCTTTGTCTTCTTGACATTGAGCCTCAATCCATATTGGAGTCTGCAGTCCTTGACCCTCTGCATAGCAACACTGAATGCAGAAAATTTATAGAATCACTGAATTAATAACAAAAAATAAAAATAAAAAGAATAAAAATCAGTATTTACAAAGAATAGTTAAAAAAATATTTTGAACGAAGAGATGTTATGGTGTTGAGGTTGGCTAATATGGAGATTGTTGATAAAAAAGGGAAGTCTGACTAAGGGTATATTTGAGTATGTATGACATTTATTTGGGCTGCAGCAAACCATTTGAGTGGTTCCTTCTGTTGAGTATGAGAGAGTCATCGAGGACATGCACATTTGGAAGTGTAGATTTAGCTCCAATGAAAAACTGAATCATTTATTTGTAATAGAAACTGGAACTTTTTAATGATTAGTATAATAAATATGGAATAATAATAAAGTAGTAAATAATGGACTAATGTAATAAAAATATCTACTTATGGGAATTGTCATTAAAGAATTAGAAGAGGGAATGATTGAATGATAGAAATTGAGTTCCTGATATTGCAACCAAAAGAGACCTCAAAAGAAAAGTTAATGAACCTCCTCTGAAAGGTTACAACTTTGAAAACATTTGGGAGAATCAGCTCTACTCTGAAACGTGGAATAGCCATGAGTTGGAATCAACTCCCTGATGACTATTTTATTGTGTCTGTTTATATTGTAATGATCCAGATAAGAATTACTGTAAATTAAAACTCTGAATATATGAAGTGTCAATGTATAGTGATTTCAGAAAAGAAATTTTAACAGACTGGATGAGGGAGAAAGAAAATTCTGAGCTGGAAATTCCATATGCAGTTGCACATTTCTTTGAGATGATTTTAATGGAGTTTGACTCACTCTCTGGTAAAAGTGAGCTCGTAAATAGAATGTTAATTTTATGCACATATATAGATGCACGCATTGTGAAGTGAATAACTTAATGTTGGCTTTCATACCTTTTGACAAAACATTGAAGAAAATGTTGGGCATGGCATGTTATTCCTGTAAGAAAATATTTACATTTCTAGTGAATGATAAGGAGCAAATTATCATTCACAATAAGAACTAGTGTAGACTTACTGTTATGCAAATCTATTTTCTGAGAACTCTTTGGAAACATAAAACCATATCTCATTTGAACAGAGCCACATTAAGAAAGAACATTACAAGGTTGTATCCTCATTTTCTGTAAATAACTAAGTATTTTCATTAATTTATAGCACAAATATTTTTATGTTGTTATTGGACATAAAGAAGTAAATCTAGATAGTATTACTATCATGTAGTAGCAATTGTCTTTAGAAAAAGAAGACGACTAAATTAGGCTGATATAAAGAAAGTATACAAGTGCAAATACATAAAATACAATACCCTCTTTTTCATGTATTAACTTTCTCTCATTGGTGCTCAGTTGGAACCAACACATAGCTTACCCTCCATTGGGTTTACAAGGCTGTACATTGCATGGAGAGGTTGTCTACGTTTCTCCTTCAGAGCAGCTGGTGGATTCAGATCATCTGAGAAGTATGGACTTTTGTTTTTGCATAGCAGCACAACACCCTAAGGACTTCATGCACCTCGTCTCTGCATCTAATATAACTAGCAAAAACCTGAAAAAAATCTAAGATGGCCTAGTGGTAATGAGTTGTTTTGCCAGTCCAAATGTTGTTGGTATGTGCCGTCGAGTCTGTTGGGACTCATACCCTACATGCAACATGCTAAACCCTACTCTATCCTGTACCAACATTATTGTCTCTGACATACCTACCCTCACTACCCCAGTCACTGAATCAATCCATCTCATCAAGGGTCTTCCTCTCTTGTGCTGTCCCTCCACCCTCCCAAGAATAATGTCCCTCTCCAAGGACTGGTCCATCCTTGCAACATGCCCAGAGTATGTCAGATGAAGCTTCAGAATCCTTGCCTCCAAGGAGAAGTCTGGTTTCACCCTCTCCAGGACAAACCTGTTTGTTCTCCTAGCAGTCCATGGTATGTCCACTATTCTTCTCCAGCACCACAGCTCAAAGTAGTTTGAATCCATCAACTGTTCCATGTGAGAAAGATGAGCAGTCTCCTCCCATCCAGTTTATAGCCTCCAAATCAGCTAAGAGTTGCTTCTGACTACCTTTAACAAAACAACATACTCACTTTTGAGGAGCCTTGGTGATACAGTGCATAAGTGCTCAGTGAGTATCCAAAAGTCAGAGATTTTCATTCTCCAGTCACTGTAGGGAAGAGAGAGGAAGCATCCTGCTTCCTTAAAGAATAGCATGCTTACAAGGAGTCATGGGCTTCAAAAGGTTTTCTATGGATCGTAGTTTATTCAATTCCAATGGACTCCATTTTGTGGCTTGATACTTATTGTCATAAGAAGCACTGATATTTAGAAGAACTTTTACCACATAAGTTCAATACTTTAAACTCAAGAGACAGTTCTAACTATTTAAAGAAATATGTAAGTATTTAAAGTTATGACTCTGGTCATTTAGTGGTAAGAAGCTACATGGTAATCCCAAAGAGATACAGTTCTAACCCACCAGCTGCTCAATGAGAGCAGGATAGGCAATCTCCTCCCATGCAATTAACTGCCTCTGCTGACACACTGGATGGTCAGCTATGAAACAGTTCTGATTGACAACACACAATAACCACAACACACTATGTTGTTGTTGTTATTGTTAAATGCCATCGAGTCACAGGCGACTCATAGCGACCCTATGAAGGAGAGTCCTCGACACTTGGGTGCCTTTCATCCTTTCTCCAGATTCATAGGGTTTCCAGAGACAAGCTATTATGGAAGTGGATACCACTGCTCCTTCCAAGCTTGTTTTAATCAGGGTGCTCCACCCCACTCTCTGTCCACACTGGTGTTGTTGTTATGTGCCGTCGAGTCGCTTGCAACTCATGGCGACCCTATGTACAACAGCCCTAAACTCTGCTCTGTCCTGTGCCACTCGCACTGTCTCTGACACTCCCATCTCAATTATCCCAGTCACTGAATCAATCGTAGTTACAAGATATTGAATGATTCCTTCAAGACATTGAATAGTGCAAATAGTTTATATGCTTCGCTTCAACAGAAGTTCAGGTCTATCATGAATCATTTCAGAAGAAAATCCTAGTAATCTATTTCTGATTGCCTGTTTTCCTACTTCCCCATTAGATTACTATGCATTGAGATTGACTCATTGACAATTTCTTAAACTTCACCCTAGAAAGCTTAAGTTAACTAATTCAATTTTTGTAAAAGTTGCAAGATTTCATTATTCCTCTCTCTTGGTCTGTGAAGCCAAAAGTTGAATGATGCATTAATTAATATCTTGATAAACTAGTTAAGCTTCTGCTTCAAGTGGTTCTGAGTAGGTTACTTCATAATTAACTACCTCATGAGTGGGATGGATAGAAAGGACTTGTTTAGTTCTTCTTGACATCGACAGAACAGAGGGAGCATTCACTGGTCCATTCAACCACCTATAGTGCCTGCTACCTTAGAACCTTTGTCTCAACTCCATCAATGTCTGCTATCTTCATCCCATTCCTGAGTAACCATCTAAAATCTCCACCTTAATAGGGTAAATTCTTTTCCTATAGTCTTCCTATTTACCTATGAAACACTCTGATATTCTTTGTATTCATAAAGCCCATAAAGAGAAGTCTTTTCAATAGAGCAGACACAGCTTCTTCAATTGTCCTCTTGTTCTTCAGTAGCAAAGCTACCTGAGATTGACATGTTGGGAGAGACTCTGTAATTAACATCTCTGCCACAGTCACTGTAAGGGACATATTCATTGGATGAGTGTCCTCAGTTCTAGAAAGTCACTGCAGTATCACTTGCATATGCAGAACATCAACTACTTCCTCTGGAGTATTCCAGTTGTTTCTTATATGAGGAGAGAGGCAGTTTCACTTGGAGGAATAATAAGCCTAATCATATATTTTATCCAGTGTATCACACTAATCATCTCCTTGGGATAATCTGTCTGGCAATTGTACTTCCCAGTGTCATTCATTTCTGTTGTACAGATAATTGTGGGTGTAGCATTAACCCATATGTGTTCCTCCATTCTTTACCATACAGAAACACAGATGTCATTTTTGTTGTTGTTGTTATGTGCCGTCGAGTCGCCTGCGACTCACAGTGACCCTATGTACACGGCCCTAAACTCCGCTCTGTCCTGTGCCAATTGCACTGTTTCTGACACTCCCATCCCATTATCCCAGTCACTGAATCAATCCACCTCATAGAGGGCCTTCCTCTCCTGCGCTGTCCCTCCACCCTCCCAAGCATGATGTCCTTCTCCAAGGACCGGTCTCTCATCACAACATGTCCAAAATATGTTAGACGGAGCCTCAGAATCCTTGCCTCCAAGAAGCCACCCGGTTTAACCCTTTCTAGGATGAATCTGTTTGTTTTCATAGCAGTCCATGGTACTCTCAATACTCTTCTCCAGCACCACAGCTCAAAGGCATCAGTTCTCCTTTTACCCTCCTTGGTCATTGTCCAACTCTGATGCATAACAAGTGATTGTGAAGACCATGACAAAGTAAAATATTAAAATGAAATGTGCAAGGAGTTGGAGTCAGAAAATCAAAAGAGCTGAACTCGTTCAGCATTTCTTAAGCTCAAGGAACTGAAGAACAAATTCAAACCCCAAGTTGCTATAATCAAGGATGCTTTTGGCAGAATGTTAAATGATCCAGGAAGTATTAAAAGGAGAATATACTGAATCACTGTATCGAAATGAATTGGCAGACACAGAATAATTTCATGAAACAACATATGAGCAAGAGCCTATGGTGATGAAAGAAGAAGTTCAGGCTACTTTGAAGGAAATTGCAGAAAATAAGGCTCCAGGAATAGATGGTATACCAATTGACATATTCCAGCTAGCAGATGCTGCCATGGATGTGCTCACCAAGTTGTGTAAAGAAATCTGGCGAACGACCACTTGGCCAACTCACTGTAAGAGATCTATATTTGTTCCCATTACAAAGAAAGGTGACCCAACAGATTGTGGAAACTATAGAACAATCTCATTGATTTCACATGCAAGCAAGATTCTAATGAAGATTATCCAAAAATGACTGGAACAGCACATCAGCAGAGAACTACCAGAAGTTCAAAGTACTGAAACACAGATACTACCCCTAAATTCATCACACTTACAATCAATTTTAGTGATGATTCCTTATGTGTTTCCTCTATGCTGTATCCCCTGGTTACAATAATTTCTTGTCTCCTGGACTAATTTGTTTTGTGACTTGTTAGACTACATTTTTTTTATGACCACAGGTCAAAGGGGTATTTTTGATGACTCCCATATGTTTTTAATTTTTTTTTTCTTTCCCAGAGAAACCAGAGATCAAGGGTTGTGCCTCTGTGCTGGTAGAACTTGGTTCAGTTTTTATTTCAGCCATCTCAGTACCTTCATTCTTTTCCTTTGCATATACTGTCACTACTGAAAACAAATACCAGGGAATTATAACTTTCATTTTTTCCTTAACTTCCTGTATTTCTACTTGTATTCAACTAAATAGCTTCTCAGGAGTTTAGTCTACTAACTTCATATTCTGTAAGTAAATTTTGCTTTAAGTGACTGTCTGAAACATAAGAAACACATTATTTCATGGATATTCCTTAAATAGAGCGGCCTTCTGTCTTCGCCTCTAACATGGACAGTCTCAGGAGCTCTGTGATACGTGAGAATTTTTCACTCAAGAGGAGAGGCTTGGATTCATATTTTATGTATTTATAACACAGGTATACATTTTCCTTATTTTATAAAGAAAATTGTTTCTAAGCAACAGTTCCCATATGTGATATGCACATGGTTCGACCTTGCTTGCAGAAAATGAAAAATACTGGAAACACTTACTGATGAAACTCAGGGACTATAATTTTCATTCAGTATAGGACACACCTCGGCATCAAGAAAACCAAAATCCTCATGACTCTGTTAATAAACACCGTGATAAATGGTGGAAACCGTGATAAATGGTGGAAACATTGAAGTCACCAAAGATTTCACTTTACTAAATCCACAGTCAATAGATCAGAAAGCATTAGTCAAGAAAAGAAAGTATGCATTTCAGTGGATAAATCTGCTACCAGGCACATGTTAAAAAGTTGAAGATCACAGAACATGTCCCTTTAAAGGCAACGGTACTCTCTATTCCAAGTCATGGTATTTACAATCACTTCATATGATTTGAAAAGCTCCTAATTTTGAGTGAGACCCAGAAAAACAGAAGGTTTTGCAACATGTTCAGGCTGATGTCACTAACCTTATGACTCTTGAAGTGCCAGTCACAAATAGAGACGCTATTTGGAGACCTATACTGTTTCCTATTGGTGAATTATGGTGAAAACAATTAGAATTTTAGAACAAAGCTTGCCTATCCTCTCCAGAACAAGTCTTCTTTTGGAAATTAGCTTTTGCCTTTCATTAAACCATAGTGGAAAGAGTGAAAGATTAACAATTGTCCACCATATCGCCTGCATTGCCTTTCAATTACTGGGTGTTTTCTGGAATGCACAGGCATAAAGCTAGATATACATAATAAGACTTTATCATTGAATAGAAATGGTTTATATGAGATTGGATTTGAGCAGGACTTGTGGGCACATGTATGGTACATGGTGTCAACCAGCGTGATAACTTGTGATGTGACTCCTTTCATGAACTGTTTCCCATGGCAGTTTTAACAGACTCTTGAGTAATTTTCTTTGAGCTATGTTACTCATATATGATAATTCCTGTATTTTATTAAATTTAATGACAATCATCACTAATAGAAGCAATCAAGATATAAATTAACATATTTCAATAGTCAAATCTGTTCACAAGGACTTTATTAAAAGTGCTAAAGAGCAAGGATGTCAGTTTAAAGACTAAAAATATGCCTCACTCAGCCATAACACATTCACTTGTTTCATATGTATGTGAAAATTGGACAATGAATAAGGAAGATTAAAGGAGAATTGGTAGTATTAGATTGTGGTCTTGACTAATAATATTCACTATTTCACTAAAAGAAAAATCAAATATATTTTGGAGGACAATGTGCTTCTTAGATGTAGATGGGAAATTGTATTCCTTGGAATAGGATATCATGCCTAGAAAAGTAGAAGCTTATGGAAGAGAGAAGACCTTCAATGAGATGGATTGACAGTGTCTACAACAATGGGCGAAGCACAATTGAATAGAGTTCCAATCTTGTTGTATACAGGGTCATTACAACAAGTTGCAATTGACTTCACAATGCCTAGCAACAACAATGGTAATGTTGTTAGGTGCCATAAAGTTGACCACAGCTCCCAGTGACCCTATGAACAACACATTTGAGCTTTCATGTTTTCTCTGCTATCCTCAAGATCTCTGATATGCTCAAACACAGTGAACAGTGTTGGTAGTAATGATAAAAACTGTTGGTAAAATTAAAACTGAATTGTTAAAATTCCAATTTCATACCTATCGTCTAAATGTCTCTACCTTTACAGGTTTTGTTTATATTGAAAATTTAGAAAGAAAACAATAGAGTTCAAAGTAAACATGCTAAAATCTGTGCCAAAATTATGTTCATTTTAATGTTAAACTTTCCCAATGCATGAGATATTGTTGATGTGTACCGTTGTGTACTGTTGAGTTGGACCCAACTCATAAATGACCCTCTTATGTGTTTTCAGAGGCAGTTAATCACGTGGAAGGAGATTGCCCACCATTCTCCCACAGAGCAGCTGATGGATTTGAACTGTGTGCCTTCGGGATTGTAGTACAGCTTCTTGCTACTAGGCCATAATAGGCCATAATCAGTAATATTACAAATGATGTTGTAATTCTGGACAAGTAACTTTGAAAATACATTCATAAAATACCAGCATGGAAAAAAATTATAAAATTATTTCAGTACCTAGTGGACTTGACTAAGTTAGAGTGCTCTTTCAATGACATTTAAATCTACATATTTGTGAATCAGTTCACTAAAATAAATTCCTTTTGTCAGCTCACTTTTAATTGATAATATCATAGGCTCAAAAAACCTTGACTGTGCTAGATCACAAATGGTTCTTCACTAGTTCCAGCTTTGAAAAGCTACTCTTTCAAGTTACCTTCAATGGATAATACAAGATCAGAAAGCCTTGGTCTATGGTAGATCACAATTAGTTTCTTATAAGTTCCATCTTTGAAAACTCCTTTCATTTGAAGTCACCGGCACATAAATCATCAGAAATCATTTTATGCTTAATGAGAAAATATATAAAAAATGCTAAACCAACTTTGCTGTGCTTTGAGTGAAAGTTTACAGAATAATTTATTTTTAACGCTTTGAGTGCAAGTTTACAGAATAATTTATTTTTAACATTCAATAATTCTTATGAATTTTGTTTTATGTCATTGATTATAATCCTATGTTGTAAGAGCACTCTTCTCACTCCCTCTTAGTATTTTTTTGCTATCCATCCTTCTACCCAACCATTTCCTTTCTTTGCACTCTTTCCTTATACAAATACATTACTTTTTATTTTATCTGTTTACTTTTTCCAAGAATTGAATACTACTTCAGCATTACTATTCACCTTATTAGCCTGTTTATTGCCTAGATAAACGTTGAGCCATAAAGATTGAGGTTAATTCCAGTCTTTCAGGATGACTACTGTTTTCCAGTGCTTTCTCAGCCTTGGTATCTTTATTTAAATCTCACTGCTTGATGCCTAATCATAAAAAATGATCAGTTTTGGTATTCTTCTGGGTGGTAGCCATGATACTGTTCAATGGAACAGTCTCAAAGATTTTCAGTGAAACAGTCTCAATGCTTTTCCCTTGAACTGTCTCAAATGTGACTTTTTTATACTTTTTCCTTGAAGAGTCTCAAACACGACAGCTACTTCCTTGCTACTTCTTTATTTGATCTGGAGTTTGTAATGAACATTATCAATGCGCACCAGCATAATTTCTTAGCATTCTTCCTGCAGAGTGAGTATATTGCTGTTTGCCTCCTCCCTGTCCTCTGCTGTCCTGGCCTTGAACTTGTTCCTCCTTCAACTGCATTTTCATGGTCATCTAACTCTAAAAGTGTCTTCTTTACTAGACGCCTATGTTTGCTTTGCTGAAAAAGTCATAGAACTTCTAGACTTGTCATTACCTTGTTGAAAGTTGAGCCTTTCAAACAGATAATGGTGTGTAAAATTAACTTCCCAAAGTTCTTGCATCACATCAGGAATACAAGTAGCAAAGAAGAGTAAAACTCATATACAGCAGGAAAACAACTTACATTTCTTCTTTTATGTTCAAATTTCACGTGGATCAGAGAAAGCATTAATTACCACCACTGACTTATTGAACTTTTCTTTAACTGCCATAACTCCAACGTAATGGACTGTTGTTGATGGTCTTTTCCCTGGAGCTCAGTTAAGGTTAGAGTACCGAAGTTACCATGGACTGCTAAAAGAACAAAGAGGTCTGTCTTAGAGAAGATGAAACCAGGTTGCCCTTTGGAGGCAAATATTTTAAAGCTCTGTCTCATGTACTTTGAACAAGTTACCCAGAGGGACAGTCCTTGAAGAAAGACATCATGATTGGAAGGACAGAGGGATATCCTAGTAGAGGAAGATTCCCTGGATGAGATGGGTTGACACAGCAACTTGGGCAATGGAAGCAGGAGTGTTGGGGCAGTGAAATTGGCTCAGGATAAGGGTTCAGATTGGTATGAGTTGCAAATGACTAGAGGGAACATAACAATGACAAGGATAACAACAAATAAGGTAAATTAAAGATGACACAATGGAGTGTGGAGATAATTGAATGATACCACTAGTATCACATGCAAAGCAAAATCCTGCTGAATATCATCCAAAACCAACTGGAACAATACATCAACAGAGAACTAACATAAATACAAGTTGAGTTTAGAATAGGCTATGACATTGGGGATGTCATAGCCAATGTCAGATGTATCTTGGTTGAAAAAAGACAGGACAGGAGGAATGTCTACTCATATTTAACTGACTGCACAAAGACATTTGACTGTGGATCACAACAAATTATGTCTAACCTTGAGAAGAATGGGAATCCCAGAACACCTGATTGTGCTCATGTGAAACCTGTACTTGAACCAGGAGACAGTTATCAGAGCAGAGCAAGGGAACACTGCGTGGTTCAAGATCAGAAAAATAGTATGTCAGGGACATATCCTGTCTCCATACTTTTCTGATCTGTATGTACAGCAGACCATATGAAAGACTGGACTTAATGAGAAATGTGGCATCAGGATTGGAGGAAGACTCATCAACTATGTGTTAAGCAGATGACAGAGTCTTGCTTGCTGAAGCATGGAAGAGGCCTAAAACATTTCCTGCAGAAAGTCAAGAAGAGACTGCTATATGGATTGAAGCTAGCACTATACTATACTATATGGGGAAGAGATTGAGATTGTTAAAAATTTCAGCCTGCTAGGTTCCACAATTAACCTCTTGGCACCAGCAATCAAGAAATCAAAAGAAGAATCATATTAAGAAGATCTCCTGACAGGAACCTCTGTAGAGTGCTGAAGATAATGATGTTAGAGTAGAGATTAAGGTGTTCTTAATCCAAGCCATGGTGTTCACAATTACTTGCTATGCATCAAAGAGCTGGACAAGGACCAACAATGACAGAAAAAATCCTTTTCTAAGTTGAGAAGAGTATTGAAAATACCATGAACTGTCAAAAGAACCAACAGGGCTTGAAGTGAAGCTTCTCCTTAGAGGCAAGGATTTTGAAATACTGTCTCACATGCTCTGGGCAAGTTTCCAGGAGTAATGACCAGTACTTGGATAAGGACATTATATATGGAAGGATAAAGGGACAGTGCAAGAGAGGAAGATGCTGGATGAGATGGATTGATACAGTAGCTGGGGTGATGAGAGTAGGTGTGTCAGAGGCAATGAGATTAAATAAGGATAGAGCAGGATTCAGAGATATTGTGTATAGAGTGGCTATGAGGCATAGCTGACTCAACAGCACATAACAACAACAACAACAATCATAAATGAAAGCAAAGAAAGAAAATATTGTCTGAAGAGTCCCCCAAAATATTACATCAATACATTTTCAACAAAGGTACTGGACACACAAGTCAAACAAATGATCCATATATCCATTAGAAATCCTTTTTTGGAGTGTTTTCTACCCAATAATGGCTTGTACACCTCAAGGATTCCATCCGTAGTGTCTGCATTATAAGAACTTTGAGCATGACACATCATTGTGTCCAATCTATCACATTCTAGTTTTCTAGGAATGTCAGAACTGAGGTCAGCAGATTTATTCCTGTTTAAAGGCAAATAAATATCCCCAAAATATTTCTTTCACTTCAACTTTCCTAGTTTTGGGGTTTTCCCTCCCCCTCCAATATGTCTGATCTCTTCTGAAATCCAGTGAGTATATGATTATGATGTTGTTGTTAGGTGTTTGTGAGCTATTTGACTACTACTCATGGCTGGCATAATCTATGAAGAGTTCCACTGCTAGTCTAAAGATGGTGCTTCTGGTGGTTCAAGCCTACTTTGCTAGAGAAAGATGGGAAATCTCTTCCTTTGAGATTTAGAGCCTCAGGTCAGCTATGGGTGATTTTCAGTGTGATAACAATGAGTTTGAGTTTATACGATGTGTTAGTAAGCTGTCCAACATGATCGCAAAGTACTTGATAGATTTTATATCCATGATAAGCTTCTCCTTCACAAGCTCATTTGAATTTTTGGTGCAAGACAAGAGATATTTTAAATTTATGTGAGCTACATTTTAGGTGCTCTTTCAACACTGGATCATATTTTGAAAGCCCTCCAATTATCTCAGGAAACTTTCCTTTATTCATGAAAATTTATCTTCCTTATGGCATCAGAATATCAGATTCTGCTTGGCAAGAACGAATGTGATATCAAGCAATCTTGGTATTCAAGATGTTCCTCCACTTCTACTTGTCCATTTCCATCAAAGCAGTAGTTTTGGCATTAGCCGTTTTCTACAGACTCAGTTGTGCTGCCAATGTTTTCCATGTTTGCGGACATTGTAGGTGCTCTTTGCGTGTCCCATGGTTATGTACTTTCAGGCTCAGTTTCTACCACTTCTGAAACTCAGTCACAAATTTGAATGTTGCATCAGCAGCACTAACAGCAAACAGTTAGCAGTTAATATAAATTCTTGTGGAGAATCAACATCTATGGCTGCAGAATTTTTCCTCATTTGGCATCAGTCTGTAAAATTACTCTTTTAAAAGCTGGCATATACCTTCTTTGCTTTTGCATCCTGTTTTGCTACAGCACTGTAGCCATCATTGTTCTGGAAAGAAGCACTTACCTTTTGATGATTACAAACTGAAAAGAATCGGAAACTGGTATCTCTCAGAAGGCAACTTCACACAAAGTTCACAAACCTTTGACTTTAATATTTTACGTGTCTGATTTACAGATTTGAGCCATTTTCCACACTCTCTTCTGCTTCAAATTCTTCCATTCATACCCTGTGCTCTTCTGAAAAATGCAAGCTAGCTTCAGAAGAATTAGCTTCATTAATTTGAGATCTTCAAATATTCTGAAGCATGAATCCAGCAAATGTTTTGAGTGACTTAGTTCTTGCTTTCTTTAGTTTCCTTTAATGGCATCTACTTAGCCTCTTTGATTTATACTCTCTATGGCTTCACAGAATATCCCTGCACAATTAACAAGAGAGAGAGATGAGAATTACTTGAGGGAGGGGGGAGTAATTTTTTTGTTTGTTTTGTTTTATTTTTAATTATTAA
>NW_006399768.1:8987381-8988042 GCF_000299155.1 Elephantulus edwardii | reverse complement strand
GTTCCTATTTTCCATAAAGGGTTTTGGTAAGAGGAATGTTGTAAATGTAGATACATTTCCACTATTTCTCCTCCATGCCACAATATACTGTTATTAGCATGAGCAGTTATAAATCCATTGTTATCCTTACTCTAACTTGATTCTTTTAATAAAAAATTAAATTTGATATTAATTTCAGTGAAAATTTACAGAGGCTTTGGATTTCCATTCATTCATTGTTGCACATTTCTCCCCTCCCAAGATTCCCCCCGCCCCCCGGAACACTACCCTCTTGGAAAAGTAAAAGAAAAATTCTTTCATTGTTTTACAAACCCTCCCCCAGGTCCATTCCAACATGTAGACATCGCTCTAGACTTCTGTCATGACAGAACTACCTAATCACATATCTCTTTTAAACAGTTTTCTCCCTCCTCTGTTTCAGTGCAGTATACATTATTGAACCCATCTTACTCAGTCTATCCCCAAGCCCAAGGTCAGTCTTCTTTTACAACAGTGGTACAATGCTATATTTGTCTTTTTGTGACTGGGATATTTCACTCAGAATAATGTTCTCCAGAGTCAACCATTTTGAATAATATTGCATGAGTTCCTTATTTTTCAATACAGTATAGTATTCCATTGTGTGAATATACCACAGCTTCTCTAGCCATTAGTTTTTTGA
>NW_006399768.1:8972797-8983071 GCF_000299155.1 Elephantulus edwardii | reverse complement strand
CAGCCCCTGCTCCAGCAGTGTCCTGGATCCTACAGGATCTGAAAACTCAAGGTCAAATTCCCACCAACCCACTAGCCTCTGGCTGGTCTGCAGAGTCCAGAGAAGCCAGCTTTCTGGCTCTTTTCAGGTAGTTGTTGTAGCCCAGGAGAGCTCAGCCAAATTCCCCACCAGTGGGTACGCCCTTAGGTGCTCTCCCAGGTAATTAGCAATGCGCCAGTAAACCCAGCCAGGATCCTACCAGCATTTATCCTGCCAGAGTAGTTCCACAGCAGCTCAGCTGATTGCTCCGGGTGATGGCTGGAACCACGGTTGGGAGTAAAATGTAAGTCTATTGAATCTGTTTATTGTGGCAAGTGTTAGCTTTAATACATTACTATTTTTAAGCTATGATTCAAAATGAACCCTAAAAAATTATTTATAGAAGATACATATTTGAAAGAATATATTTGAAAGATCATTTTAAAAGATTAAAATTTATAGTTCTTAACAAACATCTAGAAACATTGGTGTGCAAGTACATTTATTATCAGTTTGAATCATGTTGTTGTTGTGTGCTGTCGAGTCAGAACCAACCTGTGGCTGACCCTTTTCAGAAGCAGTTAATCGTGTAGGAGGTGATTACCCATCCTGCTTCCTCGGTGCAAGTTGGTGGATTCAAACCATGTTCTTTTTGGGATTGCTGCATAGTTTCCTACCAGAGAAGAGTATATATTTGTGAATTGCATGCATGTAATATTTCTTAGGTTTTTGTGAATACTAACAAGAAGTGGGTCATCATATTGGGATGGTGGAGGGACAACACAAGAAAGGAAGACCCTACATGAGATGGATTGATTCAGTGACTGGGATAATGGAGGTAGGTGTGTCAGAGAAAGTAAGATAGACACAGGATAGAGCAGGGGTTAGGGATGTTGCACATAGGATCGCTATGAGTCACAGGCGACTCAATGGCACATAACAACAGCAACAACAACAACAACAACAAGAAAGTTGGTTTGTAAAATCTTTCCACATTTAATTTGGCCTAGTGGTAATGTACTGCACAGCATTCCCCAGGGTACACAGTTCCAAACCACGGTAGACTCTTTGGAAGAAGGATAGGCAATCCCCTTTTGTGTGAATAACTGTCTCTGAAAACTCAATGCACTGTCAGCTATGTGTTGGTTCTGACTTGATGGTACACAACAACAACAGTAACGGAGTAGAATTACACTTTTCTCCTTTTCATTACTGTTTCATTCTCAAGAAAGTCATTGATACATGTTCTCAAATGTGGCTTACCACAATATTGTAAGTAATATACCAGAAAATTTGACAAAATAATTATAGAAATGTTGGCAGCAACAAAAGCAGCAGGCATGTTGATGAATGAAGCCACATGGTTTTAAACATCATTATAATTATAATAATGACAGCTCTGGTCAAATTACAATAGAAGGTTCAGAAAATGAATTAGCCTAAAGTTTTAGTCTTGTAGGTATATTGCCTCAGGTAAAGGGAGCTTGTAAAAAAAGGTTGGTTTTTTCCCCCTTTTTATATCTAACTACAAGGATCTTTTCTTAAATTTTGCATTAGTTTGCATACAAAGTGCTAATACATTGTGTTTCACAGTATCCTTCATTCAAATTTGGTTTCATAAAAATCATGCTCATTCATTATGTTGGGTTTTTTAAAACACAAGTTTTATTTTATACTGGTTTACTTACAAAGTGTGTATACATTTTTCACACTAGATCTTCCCCATTTCCTTTACTCTCTCTTCCCTCTAGCGGTCCCCCCCATCCTCACCTCTCTGCTCCCTCTACACCTTCTACCTTTGATCCTCATAGACATTTTACTAGTTAACATTCTATTTCTACAATAATGGTCTTATATAGTATTTGTCTTTATGGGATTGGGTTAGCTCACTTAGCATAATGCTTTCCAGTCCTTCCCAAGTCTTGTAGTAATTTTCAAAATTATTACTTCAGCATTCTGCTTAGTATTCCATTATGTGAATGTACCATACTTTTATAAACCCATTCAATTGCAGTTTAACATTTGGGCTGTTTCACATTCTTGTGATGGTGAATAATGTTGTTATGAACATGGTGTACAAATCTCCATTTGCTCCTCAATTCTCATTTTCTCAGGGTATATTTCAACTAGTGGAGCAGCTGGGTCATAGGGAATTTCTATGTTCAGTTTTCTGAGGAAACTGCCTGCCAGAGTAATTGTACCATTTTACAATCCCACAAACAGTGTATGAGAGTTCCTATATCTCCTTATCCTTTTCTACAGTTATTACTTGTTGCCACAGCTTCTGGAGTGAGATGTTATCTCACTGTGGTTTCTCTCTCATATTGCCAGTGGTTTTGAGCATTTTTTCATGTGTCTGCCATTCAAACATTTTCCTCTGTAAAAATTCTTTCCATGTCTTTTGCCCATTTTTTAATTTTGTTATCAGTCTTTTTCTTGTGGAGGCCCTAAGGATTCTGTAAATTTTTGTTATGAGATTCTACAAGAATATTTTCATTTTAAGAGAACTATATATTATCTTAAACCCTGCACAAAAATTACATAAATAATCATTTTGGTGTCATCCCATTGGGTAATATTTTCTGCTATGGTCTGTGTTTTGATACTCCTCTCATGAGGCCACTTACTAGATGTCCACGGACATTACTTCTTTACCTGGTTTCCAATGATGACCTCATGAGACCTCCTTATTTCCTCCCTTATACTATTACTTACTATAAAACATAAGATGTACACGGAGTTAGTATGGTTTGGTTGTTCACATATTGATTGCTCATGTTAAGTGCAAATATGGCTTATGAGGTATGGTTTATATCTTTATTTAGAGATAGTGTGTGGTTTAAGGAAACGTGTACAGATACCAAGTTAGCAGAGAGTATACTCTGATAATGAAAGTTGACTAGCTCATGATTCTCAGTGATTTGCTGCATATGAGGAAATCATCTTTCATATTGTCATCTCACGTGAACAATAAAGCAACTGAAATTTAAGTTTCCTTGAAAAAGTGTCCAGACACCAATGTATATGGATATCTGTCAAAGCTAATGTTCTCTCCTTATCTTGCGCTTTATCCTGTGTTCCCCTTCTTGGTCAGTTGAGACATGAACAAGCAGCTTTCCACTTGACCTGCAGGTTCTAGATTCATCAGTCTCTGCTATCACATGAGTCAAAAGATGTAACTATCCCACTATTGACCCACAGATACAAATTTAGCCTTCTCTGTACTTGTATATGCCAGTTCAGTAAAATACATATCTCTACATTGATATTTAGGGAGTTCTGATGACCAATTGAGTCAATAGTCACTTTGTGAATCCAAAAGATGGGCAGTTTGAATCTACCAGGTGCTATACAGGAGAAAGATGGGCCATCTCCTCCTCTGTGATAGATATTAAACCTCTGAAAACCCACTAGAAGGTTAGCTTTAAGTCATTTCTGACCTTGATGATACATAATAATAACAACATTGTATATCTGTTTCCCTAGCTTAGCTTATTTAGGGAATTCTATAACAAGAGTGTTTCTGTGAGAATCAATTTCAAAATATAAGCTGACATTGTTTACTTTTAAAAAAGATGTAAAATGAAATATGTAATTTTAAACAGTACAGTCAAAATTACCTAATGCATTTTAGTATTAAATTTGCTTTTTGAGACTCATTTATATTTAGAAAGCCTCATGGTCCCTAGAAAGGAATCCTGTAAAATAATATTGCTGATATTTAAAAGGCAAAATCTATTTTTCCAGGATTTTCTATAATTTAAACCTATTTTGTATCATCAAATGATATTGATTTATTTTAAAAACTTATGTTGGCCTGCTTTTATAAAAATAACACATTTGAATTATACATATGGGTCTACAAAACTCATTTTTGGCGTGCAATGTAAGTCTATCTCAAATTCATTTTTACATGTTCCATAATCAACAAAAATCTGTTTATGTATATATGACTATTAAACAATTGGTTTTCTGTGTATTCCATTTTTTAGAAAGAGCTACTATCTTTTCTCATGCTTATATGTTGCTGAGATTTAGCAGTATAGAAGGTGATCATTTTTATTGGAAATGTTTTAGACACTTGAATGTGCTAGCAAAAAGGCAGTGCAGAGGTGTGCTGGCCCTTTAAAGCTCTGTTCCTGTTGTCATGGAAATAAGATTTTCAAGTAGGTTTATCTGCTGTGCTTTGCTTTTTATAGACTCCCTATCATTTTAAGTTGCTTTTGGACAAGCGTTCTTATCCTTCAGATAAAATAGCAATCTTTAATTCATTTTTGGATGCTTTTACCAATAAGATTTTAAAAAAATCTGAGTATGCTAAATCCATGAGTGTACATTACATATGATTGTTTCTTGTTGTTGTTAGATGCCATTGAATCGACTTACAGCGACCCTCTGAACAAAAGATCTGAATCCTGTTCTATCCTGTGCCATCCTCATACTTCCTGACACACAAGAGCCCATTGCAGCAGTCATCGTGTCAATCCACCTGGTTGAGGGTCCTCCTCTCCTTCACTAACCTTGCACCCTTCCCAGCATCATGTCTCTCTCCAAGGAATAGCCATTCCTAGCAACAAGCTCAAAATATGTGAGGCAAAGCCTCATCATTCTTGCCTTCGAAGAGTACTCCAGCTGCATCTTCACTAAGACATAATTGTTTGTTCTCTTGATTATCGATTGGATGTTCAGTGCTCTTCTTCAAAATAACAGCTCAAAGTCATCAATTCTTTTTCTCTCACCCTTATTCATTGTACAGCTCTTAGATGCATAGCAAGTGACCAGAAAGACTATGGCCTGAATCAGATGCACCTTATTCTTTAAACTGATACCATTACTCCTCAATGATTTGGAGATAGAACTAAATGCAGATTTCCCCAGTACACTGTGTCTACGTATTTACTGACTACTGGTACTAATGGTGTTAATTGTGGATCCAAGCAAGATGAGTCTGTTGAGAGTTTTAATCACCTCTCCATCCATCATAGCATTTCATAGCTGATCCTTCAGGGGATTTATGAAACTATAAATTGTAAGGATCAGATATGAATTGGTTTCTATGCAAAGAAAATTACTTTGAGTTTTATATGTTAAATAATAGTAATAAGATCATTCTAAAAATTCAATGTTCTCTGTATTTAAGTGTTAAATTTGAGGAACTAGACATTCAATTAGTAGCTTTCTTGCCATTATTTTTCTTCAACATTATTTACCATTTTCTTGCTTTTTGGTTTGTTTGCTTGTTTTTTTGAGGCTTCACAACTTTTATTAAAGATCTCTAGATAGGGACCTCTAGTGGCCTGATAATGAGAAGCTGCACTGTAATCCCAAAAGCACAAGGCTCAAATCTAACGGCTGCTCCACAGAGAAAGATAGGCAGTCTCTTCCCATGGGATTAACTGTCTCTAAAAACCTGCTGGAGAGTCACCTAGGGGTGGTTCCTACCTGAGGACATAATAGCAACTATCTACATCTTCTCCACATTCTGCTCTGTGGCCTCGTTGACCCTTTGGCTCAAATCCCCAACAGTCAGACATGGGTACAGGGCGATAGAGAGGCTGACAAATATTTGAAGTCATTCTCCTCCTGCATGATTTTCTGGCTCTTCTCCCTTTTGTAAACAGTCTAGAGAAGAATCACAGGTCTCATCAGCTGAGTGACCTGTATGAGTTCCTCAGAAGAACTCTTTCTCTTCTTGAGAGCAGAAGGCTGCTGTGAGAAGAGAATGAGCTCAGAGAGGTACTTCTTCAGCCACTGCATGTTAGTCTGCAAGGACTCAGTTGACTTGTTCTTCCTCCATGAGTCTAGAGAGATCCCAATAGTCAGAGCTACCTTCTTGTAGATGCTGGCCACATGAGCTCTTCCAGACTGAAGCAACTACTGGCTTGCATTTTGATGTGATTCTACACCATGGGGCACCACATGATGGGCCTGATGGAGCCAGAAGTTGGGCATGGTGGCCAGCTTTTGGGTGGCAGGCTTTGCATCTGTGGATTTTCCAGGAAGACTTGTTGAACTGTGTGACTCTGGCTGGACTGCCAGTGGAAGTAGGACTCCAAGATCGTGCCAGTTCTCACTGAGCACCATGGCTGTGTATGGCTTCCTCAAAGCTGAACAGCCGCTTCTGCTAACTCTTCAAACATTTCTAATCTTTTGTTGCCATTATGATTTCCACCTGTTTAGCCATTGCTGTTGAGTCAGAACCAACTAAGCTGACCCTCCAGCAGATTTTCAGAGGTTATTAATAAGATGGGAGTGTTACTGTTTGGTTAGTGTCCTAATTTACCTTTCTCACACAAGCAAAGAAATTGTGCGAAGCAGAAAAGACTAGAAGAGGTGACAGTGCCTGAGTATCAAGGTAGCACAGTGTCCAGCTTGGAGAACAGACTTTGCTGTAAAGAACATTAAAGTGCAGGCCGAAGCTTTTGATTAGAATGCAAGGCTAGGAAGAAAGATGAGGAGGCAGAAATGAAGGTACAAAGAGAGTTATTAGAAAGTTACAAAGTTACATCCCAAAGGAAAGAAAGATTCTTCCTCTCTGAAAAGGAGATATTGAGGACATAGAGCATTACTAAAGTGAGGTATTATGAAAGGCTTCCTCTCTGGATGTGCCTTGGGGCTGGTGTCTGAGAAACATGAAACATGTCATGTAGAGTTCAAAGTTGATTGGGTAGCTCTCATTCCAGCCCACTGCCTTTGACATCACTCAGTATCCAAAAGAATACACTGCTGTGACATCATTCACGTGCCCATAACACTAGTTGTATGCATGTTGATATTGGCTTCCTGGTTCTGCTTTTCTAAGCTCAATTTTCTAAGCATAAACTTCTTCCTTCTCTTCTAACTCCTTGTTTCTAATCCTAACAGATTGTCCATGTTTTTATATCAAAGCACCTGGTGAATTTGACCACTTGCCTTTGAGTTGGCAGTGCAACTCCTCCTTACCCCTGGGCCACCACAGCTCTCTATTAGCCTTTTAATATATCACTATGTTATCTTTAATGCTTTGTTTGCTTAGAAGCTTTTTATCCAGCTCATCATGCTGGATTACTTTCTTACCCCTTATATATAACATTTGGAAATGCTGTGCATTATTTTATTGCTAGTTTATTCTCTATCTTCTTTTTTTGGAAAATGATTTTTTAAGAAAATAGTTTAAAAATACTTAATAATGGAGAAAATTCACTTAAACTGACATAGATATTTCCTCATTTTCTAAGTAAGATTCTGAAGGATAAAAGCAATTCTTAAAATTGGAAATGATACATTTTATCATGTGGAGCCATCATCCAGTTGAATTTCTTATTTGTTTGGTTTTTTAAACAAACTTTGGAATTAAAATATATAAATATGGAAAATTAAAACCAACAATGACTCCAAGATTTAAACTGTTAAGTGTATTACCAGAAAATGAACTTTGACGTAGGTTATTTCTTTCCTACAGTGAAATAAATGCTACCTACTATTCTCTATTCAAATTTTATTGCACATTTTTCTTCTTCTGTTTTCTTTATCTTTGTGGAGAGTTTAAAAATATTTTTATTGGCGAGCTCTGGTGGCCTAGTGGCAAGAAGCTACACTGCAACCCAAGGGGTGTGCAGTTCGAATCCACCAGGTGCTCTGCTGGAGAAGGAGGAACTACCTCCTCCTGTACCAGTCAGATCCGATTTGTCCATACACACACACACACACACACACACCACACAACACACACACAAATGACAAAAATGCGTTTATTTCTGATTTTTCAGAACAGGTAAAGAGTTTCATATAAGTTCTGGAAGTAAGTCTATTATCAAAATTGACATGTCTCTCTGTGACTTATTTCAGTATTAATAGAATTTTTCAAAGAAGAAATATTCTTGCTTTTGATGAGGTGAAAACAATTTCCTCCCACGTTAGCACTTTTATTTTGCTTTGTTTTAATTAGTTTCATTATTTTTCCTTTGTAAATTTAGAGAACTTTTGTGGTAGTGTCTAAGGAGTTATTCTGCTTACCCAAAGATTACACCTCTGTGGTAGTTAGAATCCACCAAAGCTGTGTGGGAATGATGAATGATCTCCTCGCATTAAATTTGCATTGTCAGAAACCCAACACAGGGCAAGTTATGAGTAATTTCTGACTCAATGACAGTTCGTAAAGTTTAATAATGTAATTTAGTAGAATGATGTAATATTTTCTATTGTATCTGAAATACTAGCTAGTTAGAAATGCTTTACTCCCACCCTTTACTAAAATAGTAGTATCTATGTCTTCTGCTAGCAATTACTTTATTTTTCTTATTTATTTAGAGATTATTCTATTAGATAACATGAAGTATGGATCTAGCTTTTGTTAAAGAATTATGATCTTGCATCAATATCATTCTTAAAATTTCTGACTTTCAAGGAAATAATACTAGCTTGTATAT
The DNA here is from genome assembly GCF_000299155.1 of Elephantulus edwardii. NCBI lineage: Eukaryota > Metazoa > Chordata > Mammalia > Macroscelidea > Macroscelididae > Elephantulus > Elephantulus edwardii. The sequence goes on along the minus strand of NW_006399768.1, from coordinate 8,974,645 downwards.
TAAATTATATGTTTAACAATTCATGTACACTAGCCTATTCCCAGGGAAAGTGGTGAGACAATCACTTCCTGTAAAATTTTACAACCCTGTAAAACTGATGGAGGATAGCTATGAATCAGGATCAACTTGTCATCAATGAGGTTAGGTTTTGGTTTATAAACTTTCTGTTAAATGTTCTTAATTGAAAGATACAAGCAATATTAAGAAAAAGAGAACAGCAGAAAACAGTTCTTCAAACAGCTGCCTCATTGAATGGCTTCCTAAAGGTGTTGTTTTTGTTGTGTGCCATTGAGTCTCTTGAAACTCATAGTGACCCTATGTAAAACAGCTCTGAACCTTGCTCTATTCTGAGCGAACATTACTGTCTCATTACTCTAGTCATTGAGTCAAACCATCTCATCGAGGGGCTTCCTCTCCTGTGCTGTCTATCCACCCTCCCAAAGACGACATCCCTCTCTAAGGACTGGTCTTTCCTTGCAACATGTCCAAAGTATGTTAGAAAAAGCTTCAGAATTCTTGCCTTCAAGGAGCATCCTGGTTTCACCATTTCCAGAAGGAACTTATTTGTTCTCCTAGCAGTTCCTGGTACATTCAGTACTATTCTCCAGCACCACAGTTCAAAGGCATCAATTCTCCTTCTATCCTCCTTAGTCGTTATCTATCTCTCTGACTCATAGCAAGTGATTACAAAGACTGTATCAGGTGCACCTTAGTCTCCAGACTGACATTATTGATCATCAGTACTTTGGAGAGGTCTCTGACAGCAGACTTTCCCAAGTCAATACATCTTTTAATTTCCTGGCTGCTGGTGCCAAGAGAGTTGATATGGAGCCAAGCAAACTAAAGCTGTGAGCAATCGCAATCTCTTTGGCATCTATCAATTGGCCCAGTGGTGAGAATCTTTGTTTTCTTGATATTGAGCCTCAATCCGTATTGAAGGCTGCACTCCTTGACCTTCTGCAGCAAGCACTTCAGTCATCCTCTGTTTCAGCAAGCAGGGTTGTGTCATCTGCATAATGCAGAATTTTGATGGATCTTCCTCCAATCCTGGTGCCACATTTCCCCTCTTATAGCCCAGCCTCTCGAATAATCTGTTCTGCATATAGATTGAATAGGTATGGAGATAAGACACATCCCTTTCTAGAAAAGACTCTGAATATTGCACTAGAGTACTGAGAAGCCAAAGCAGAAGGAAGAAATCAAGATATTAAAGAGCTGAACAGAAAATTTCAAAAGGCTCTGCAGAAAGACAAAGTATTACAATGAAATGTTCAAGGAGATGGAGTCAGAAAATCAAAAGGGCCAAACTTGTTCAACATTTTTAAGCTGAAGGAACTGAAGAGCAAATTCAAACCTTGAGTTGCAATACTTAAGGATGTTTTGGGCAGAATATTGAGTGATCCAGGAAGTATTAAAAGAAGATGGAAAGAGTATATAGAGTCATTGTACGAAAAGGAATTGGCAGAAACAGAAGAATTTCATGAAACAACATATAAGCAAGAGCCTCTGGTGATGAAGGAAGAAGTTCAAGCTGCTTTGAAAGAATTGGCAAAAAATAAGGCCCAGTATGGTGGTATACCAATTGACATATTTCAAATAACAGATGCTGCTCTAGATGTGCTCATCAAGTTGTGCCAGTAAATCTGGAGGACAACCACTTGGCAACTGACTGGAAGAGATCTATATTTGTTCCCATTCCAAAACAAGTTGATCTGACAGAGTGTGGAAATTATAGCACAATATCATTATTTTCACATGTAAGCAAAATATACGGAGTCATTATATAGAAAGGAATTGGCAGATACAGAGGAATTTAAAGAAATAACATATGAGCAAGAGCCTATGGTG
>NW_006399768.1:8949673-8971276 GCF_000299155.1 Elephantulus edwardii | reverse complement strand
AACAACAACAAAGCAAAATTCTGCTGAAGATTATCCAAAAATGACTGGAATAGCACATCAGAAGAGAACTGCCAGAAGTGCATGCTGGGTTTAGAAGGGGTTGTGGTACTAGAGATAATTGTAGCTAATGTTAGCTGGAACTTGGCTGAAAACAGGAAGTACCAGAGGAATGTCTGTCTGTGTTTCATTGTTTATGCAAAGGCATTTGACTGTGTGGATTGCAACAAATGGTGGCTAACTCTGAGAATAATGGGAATCCCAGAACACTTGACTGTGTTTATGGAAAACCTATATATTTGGACCAGGAGGGAGTTATCAGAACAGAGCAAGGAAACACTGCATGGTTCAAAATTGGGAAGGGTGTACATTAGGGTTGTGTTCTATCTCCATACTTATAGAAACCATAAATCTGAATGTCAGAAGGGATTTTGAATACTACATTTAAATTCTGAGAAGCAAAAACAAAGGGAAGAAACAAAGAAGAAATCAGGAAGTTAAAGAGTTGAGCAGAAGATTTCAAAAGGCAGCTTATGAAACATAGCAAAGTATTATAATAGAGTGTGCAAAGGGCTGGAGGCATACATTAAAACTAAGAAACTCACTAAGCATTTCTCAAGCTGAAAGAACTGAAGAACAAATTCAAGCCTCATGTTATAATACCTAAATATGTTATGGAAAATATATTGAATGATTAAGAAAACATCAAAAGAAGACCTAAAGTGTACATAAAGTCACTGTACCAAAAAGAATTGGCTAATACAGAACTTTTTCAGTAAGTAACATATGATCAAGAACCAATAATAATAAAGGGCAACATCCAAACTGCTCTGAGGTAATTGGCAAAAGTAAGCTATATTTCAGTAAGCTGTTGAGCCCTGTATATGTTCACCAGGTTTTGCCAAAAAATCTGGAGGACAGATATCTGGCCAACTGACTGGAAGAGATCCATATTTATTCCTGTTACACAAGAAGGTGATCCAAAAGAAAGTGAAAATTCTTGAACAATATCACTAATATTATATATAAGCAAAAATTTTATGAAGATTCCCCAAAACCAACTAGAAAATTACATCAACAGAGAACTGATAAAAATAAAACAGTTTATAAGAGGCCATGGTACTAAGGATATTTTATCCCTTATGTCAAATGGATTATGACTGAAAGTAGAGAGTATCAGAAAGAAGTCTATTATGCAAAGGCATTTGATCACAACAAATCTTGGCTAACATTGATAAGAAAAGGAATCTCAGAACATCTGATTTTGCTCATGTAAAATTTATACCTAGATCATGAAGTTGTTGTCTGAACAGAGCAAAGGAAAACTGATGGTTGAAAAATCAAAGTAGTGCATCAGGAAGGTTCCATACATTTTTAATCTATGCTGTACAGATCATTCAAAAGGCTAGGCTTTAAAGAAGAATGTGGCATCAGGATTGGAGGAAGATTCATCACCAACCTGTGTTACACAGATAACATAAATGTGTTTGCTGAAACTGAAGAGAACATGAAGCATTTGATGAAGAACGTCAAAGACTTCAACCTTCAGTATGGATTGAATCTCAACATCAAGAAAACAAAGATTCTCACCACTGGGCCAATAGGCAGTATCCTGATGGCGGGCGGGGAGAGACGTGAGGTTGTTAATTTATTTGCTTGGATCCACAATCAACACTCTTGGCACAAGCAGTAAGGAAATCAAAAGACACACTACATTGTAAAAATCTCCTTTTAAGACCCTCTTCAGAGTATGAAGAATATTAACGTCAGTTTAGAGACTAAGATGTGACTGATTCAGACCAACAACTTTTCAGTTGTTTGCTATGCATTTGAGAACTGGACAGTTACTAAGGATGACAAAAGAAGAATTGATGACTTTTGGTTGTGGCTCTAGCATATTGAACTTATGGACCACCAAAAATACAAATAAGTCTGTCTTGGAGAGGGTGAAACCAGGTTGGTCCTTGAAGGCAAGGATTTTGAAACTCCATCTCATATACTTTGAATATGTCACCAGGAGGAACCAGTTCTTGGAAGACATCATTATTGTAAAGTTAGAGGGTCAGTGCAGAAGAGGAAGATCCTACATGGACTGGATTGACACAGTGTGTGTGACAATGGATAAATTGTAAGAGATGATGAGGTTGACTCAAGATAGGGGAAGGTTCAGAACCCTTCTTCATAGGGTTCCATGAATTGTGGTCAATTTTGTGGCATATCATGGCAACAAAATTTACAACCATACAGACTAAATGCTATTGAAAGCATCATAATAAGTTTAATTATTTGCATCTATAATCAGTATTGTTTCCTTGGAATATATGCTGCTTTTTTTTTTAAACTTACTAGTCTTTAGTAGTGCAATAGAATAGAAGACAAGAATGTTCTAATTTTATGTAGGGCCACATCTTTTCATGAGAACAAGTATAATTATATTTTAATTTTTCCTGAGAAACTGGAAAGATAAATATTACTTCTAGAGATTAGAAATAAGACAAGAGCTTGCACTTTTTTATTTTTAGGTCTCATTAATTAGAATCAGAAATTCCATTTTGGAAATACTAAGCTTGCAATGGCTTTAGAATACTAACTCTGGCAGATAGTTATACCCTAAAGTCTGAGATCAAGGAAAGTATTAACTGAATACCTGAGGGAGACGAATTTCACAAATCATGGCAATCTGTGACTTAAGTTAAAACTTAATGCCTATGTGCAAGTCATGATATCTTTCAGATCCAAACAACCCTGTATTCTGAAACTTGATGTTGTATATTATTTTGTTTGTTTCTGTTTTCCAATTTTTTGAGGAAATTGATCAATTTCAAACTGACTCATAAGCTACTGTTAAACTCTTCTAATGTTATAAAAGTCAAGGACATTTCTACTCAAGAAACTCTGTGAAAGACAGGCCATAGAATAGTTACCAAGACATATATTAATCAAATTTTCCAAAGATTTGTAAAGATATCTACTATAAGCTCAGGAAAAACAAAATATAATATGCAAAGGAGCACAAATAAGACTAGATTGCATTTCTGCTAGAAACCATTCAGGCAAGAACACAGTGGGAAGAATATATGTGAAACACTGAAAGAAAAGAGTTACCCATCAAGAAGAATATATTTAATAAGATTGTCTCTCCAATATAACCATGAAGTAAGAATATTTCAAATATACAGAATTAAGGCAATATATACACATACATAAAAATAGACCAACCATAAAATACATATCAAAGGTAGTCCTTGACACAGAGAGCTTCTGACATCAAACTAAAACCTGAGATTAAGCCAAACAATGGTGTTGCCCAGAAACCAACCCAATCAGATAAATACTAAATGCAAACTAAAGCTTCAACACTGAAAATAGAAAACAAGAGGTGTCAATATGCAAATTACAGCAACTTCAAACAAAAAGAATACTAAGTTCTATAACAAAAAACTTTCATGTGGAAAGGAAGTCAATGATTTATCTAGGAATAACATATGGTTTTGAATTTATAAAAGCAAATATAAATATCAGATTAGCCATATGGAAAATTAATAAGTTTATTTATAAAAATAAAGAATAAAATATGAAAGATGTAATAAGAATAAAATCAAAAGCAAAGAAGGAAATAAAAGAAAAGCCATCATCAAAAGGAACTCAATACAGCAAATTAAGCAGAACAAATAAACAATCAACAATACAATAACAGATGCATAAATAAATTATAGCATTGAATTCTTCTTATAATTACTCACTAGCAAGTGACTCTATTGCACATAACACCACCACCACCACAACATTAACGTTGAATTCAAACCAACTCATAGCCTTGCCTCCAGTAGGTTTTTAAGGTCATAAATTGCACTGGAGGAATGTAAATGGCTTAAAAGCATTAATGAAGAGGCTGAAAGTGGCATAATGAGCCAAAACAAAAACATAAGTCATAAATACATTGCCTACAAAAGACATGCCTTGGACTCAAAAATATAGAAAGCTTAAATTTCAAATATGGAAAATATACATTAAACAAACAATAACCAAAAGAAACAGGAATGGTAGTATTACTTTCTGACAAAATAGACGTAAGTTAAAATCTAGAGTAATAGGAGAAAGATTATGAGATAATGAGATCATATTGTGAAAATGACAAAACCATCATAAACATTTATGCACTCAATGAGAAAACACCAAAATATAAAACAAAGTCTAAGAGAAAGAGAAATAAAATTTTCACAATAATTGTAGGAGATTTAAATATTACTTTGAATAAAAAGAAGACAATTCTTTAAAAAAACTATAATATTGATTATAGTTTTTTTAATCAATATTATGTCTGCTGTTAGGGACCTCTCCAAAGTGCTGAAGAGCAATGGTGTCTCTTTGGAGACTAAGGTGCGTCTGATACAGGCCATGATCTTCGCAATCACCTGTTATGCATCACAGAGTTGGACAATGACCCAGGAGGATAGCAGGAGAATTGATGCCTTTGAGTTGTGGTGCTGGAGAAGAGTATTGAGAATATCATGGACTGCTAGGAAAATAAACAGATTTGTCCTGGAAAGGGTTAAACCGGGTGGCTCCTTGGAGGCAAGGATTCTGAGGCTCCGTCTAACATACTTTGGACATGTTGTGAGGAGAGACCGCTCCTTAGAGAGGGACATCATGCTTGGGAGGGTGGAGGGACAGCGCAGGAGAGGAAGGCCCTCTATGAGATGGATTGATTCAGTGACTGGGATAATTTGGATGGGAGTGTCAGAGACAGTGCACTTGGCACAGGACAGAACGGAGTTTAGGGTTGTTGTACATAGCGTCGCTATGAGTCGCAGGCGACTCGACGGCACATAACAACAACAACAACATAATATTGATAAAGAAGATGTAACTAACAATGAATTTTACATCATTGATATATACAGAGCACAACACACATCAACAAACCATTTTTCTCCAATGTACATGAGTAATTCTTGAGACTGGATCATAATTTTAGGCCATAAAACAGTATTCAATAAATTCAATGTTGTTATGGTTGTCATGTGCGGTCACCTGTGACTCATAGCAAACCTATGCAAAACAGCTTTCAACTCTGCTCTATCTTGAGACAATTTCATTGTCTCTGACACACCTACCCCAGTAACTGAGTCAATCCATCTCATCCACAGTCTTCCTCTCTTGCACTGTCCTTCCACACTTCCAAGCATGATATCATTTTTTAAGGACTGGTCTCCCAAAGTATGTCAGAAGAAACATCAAAATCCTTGCCTTCAAGGAGAGCCTAGTTTCACACTCTCTAGTAAAGATGTGTTTGTTCTCTTAGCAGTCCATGATATATTGAATGCTCTTTTCCAGCCCTGTGACTCAAGGCATTGATTCTTCCATTATAATCCTTATTCATTGTCCAGCTCTCTGTTACACAGAAAGTAACTATGAAGACTGTTGCTTTGATCAGGTGCACCTTAGTCTCCAGACTGATGTTGTTGCTCTTCAGTAGTCTGGAGAGGTTCCTAAAAACAGATTTTCCCAATGCAATTTGTCTTTTGATTTTCTGTCTGCTGGTATAAAGAGTGTTGATTTTGTAGCCAACCAAGCTGAAGCTGTTAACAATCTCAGCCTCTTCTCCATCTATCATGATGCTGCCCATTGACCCAGATGTGAGATTATTTGTTTTCTTGATGTTGAACTTCAATCCCTATTGAAAACTGCAGAAGTGACCCTGTGCAGCACATGTCTCATGTCCTCCTCAGTTTTGCCAAGCAAGGTTGTTTCATCTGTATTATGTAGGTTGTTAATGAGTCTTCCTCCAATCCTGATTTCACAGTTCTCATAGAGCCCAGCCTCCAAGATGATCTATTCCACATGTAGATTGAAGAGGTATGGATATAGAGTGTATCCTTACAGTACAGCTTTCTTGATTTTGAACCATACAGTGTTTCCTTGTTTTGTTCTGACTACTTCTTCCTGGCCCAAGTATAGGTTTCACATAAGCACAATCAAGAACAATAATAACAATCAAGTGTTCTGGAATCCCCTTTCTTCTTAAAGTCAGCCCCAGTTTGTTGTGCTCCACACAGTCAAATACCTTAAAATAGTCAAATGAAACATAGGTATACATTCCTCTAGTACCCTCTGCTTCAAACATTGGTTATAATATCCTTAGTGCCATGACCTATACTTAGCTTGCACATGTTGATGTGTTGTTCTGGTTGTTGTTGGATGAAGTTGCTTGCATGTGATATTAATGATATTGCTCAATAATTTCCACAATCTTGTCAGGTCACATTTTTTAAATAGGAATAAATATTAATATCTTCCAGTCAGCTAAGTGGTTGTCCTCCCGATTTCTCGGCACAACTTGGTAAGCACAGCCAGGGCAGCCTCTATTTGTTGAATGTCAGTTGGCAGTCAATTACTGGAGTTTTGTGTTTTGCCAGTTCCTTCAGAGTAGCCTGAACTTCTCCTTCATTACCATGAGCTCTGGATCGCATGTTGTTTTATGAAATTCTTCTGTGTCAGCCAATTCTTTTTGGTATAGTGACTCTACATATTTCTTCCATCTTCTTTTGATGTTCCGGGGTCATTAAACATTCTACATACAGCATCCTTAAGAATTGTAACTCAGGTTTTGAATTTGTTCTTCAGTCCCTTCACATTAATAAATGCTGAGCAAGTTTGTCCCTTTTGATTTTTTCAACTCCAGCTCTTTGCACATTTCCTTATAACATGTGGCTTTGTCTTCCTTTGCTGCCCTTTGAAGTCTTCTGTTCAGGTCCTTAACATCTCTCTCTTTTTTTTTTTTAAAAAAAAAAGTATTGGATTTGAAAGGTTTTATTCAATTGAATGCTTTTGTTGTTGTTGGGTGCTGTCAAGTTGATCATGATTCATAGTGACCCTATGACCAGAAGATCTGAACCCTGTTCTATCCTACCCCATCCTCACACTTTCTGACACACAAAAGCCCATTGTATCAGTCACTGTGTCACTTCACCTGGTTGAAGGTCTTTCTCTCTTTCGCCGACCATCCACACTTCCCAACAGCATGTCCCTCTCCAAGGAATAGCACCTCTGAGCAACATGTCCTAAATATGTGATGTGTAGCCTTATCATTCTTCACTCTAAAGAACATTCTGGTTGCACCATCTCCAAGACATATATGTTCATTCTCTTGGCCATCCATGGAATGTTCAGTGCTCTTCTCCAACACAACATCTTCAAAGGCATCAATTCTTTTTCTGTCTTACTTATTCATTGTTCAGGTCTCAGATGTATAGTGTCTCAATGTTGAAGTTTGCTATGAACAATATATTTAATAACCAAGAAATCATCAAAAGAAAAAAGAATTGATTTACACTGAAAAATTTCAGGAAGTACTATCTGTACAGGTGACATTGATAATGAAGGAGGAAGTAGAAACTGCATTGAAGGCATTGGCAAAAAAAAATGCCCCAAGAATCGATGGGATATCAATTTACTTTTTTCTATTAACAGTTCTTGGATGAACTCACCATTCTATGCCAGGAAATTTGGAGGATGGCTGTCTGGCCAATCGATTGGAAATGGTCCATATTGGTTCCCATTTCCAAGAAAGGTTATCCAACTGAATGTGGAAATTATAAAACAGTATCATTGATATCACATGCAAGCAAAATATTGCTGGAGATCATTGAAAAATGGCTGGAACACTACATAGATATGGAACTGCCAGAAGTTCAAGCAGGATTTAGAAGAGATCGTGGTACCAGGGATACAATTGCTAATGTCAGATGATCCTGGGTGAAAGTAAAGAATACCAAAGTACTGTCTATTTGTGCTTTATTGACTATGCAAAAGTATTTGACTGTGTTGGTCATGGCAAGTTGTGGCTGACATTGAGATTCAATTGAATAAAATCCATCCTATACAAAACTAAAACCAAATCAAATAATTGAAAGCATCTTCTGTAATCAGCATGTCTTGAACTCAACAAGAGAAAGTTGTTTGTTGCTAGGTGTCGGAGAGACACGTTTGATACCTTATGGACTACAGATCTGAGCCCTCTTCTATCCTGGACCATCTGAAACTTCTGACATGCTCAAACTCCTTGTTACAGACACTGGTAATATTCATCTTGTTTTGGGTCTTACTCTCTCTTACCCTTCCCCTTTCTCAGCATGATGTTCTTTGCCAAAGATGACTCCTCCCCAAAACATGCCCAAAGTATGTGAGATAAAGTTATGCCATCCTTGCCTGTAAGGTGCCTTTTGGTTGCTATTACTCTTTTGGCAGCCAATGGGATATTTTTCTCCAACACCACAACTCAAAGGCATTAGCTTTTCTGTCAACATTCTTCATTGTCTGACTTTCAGACTCATAAGCAATTGAAACGATCATGGCTTAGATCAGGGACACCTTAAACATTAATATGACATCTTTGATTTTTAACACTCCGGAGAGTTCCTTTTCAGCATCTTTTCCCAGTGTAAACCATCTTTTGATTTCTTGACTGTTGTTACACTTAGTGCTGATTGTAGATGAACTCAAAATGAAATTATTGCTAACTTTAATCTTCTTCCATCTATCCAAATATTGCCCACTGGTCCATTGTTGAAGAGTTTTGGTTTTTCATGTTGAGATGTAATCCACATTGAAAGATTTAATCTTTGAGCTTCTGCAGCAAGTGCTTTGAGCCCTCTTCATATTGAATAAGGAAGATTGTGTCATCTGTGTATGCAGGTGGTTGATGAGTCTTCTTCCAATCAGGAAGTCACATTTTTCTTCATAAAGCCAGATTTCTTGAGTGCTTTATTCAGAACTAAAATGGAATAGATTTGGAAACTTGAAACACACATTTCCTGATTTTAAACCATGTAGTGTTCCTTTTCTTTGTCTAGACAACAGCTTCCTGGCCTAGGCCTTAATTTCAAATGGGAATAATTAAGTGTTCTGGGATTCTCATTCTTCTCAATCTTCTGCATAATTTGTTAAGATCTACATATTGAAATGCCTTTTCATTGTCAATAAAACATAAATGGATATCATTCTGATACTCTGCTTTCAGCCAAGATCCATCCGACATCAGTTATGATATTTCTTGTGTCACAACCTCTTCTAAATCCAGCTTTAACTTTTGACAATTCCTTGATGATGCACCATTCTAGTAACTTTTGAAAAATCATTAGCAAGAGTTTACTTGCATGTGATGTTAATATTATTGCTTGAGAATTTCTATATTCTGTTGAATCTCCTTTTTGGGGTATGAGAACTAATAAGGATCTCTTCCAGTCAGTTGGCCAGGTAGCTGTCTTCCAAATATCTTGCCAAAAACTAGTGAGTATTTCCACAGTTGCATCTGTTAGGTTGAAACATGTCAATTGATATCCTGTCAGTTTCTGTACCCTTATTTTTTTTCCCTGATGCCTTTAGTGCATCTTGAACTTCTTTGTTCATTACTTTGTGATCGTATGCCACTTCTTGAAATGTTTCTGTGTTAACCAATTCTTTTTGGTTCAGTGAGTCTGTGTATTCCTTATATCTTCGTTTGATACTTTTTTTTTTTTCGTTTGATACTTTTAACTTGAGGTTTTAATTTGTTTTACATTTTCTTTCAACTTAAGAAAATACTAAACATGGTCTTCCCTTTTGATTTTCTAACTCCAGCTCTTTGCACATTTTCTTATAAACCTTTCCTTTTACTCTTAAGCTGTCTTCTAAAATGTTCTGTTCATCTCTTTTACTTCAGTATTTATTCCCTTTGTTGTTATATCTCTGTGTTCTAGTGCTACTTTCTGAGTCTATTCTGACATGCATTTTGGTGTTTTCTTTTCTTCTCTCTTTTTGTAAATGATCTTTGGTTGTTTCATGCATGATATCCTTGATGTCATCCCACAACTGATCTGGTCTTTGATCATTAGTGTTCAATACACCAAGTCTGATCTTGAGATGGTTTTTAAATTCATGTGGAATAGACTTAAGGTTGTATTTTGATTAGTGTGGTCTTGTTTTCATTTTCTTCTAATTTAGTTTGAATGTGTGTAATTGATGACGTTCCGCAGTCAGCCTTATTTTAACAAGCAGGTTATATTAAGCTTCTCCATTGACTATTCTACAGATACAGTCAATTTGGTTCCTGTTTATACTATTATGCGAAGTCTATGTTTAATTGCACTGGAGATATTTTTAATAAAAAGTATTTTAATGATTGAACCAATGACTGTACAACAACAGAGCAAGCAAAGAAAAATCACATTCATGCGAAGTCAGTAATAGTTTGCTTAGAAACTACTGCATAAGGGAAAAACTAAAAAAAATTATTTAAAATTCATAAAATCAAATCAGAAAGGAAACACAATACACCAATCAAATCCTTTGAGCACAGCAAAAGCAGTGCTTAGAGGAGAATTTATAGCAATAAATGCACACATTTTTCTTTAAAAAAGAAAAGCTCAAAGTATATATATCTTAAACCTGCAACTCTAACTAATAGAAAATAAATAAACTAAAGAACCCCAAACCAGACCAAGCAGCAAAGGAAATCTACAATCAACAAGTTAACCCAAATATTTATTATACTGCTATGGTAGTCAAACTATGCTGGTACTGATATAATGGCAAACACATAGACAAACAGAAGTTAAATATTCAGAAATAAATTCACTATATAGAACTGATTTTTAACAAAAAAATGAGTACAATCTGACAAAAAATTGAGTACAACTAGAGAATGGATAATATTTTTAACAAATCATACTGATATCCATTTGCAAAAAACTGAAGCTAGAGCCATATATAACACCACAGAATAGCTCAAAATACATCAGAGATATAACTATAAACAAAAATAAAATAACCACTAAAAATTAGACCTGAAAAAAGTAAAACAGAAAAAACAGGATAAAGAATAAACAACTCTAGAAGTTTTGGTGTTTTCTTTTCCCCTGAAGTTCAATAAAATTGCAAACCACTAGCCAAATTTACCACAAGCCAAAGGAAAACAATGAAAAGAAACAAAATTAAAAATTAAATTGAAGGCACTACAACAGAATCTAAAGTTCATAAAGTTGTTGTTGTGTACTGTCGAATAGGATCTCACCCATAGCTGACTCTCTGGTAGGTTTTCAGAAGCAGTTAATTGCACAGAAGGAGATTGCTCATCCTTCTCCCACAGAGCATATTATACAAATTAGTATGATAAAGTTTAAAGCCTTAGAATAAATAGAGAAATTTCTAGAATTATACTATAATAACAAATAGACTACTTGTTTGTCTAACATAGCAGGTACTTTCAACTTACTGTATTTGGAAGGTTCTGTGTTGCTATGATGCTGGAAGTTATGTCATCAGAGTTTTAGAAACCAGGATGTTTACCCAAAGTAGACATATTTTAATGGAGCCTCCAAATTTAGACCAAGAAGGAAGGTCCAGCAACCTACTAAAATTAATGAATATCCGATGAATCAGAATAGATTCATGTTTTCTGTTTAAAGGTACTATACAACAGTCACTGTAATATATTCATATTTATCATTATGGAGACTGCCAAAGAGCAAACAAGTATGTCTTGGAGAAGATGCAGCAGAGTGCTCTTTGGAGGCAAGGGTGGCAAAACTTCATCACACAGAATTCAGGCATGTTTCCAGGAGAGGCTATTCCTTGGAAAGTGGCATCCTGCTTAGAGAGATGGATGGTTCATGGAAGAGAAGAAGACCTTCAATCAGGGGAACTGAAAATAGTGACTGCAGCAATGGCTCCGTACATCAGAGTGAGGATGGCACAGGAGAGGGTAGGGTACAGATCTCTTGTTCACAGGGTTGCTGTGAGTCATGAGAACAACAACAACACGGAGATGATGCCAAGACGAGGGGACCATTCATCGGTCCCATATAAAATCTCCACAGATCATGGTTAACTGTAAACAGTAAGGAAAAGAATTAATATACATACTGTATTTAACTGAAATTTACTAGTCATTAATTTCAGAGAGTTGGAAAAATAAAAACCACTTTTTAAAACTCATGAGAGAGAGAATAATTTAAAAGCGATGTAGGGTAGGGTATTATGGTTATCACAAGAGTCCACAATTAAGGTTGCATAGTGGACTGTACTTGGGGCAGTGGGAGGGGTGCCGGGGGATTGTGTACCAGGGAGAGAGTTTTTATTTTACTTTTCAAAGAGAGGAGCGAACTGGGGTGCGGGGGAGGGCTGGGCAGGGAGAGAAGTGCAGCAATGAATGAATGGAAATCCAAAATCTCTGTAAATGTTCATGAAAATTATTTTTTAAAATGTTAAAAACCCAACAAATTCAATAATTGCAAATAGAGTAGAAAATAAAGTAATAATATATTTGTAATGCTTCAACATTCATCAAGTTTCTGTTAGTATCTGTGTACAGATTGCAAATCTATGATTTTCTGTTCTAAAATAATAGCAAACAATCATGCCACCTTTTGTAACATTTTTTTTTATGTCAGCATGCTTTTGCTTGGCCAGTATTTTGTAGCTCTTACTCATTTAAACAGAAACCTCTTTTTCATATGTTTATGTGTTTGTGCTTTTGTGAGTTTCTATGGAAATCTCCGGTATTCCAGGAAGTAATGCTGAACTTAATGGAAGTATGGTAAGGTTTGGGAAGAAGATGGACACAGAAGATTATTATTACTTTAAATTTATTTGTGCTTATTTTTTTTCATAATTCTGAGATTCATCCCCAAATTTCTGAGTCAGTAGTTATAAAGTAGGTTATAATTTCTTTTTGATGAAAAACAAAAACCACACCCCTCAGACTTTTCTGTTTTAGAAGGTACTCTTCCAGTTTCCTAGGCCAGTCGTATTGTTAAAGAAAGTAAACTGTCCTTGAGTTGACAAAAGCAAGTCAGTCTATTTCTACTCTGTCTGTGAGGCATTTCACCTTTCCTAATCAAAGGGGAACTCTCATGGCTTAGTAAGAAGAGTGCTATATTCTAACTCAAAGGTGTTGCCTCCTTGGTAGATCGAACACACCAGCAGCTTCTTGGAAGAAAAGTGGACACTCTCCTCCCATGAAATTTACAACCTTAAAAAAGCCACAGAGGGATAAATTATGAATTGGGTTATATCTGATAGCAATGCATTTTATATCTTTATTTATTTCATTAAGAGAGAGCACAGGTGGCATGGTTTACAGGATGTCGCGAAAAGACTGCTTTCCTAGCAGTTCAAATTCACTAGAGAAAAATGAGTAGTTGTCACTGAATATTTCCACCCTCAGAAACTCCACAGAGGATCACTATAAGTGGGAAATCAACTAAGTGAGTTCTTTAGTTTTATCGTGCAGGTAAAACTGTGAATAATAGGTTTCCTGGAGGTACAGTGCATAGTGTTGGGTTGATAAAACACATGTGGCTCAAATCTACCAGTGTGAGAAAGATGATCAATCTCTACTCATAAAGATTTTTAGTCTCCAAAGTCAGATGGAAAGTCCCTATGAGTTAGAAACAACTTGAAAGCAGTTTTGGTTTGGTAATATTTTTGTGTACTGTTCATATAGTTATGTATTTTTAAGTGGTATCCACTTCCTAAACAAAATGAAACTCTATGAACTTTGGAAATGACAGTAGTTATAGAAAAGCTTCAGGCCTTTTGTTCATAGGGTTACTGTGAGTTGTGCTCAACTCAATGACAATCAACAACAACACGAGGAGTACCTCTAAATCTGGAGGCTTTCAGTGAGAAAGAGGCTGTTAGCAAACACCTAAAAATATCTCTAGGGTACTCAAGAGCTGGCCTAGTGGGAGGAAGCTGTACTGCCATACTGAAGTCACAAGGTTCAAATCCACCTGCTGCTGCTCCATGGGAAAAGTGAGCAGTCTTCACCTGTGTAATTTACTGTCTCTGAAAATCTACTGGATGGAGAGGGTCAGCCATTAGTTTGTTCCAATTTGAAAGTACATAAGAGCAATGAAGTGATTTCCTATAGCTCCACAGCACTATCTTCTCAATGCCAAAATAAAGGAACATATGATCCAATGATTAAGGCACTTGAATACAGAATGCAGAGTCAGAAAAGAATCCAAACGGTGTTGAGTGAGTGCTAGAATTAAGATAGATGGTGTCCCAGGGCTTCTAAATTAGCTTAGATCCAGAGACAAAAATAAGTAAGTATCCTTTTTGCTACTTTTTCATTCCCTTGCTTTGAGGATGATGATACATTATATAAAAGGCTAATGGGAGCTTTGATAAAACAAAGAAGAGATGTGCTTCTCTTTTGTAATACTAACTGTAACTGTGATGTTTATAATTATTATTTTTCTCATAGCTCAATTTTTCACACTTCTTATCCCTATACATTTGTCATCAGTTCCTCCCATCCCTCCCTTCCAAATTCTGATAAAGGGAAAAGTGCACAGGTGAGGTAATGCTCACAGTTTAATCCATTCCAGACAGGATTAGGGCTAGAGTGGAGATATTATGTACATTGTCAAGCTCTTTGAGCTTACAGTACACATTCAATAGAAAAGAAATAAAGAAAGGAAATAAAATCCAGTCCATGAAGGTCAACCACACAACCCTCAGATTGTGTCTATGTGAGCAGACTGTGTCTGTGAGTAGGAATATTGAGAATTCTGCACCATTTCTCACTTTTTAAAAATTTTCTAATCAACCAAGCAAACAAACAAGCCAAAAATAAAACAAACTAAAATACGTATTTGAGCAGTTCTAGGGGATGGAGGAGTCTTTTGTCCTTTTGCAGCCCGGTGTACTTGCCCCTCCCCTTGCTGGGCCGCGAGCCAGAATTGAGGCGAGGAAAACATTCTATAGAGGATTTTTGCCTTGCTTTGTGAAACTAAGGCCTTGATTTTCAGATTAAAGGCTTGAGGAATAAATATGTGAGTAATGCTTAACACATAACTCTTGGTTGGGTGCGCAACAATAATTCTGGCAGTATTAACAACTCAGCTTTGCTCGAAAGCAGCTGTATATATCCATCTCCTATTACTGAGCATGGTAGGGTCACATCAATGTACAATAGGACATATTTCTCTGATGACACGTTGACTCAGAAACTTGGCATTACAGTGTTTCTCCAACAGCTTTGACACTCTAGCTGGGTTTTTTCATATAAAATCTAAGAAATGATGGCCTAAATCTTACTGATCCAAATAGAGAGAGAGTGATTTAATAAGGCTGATTTTGTTCCACTCTTGTCTCTCATCTCTCACAGTCTTGGAGTTGCTTGTTGACTCTATACACTAGATAGGGCTGATTTCAGGTACTTACTGTTGTTGTTATGTGCCGTCGAACCATTTGTGACTCATAGCGACCCTATGCACAACAGTCCTAAACCCTGCTCTATCCTGTGCCAATCGCATGGCCTCTGACACACCCATCCTGATTACCCCAGTCACTGAGTCAATCCACCTCACAGAGGGTCTTCCCCTCCTGCGCTGTCCCTCTACCCTAACAAGCATGATGTCCCTCTCTAAAGACCTGTCTCTCCTTACAACATGTCCAAAGTATGTCAGACAAAGCCCTAGAATCCTTGCCTCCAAGGAGTAGCCTGGTTTAACCCTCTCCAGGACAAATCTGTTTGTTTTCTTTGCAGTCCAGGGTACGTTCAATACTCTTCTCCAGCACCACAGCTCAAAGGTGTCAGTTCTCCTTCTATCTTCCTTAGTCATTGTTCAACCTCTCTGATGCATATCAAGTGATTGCAAAGATCACAGCCTGTATCAGGCGCGCATTGGTCTCCAGAGAGACACCGTTGCTCTTGAGTACTTTAGGGAGGTCCCTAACAGCAGACTTTCCCACCGTAATAAATTTTTTATTTCCTGGCTGCTGGTGCCAAGAGTGTTGACCGTGTACTCAAGCAAACTGAAGCTGGTACTTACTAGAATATAATAATCTGTGTCTGGTTATTGGGAATAAAAGTTCAGATAATCATAATGAATTGTTCCCTACTGTGAAATCTTCTAGTATGTGGACATACTGCTTAAATTCTTTATCCCTTAATGTCCTTCTTTAATAGTTGCAAAAAAATTTTTTTTCCCATTGCATGCAAGCTGGATTTAATTTGGTTAAAAATATCTGCTGGTGTGTTCTTATCTTGCTTTTATGATTATATTTATATTTTAAGAGATCTGTCAATGAGATATACTTGAGTGCACCTGACAACAACAACAATTATATGGGAAGCATAAAGAATTGAAATGTCTTTTATAGTACTAGTTCAAACACCTTAAAAGAATGAATTACTGATCCTAATGCTTCTGACTGAAAGCAGGTGTGAAACCACTTCCTAAACAGCATCCCTCTGGAAACTCTATGAACTTTGAGAAACAATGATATTTATAGAAAGACTTTAGGTCTTTTGTTCATAGGGTTGCTATGAGTCTTGCTCAACTTGACAACAGTCAACAACAACAACAACAACAATGCCTCTTAACAGTAATCTGAGGAGATATCTAGGTCAGTTGTCTTACCATAGACAACAAAGACAATATTCTCCATTCTACCTTGGTGACCATATTGGAGTATAGTATATTTGACTAATAGTCATGTTTATAGGTCTTCCTTGTATGTGTATGGATATTATCCTGTTATTCAAAACATTGAATTTCAGGGTATTTTCTTGTTGTTATTGATTTTCTTTGAGTCCAGATGACTCATTGCAACTCTATAAACAAAAGGCCTGATGCCCTTGTACAAGTTTCTGGAGGCATGTTATTTAGGAAATGGTTGACACTCCTGCTTCCAAACCTATCATAGTATGTTATTGTTGTTATGTGTAATTGAGTCACCTGCAATGAATAGCAATCCTACGTACAGCAGCTCTAAACCTTTCCCTGTCCTGAGCTGGTCTCACTAATTCCAACACACCAACCCCCATTACATCACTTACTGTATCAATCCATCTTATCCAGGGTTTTCTTTTTCTGCACTGTCTGTCCACCCTTCTTAGCATGATGTCCTTCTCCAACCACTGATCTCTCCTGACCACATACCCAAATTAAGTGAAGTAGAGCTTCAAAATCCTAGCCGCCAAGGAGAGATTTGTTTTCGTCTTCTCCAAAACAGACCTATTTGTTTACTTAGTGGTACATGTATGCTCAAGACTCTTCTCCAGCACCACAACTCAAAGGCATCAATTCTTCTGTCATCCTTAGTTATTGTGCAGCCCTGAAGCACAACAAGTATTTGAGTAGACCATTTACTGGATTAGGTACACCTTTGTATCTAGACTACCATTGTTGCTTTTCAGCACTCTGGAAAAGTCCATGACAATAGATTTTCCCAATGCAATTGCTAACAGCCCCAATCTCTTCTCCATCTAATATGTTGTTGCCAATTGGCCCAGTGTTGAGAATCTTTGTCTTCTTGATGTTGAGCTTCAATCCATATTGAAGACTGCAGTCCTTGACCTTTTGCAGCAAGTGCTTCAGGTCTTCTTCAGTTACAAGAAGCAAGGTGTGTCATCTGCATATAATAGGTTGTTAATGAGTCTCCCTCCAATCTTTATGTTACACTCCTCCTCATAAAGCCCTGCATCCTGAATGATCTGGTTTGCAAACATATTGAAAAGGTATGGGGACAAGATGCGTCCCTAACACACTGTCTTCCTGATTTTGAACCATGTAGTGTTTCCTTGCTCTGTTCTGAGGACTGCTTCTTGGTCCAACTACAGGTCTAGTATAAGTACGATTAACTGTTCTGAGATTATCATTTCCCTCAAGGTTAGCCACAATTTATTTTGATCCACACAGTCAAATGCCTTTGCATAGTCAATGAAACACAGATAGACATTCATCTGGAACTCTCTCCTTTCTGCCAGGATCCATCTGACATTGGCAATAATGTCCTAGTGCCACAGCAATCAATGAAATGTACAAGTCTTTTCTGAATAATCCTCAGAAAGATTTTGCTAGTCTATGTTTTTAGTGATATTGTTTGATAATCTCCACACTCTATCGGATCACCTTTTTGTGTGAATGATAATATATAAGGATCTCTTCCAATCAGCTGGCCATGTAGTTATCCTCCAGTTTTCTTGGCACAACTTGGTGAACACATGCAGCGCAGCATCTGTTTGCCGTGCATAGTATAACATATGATTCAGATAATCTGATTCAAAGTGGGCAAAGCTGGTCTATCTCACCTCAAGGATACCTAATATGTCAATATTTATTCATTCATGAATGAATTCCATTTCATTTTTAACAATTTCTAATTTTCTAATGCTCAGGTACGCACTTCCATGTCTAAATTGTCCATGTTCCATAATCATGTAGAACTTATACCTGAACCAGGTGGCTGTTATTACTTGAACAGAGCAGAGGAGCATTTCATGGTTTGGAATTGGGAAGGGAGTGTACCAGAGTTGTATTCTCTCTCCATGTCTAGTCAATCTTTATGCTGAGCAAATTATCAACAAAGCTGAATTTTATGAGGAGGAGTATGGCATCAGGATTGGAGGGAGACTCAATAACCTGAGTTATGTACATTGAAACAACCTTGCTTGTTGAATGTGAAGAGGACTTGAACCATGTTTTGCAGAGGATCAAGGAATGCAGCCTTCTGTATGGACTGCATCTTAATTCCAAGGAAAACAAAGATTCTTACCACTGGACCAATAGGCATCATCATGATGGATGGAAAGGAGATTGGAATTGTCAACAGCTCATCTTGCTTGCATCCACAACTAACACCCTTGGTACCATCAATCAGGAAAAAAGCAGACACATTGCACTGGGAAAAATCTGCAGTTAGAGACCTCTCCAATATTATTGAGGGGCAGTGATGTTGTTTTGAGAACTAAGGTGCATCAGATTTAGGTCATAGTCTTTCCAATAACTTGCTATGCATCTAAGAGCTGGACAGAAATAAAGATGACAGGAAAAGAATTGATGACTCTGACCTGTGGTGTTGGAGAAGAGCACTGAACATCCCATGGACGGCCAATAGAACAAACAGATATGTCTTGGAAAGGGTGCAGCTGCAGCCAAAGTACTCTTTGGAGGTTATTTGGTTTACCTCACATATTTGGGCATGTTGTTAAAAGGTCCTATTCCTTTGAGAAGGACATGATGCTGGGAATGGTGGAGGGTCAGCGAAGAAGAGGAAGACCCTCAGCCAGGCAGATTGGCATTGTGACTGCTGCAATGGGCTCTTGTGTGTCAGTCAGGAAGTATGAGGATGGCACAGCGTTAGAACAGGGTTAAGATCTTTTATTCATAGGGTTGCTATGACTTGTTCTTGACTCTACAGCTTCTAATAACAACAACAAAAACCTTGGTGAGCAGCAAGTTAACTTCACCTAGTTCCTGTTCTTCCTCTTTGTGTTTCCTTCCTTGATGTCTATCCGTTCTACTAATAGTAACTAGAATTTCTCATGAGTTGCTTTTTTTTTTAATTTGTGTGTGTGTGTGTGTTAAAATTTATTCAGAGAAGACATTTAATATTGTCCACCAGCTCCCCTTCTTAGGAAACAAACTTTTCTCTTTTAGGAGGCCAGACCTCCCTCTGTGCAATCTTCCCATAATATGAAGGGTATCTACTTTCCAGTGTTACATAAGGTATGATCATTAAACTATTGGTACACATGTTTCCTACTTGACAATATAGGCTGGAATAGATTGGTGGCAGAGTGCAGAGGGAGTCGATGTTGGACACTTTCATTCATATTTTTTTTTCACTTTGAGCGCTTTTGAGGCCCAAACAAACCCCTGTCACAATTGTTCTTTTTGAGTGTGTATGGCAAATCTGTCATCTGGTTGAAGTTTGTTGTTATGTACGATTGAGTTGACTGCCACTCTTAGTGACCCTTTGTACATTAGATTTGAAATTTTTTTATCCTGAGGCAATCTCATCATCTTCAACAGATCTAAAACCATTTCTCCTGTCACTTAATCAATCTCTATCATCCTGGGTCTTCTTCTCCTGTCTGTCCTCCACCTTTCCAAGCATGGTGTCCCTCTCCAAAGACTGGTCCCTCCTTATAACATGCCTGAAGTATGCCATATGGAATTTCAGAATCCTTGCCTCCAGGGAGAAGCTTGGTTTCTCCCTCTCTAGCACCAACCTCTTTATTCTCCTGTCCATAGTATGTTCAACACTCTTCTCCAGCACCACAACTAAAAGGCATTCAACCTTCTCTGTCTTCCTTAGTCACTATCCAGCTCTCTGATGAACAGCAAGTAATTGTGAAGAACAGGGTCTATGTCAGACACTCCTTAGTCTCCAGACTGACATTGTTCTTGCAAGCAGAGTAACTTATGAAAGATCATATCTTGATATCTCTTAGGAACCTGTGTGGTGAAAACAATTTCCAGTTTACTGCTCACCTAAAGGTTGAAGGTTAGGACCCAACAACAATTTCAAGCAAAGAAAACAATGACAGCATATTATAACTAAGAGAATCTTCAATATATTTCGGTGAAGTGAATTTAAATGGTAAAATGGCCCTTATATTAACAAGTTGAAAGTAATTTTTAATTTTTTAAAAGCTCCATATTAGTAGAATGAAAATAAATTTAATTGCAAGGGTTCTCCTAGTGAGTGGAGACAGTTGTAACATACCTATCAATTAACCTAATTAAGGCATGAAATTGTTTTTCATAAAGAGGATGTTGTGTTCCTGATATAAGGCCCATATAAGGAATATATTAAATATCATGCTGTGAAATTTGTATTTGATTCATTGGAGTATTGATCTGTTCAAAATAAATTATTCCCTACAGTCAGTCATAAAGTAATTTAGACTTTGAGAATGTAATCTCAGTACTTGGACATTTCTTTAAAAAAATAATAAAAATCTAATATTACAAAGAATATGGAACACCAATTTAAAACTACTTTCAATTTTGATTAATAATTTTATTTCATTCTTTCTTGATGTTATTGGGGTTAAATGTGTAATCTATTAGATTCAAATACTGTTTTGTTTCTATCCAGTGAGTTTAATTTATCCAGAGTGCAGCTCTACAGGGACTCACAGTAATTAAATAAAGGGCATTCCTTTCAACCACTCTATTTGTTTTGATGAAATTCCAGCTTTAATTGCTAGTTGACAATAAAAGGGCAAATAGAAATAGATGTCATATTGTTTCCGATAAAAAGGAATTCTTGTACAGATTTCTAAAAATGATAAATGAAATAGATAACTTAAATAGGCTCAGCAATTTTAATTGTGGGGGATTTTTTTTTTCACTTTAAAAATTAAGAAAATTTTCCAAACTTACATAAAATTGCTTATTCCACTTTATATTTCTTGATCCGGAGAATATAAAGTAGGTTTGGGATTACGGACCGAAATGAGCCAGTAGATACAGATTAGAAAACAATGTAAAAACTGAGAAATAATTGAATATGTATCTGCGTACATACAAGAAAAAGAAATGAGTGCAGAATTCTGGAATGTTTGTACTCCAAATACCACATGCGCATTTTAGACTTTCTCTAAATATACAAACTACATATGGTATCATTAAAAGAGTTTAAGATAATTAAAATTTACCTTGCAAAGACTAACTGTTGTTGTTATGTGCCGTCGAGTTGCCTGCGACTCATAGTGACCCTATGTACAACAGCCCTAAACTCCTCTCTGTCCTGTGCCATCGCACCATCTCTGAACACTCCCATCCCAATTATCCCAGTCACTGAATCAATCCACCT